>NW_028274816.1:44129112-44456612 GCF_037043125.1 Eumetopias jubatus | reverse complement strand
TTTGGGGGGGGGTCCTTTTCCCTGTCATGGCAACCCAGGGAAAAGTTGGCATCACCAACCCCTTTTGCAGTTGAGGAAACTGAGGCTTGCAGGCAGTGAGGCGGAGGGTCCAGGTTGGAGAGAGGATGGCCATGCTCATCTCTCTCATCAGGGCTCTCCCATCTCACCAGAAAGACAATGACGCGGCTTTGCAGACCCTACCCTGGAGTCTCCCAGTGCGCATGCTCACAGGGACTAGCCCGCCGCCGTGAACCCGCACATCCAGGGTGCCGAGAAGCGAGTGCCTTTCGCAGCCTCATGCCTTGTCTCCTCGGTTTCGTTCTCTGCACAGGGGGTTCTGTAAGACCAGGCCTTTCTTCCAGAAGGAACAACCCCCTGCAGCCAAAGGCCCCACAGGCTGTCACCACCTTGCCTCTTGCCTTGAAGGAGATCCCTGGGGGGGGGGGGGGGAAGGCACTTCCCAGAATGCAGAAGGGCTCTGGAGCACCTGTTTCGTCTGCGTATTTTTTCCGCTCTGTCCCACCTCCCAGATCTAATGCTCCTGATCTGTCCTGGGAGCTGAGAGGTGAAGGGAAGGGGGCGAGGAGAGTGAGCTGATAAATAGATCCCCAGCCCGAATGTTGGCTGGATTAATGCCTCACCCTCACTATCCCCACCCTGTCCCCGATGCTCCCATCCCTACCTGTTCCAAGTTTAGCTGCTTTTTGTAAGCGTAGCCAGAACAGGACAGCGCCCAGCCAGGACTCAACCAGGCTTGCTGCTGGTGGAGTTCTTGGCCTGAGGTGCAGGGAGAAGGTTAGATGGAGAATGGTTTTTTAGCTTCCATCCTGTCTCACCTCTTCTGGACTCAAGAGGCTGAGCTGATTGCAAGAGTTTCCTGGACTTTAATGACTGTCCCCACTGGGGACAGGCTGGCCCAGTGGAGGGACCGATCCTCTCACTGTGCAGGTCCTGTCCATTCTTGTCACGGCAGGATCTTCCCGGCTGATGGAAAAGCATGATTTCTACCCCCAGAAATAACTGTTCTTTGTTGAATGTTTGCCATGTGCTGGGCTCTGTGCTAAATGCTTTATATGCATAATTCCATTAACCATTCTCAGAAGATGACACTTTTCATTCTTGTTTTATAGATGAAAACTCAGAAGCTTTTGTAGTTTGCCCAAGTGGCCCAGCTTCTCAGGACAGAGTGGAAGATGAACCTGGACTTGTAAGATACCAGGGTCCTTTAGCAACATGCCATGTGCCCCTCCAGGAGCCACCACCTTGCCCCCAAATTTTACCCTGTGTTCATGCTCCTTCTGTCCCTGAGCACCGGGCCCACAGACCCATCGTGCATCGTGCAGCAGATATTTGCAGACCCACCCTGGATGCCCGTGCCTGGGATCAATGCCATATCTAAATGAAAGAGGAAATTCGTGTGACGTGGCCCCCATTCCCTTGTAGCACACTCTGCTTGGGGGCATCAAAGAAGACTGGGCATTATCTTCCTCTGGTCTGTCCCCACACTTTCTGCTTTGGTTCTTCCAACTCTTAGTTTTCAGTTTTTGATGCATTGGTGCGTAAGAAGTAGCTCATAGGGAAGAGAGGCTCATTGTCATGGGGGAAGACTCGAGAAGTTTGGGGCACTTAATAGAGGCTTAGCGAACTATCATGTGACAGCGTGATGAATAGGACCAGGGTTCGGCGGATGGGGAAGGGAGACGTTGCTCAGGCTCAAGGAAGGAAAATGTACTTGTGTGCATTTTCCTGTAATCACGAATTCCTCTGAGGGCACGTTACTGGAGCATGTGTTTTGGGAGTCACTAGAACAATTTGAGCAGACGTGTATTGAGCACCTGCTCCCGCCAGCGCTGGCAGGTGCAGGGGACACCGGGGTAGGTCGTCCTCAAGGAAGTCAGAGTGTGACATGACAGACAGAACCTTGTAATTCTGATATGGGTACCATGACTGCAATGAGAACATGGAGGAGGGATGCCTTACTCATCCCAGGGGTTAGAAAAAACTATAAATAGTTACCTGGAAATGGAGCACCCAAGCTGAATCTTAAGGGAATCATAGGCCAACAGTAGCCTTTAGAACAACCTTTTCTCTTTGTGGCACATTGTCTAGTGCTTTGCAAGATGAGCTACCTTGGGATCACTGAGGGAGTGCCATGCTTTCCCTGCTCTTATCATTTCTTGCCTAGACTTCCCAGTGTGGGGACTATTTCCAGAACTTTCTTGACTCATCTGCTAATCCAGAACATTCATTCTTGTTGATCTGATGGTCCCTAAAGCCGTGAAGTGGCTAAGGTGTGTTCTTCCTCAAAATGAGTGTCACATATGAAAGTGAGACAGTCTCTCAGTTCAGGTGTCCCCGCTCCATCAGGGGATGACCTTGACCTGCCTTGGGCTCCTGTACTTGGAAAATTCTCTGTCCACATTGTGGCAGAAGGTAAAGGTCAACCAATGTCACCCTGGCTGGAAGCCACATTCCTCCTTGTGGGCAAGGGATTCAGAATCTGCTCCCTCTGACCCTTTCATCCCTCTGTTCTTTACCCACCCGCTTGCTTCATCCTCTCTGGGGCTTTGCCCTGGGTGGGTAAATGGTGGCACAGGAGACCTTGGGATGCCCACGTTCCAAACCCAGGGCCCTGTACAGAGTTATGTCCAGTGACATGCTGTCTGCTGGAGATGGCCAGCCACACCACCGTGTGTATCTTTGTGCCAAGCAAAACTCCGGCCGGCCTGCGTGGCAGAGCCAGCTGGGAAGAACGGCAGGCCCCGAGGAGTAACATGGTCATCCGCGCACAGAAGGGAGAACTCCAGGCTAGCCTGGAGATGGTGGCAGGTGGCCTGGCAGGGTGGGTGGACTCCGACCGCAGAATTAGGAGGTCCGGAGTCTGGCCTCAACTCTGCCATTGACGCCCTGAGGTGCCTCTGGGTGTCCCTTCCTCTCCTTGGGGCCTCATTTTTCCCTTTCCCTTTCAGGTGTTGGGCTTGGTGTCTCTCTCTCATGTTCCTGCCACCTCTCTAGCCCTAGGATGGCAGGATTCCGAGCAGCCTCTGCCCCCATTTCAGCAGAGGTCTTTCAGGGCATGTCCCCTTGCCCTCTGTTCCCAAGCAAGAGCATGGGTTGGATGGAGACTGCTGAGCAGGGCAGGTACCTGGCACGCGGCAGCTGGAGGAGGGCCACCTGTGGCCCACACGGGCATCTGGCCCACAGAGAACACCTTCCGAGTTAGTTCTAGCCTTACGTTCCCTCCATGTACCCGTGGCGCTCTCAGCCACCCAGGAAGAAAGCTGACCCTGGATCACCCAGACCTCCATTTCCAGAAGGGCTTGAGCCAGTCTCACGGGAACGGAGCCCGTACTGTTGGTCCACACTGGAGAAGGTAACAAACAGTTGGGCCGGTGGGTCCCCTAAGCTGGGGGGGTCCCTAGCAATGACTCCTGAGTCGTCTCTTGTTAGCTTGGCAGGTGAACGCTCTGAGGCGTCTTTCCCTCTTAGGACCTGATTAAGGACACAATAAACCCTTGCCATGATTTTTATCTATTTTCAATAATATCTCTCGGTTCTAATTTCAGAGATTAGCTTGTTTTCAAAACACCAAATGAAGGATGAACCTGATCTCCCCGTTGCCTTGCGTTGTCAATGTGGCCATAACCATCACCCACCATTGACAAACACAAGCTGCTAGCCACACCTGCATGTCAGTGCCATGGGAAGAAGCCCTGAGACTGTCGGAGTGGGAGGCAGAGCATTAGGGATTTCAATTCTGCTTTATTTTCAACTTGAAATGGAGGAAAACAGACAAAAAACAAATAAGAAAGCTAAACAGTTGCGTGAGAGCTAGCAATTTGCTGGGTTCCCGATGACAGACACTGCATTATCATAATTGTCTCTTCTACATGATAGGACAGAAAAATAATAATGTCATTTTATTTATAGCTGGGGTGGCCCCTTTATGAGAGTCATACAAGTTTCTGCCAAGTGGAGTAGGTCAAATGACATCTTTTGATCAGGCCTGTCCAAAGAGATCAAAGATGAATGGCAGGTAATGGATACCCAATGACAAACCAAATCTAAAACAGAAATAAGGCTGCCAGAGCCTGCCAGTTACCCATTAAAGGCCCGCCTAAGGAAGGCAGGCTGCTTGACACGTTGGCCGAACACCTAAATCAGCCAAGCGTCAGTGCTAAAATTGTGTATTATCATTGGAAATGGCTATTATTTCCTCGGTAACATTTCTGTTAAGGCTTTGTTTGTGTAGGACTGACCTGCAGTCAGAAGTGGAGTTTGAAGGAAGCAAGCTCAAGGGGCTGGTGGGGCACCCTTGGCTTTGGCCATTACCTGCTTTTAATTGTGGTATCCTGATGGGTGCTCTGTGTACCACTGGGAGGGTGGGCTGGCCTCAGGTCCCCAGCCCCGCGTTCCTCTACGCCCTCTGCATCCTTCCTGGCTATGCGCAGTTGGCCCCACCACGGGCCATGTGATACCCAGCACCTTCCCAGACCCCGGGGCCAGGGGAGGCCCAAGCAGATGGAAAAATGGAGGGCAGCAATGGCCCCGTTCCTAGCCAGGCTGGGGGAGCTGGGCAGACAGGGGCTGTTCACACAGTCGGTGCAGTTTGCACATATAGAAACGGGTAGAGACAGCTTCCAAAATTATGGGAATAAATGCTATTTTTTTTCCTCAAGCACTTGAGTTATGTAATTAAGTTGGGCTTTGTGGAGATGTTATTTAAAAGGCTTTGGTGGGAAACAGAATTTACTATCTTTTTTGTTTTTAATTTGTGGGGGTGGGACGGGGTGGAATACAAAGAAATAGAGAAATATTTAGCAACGAGGGCTCCAAGACTGCGGGAGAGAACTCTAAATCCTCGTGTCTCAGGGGACGCACAGGTGGTGCTGTGGGTAATTTTTCATTCCGCAGCGTATGCTGGAATGTTAAAAAATATTATTAAACATTGAAATGAGTATACTAGTTAGCTAATTAGTATGTTTCTCTTTCTTTTAATAATCCCGATGCATTTTCTTTCTTTCCTACCTCCATTCTTCTGCACGTGGTAACCCTAAAGAACATATTTAGAAGCATAATTAGTTATAATTAGAAGCAAACAAACCTAGCCCAGGCTATCTCCAATTTATTACAAAGAATCTCGGGTACCGGGGGCAGCAGCAGACACTCCGGCCCTCCGCTGCCTAATGAGAGTTAGGGTTTTGCACACACATGCCCACGCACACTCTCAGGATAAAGGAGCCAGTGCTGGAAGTCCCTTGTGCTCCGCTCTTAAAAGTTTCCCGTAGAGCTCACGTTTCTCGATCATTCTGCATTAACTCTATCTTTAAGTAGCGGAGACACTATGTCAGAGTCGTGGTATCACTCCTTGGTGATGAGAAGAAGATAGACATTTGACTGTTAGGCCTCTTGGCAGGAAATTTGGTAGCGAAGTCCCATCCAATTTGTCAAGCCCAGCAGTGGTCTCTGCTCCACAGGAAGCTTGCAGCCCAGCCCCACACGTCACCTGTCGGGGAGGCACCCGGTAACTCCATCGGAAGTGACAGGCTGCATATGCGGGGCTGCCCCAGAACGCGTCCTCTGTGTTTTTTGGTCCTTTGCTCGGGGAGGGCACACACCACTCCCCTGACAGGCAGTCACCTTTGACATTTGACCCCATCTTACAAAAAAGCTCCAGCCCCCTTTAGTGGCTCCCACCCACCCCAAACCTCTATGTAAATGAAAGTTTAAACAAATCTGTGCTCATGCTGGCTTTCAAGTGAGGTTTTTTTTTTTTTTTAATTTCTCTTGAATTATGTAAAGATGCATCACAAGATATTTACGATTTTTTTTAAAAACAGATATTCTTTTTATATACTGATAAAATTGGAAACTTGGAAGCATATTTGGCAAGTGTAAACAGATGGTTAAAGATATTTGCTGGGAAGGATCAGAAACAGTTATTCCTGACTTGCCTGCTTGGCTAAACATTGCTCTGAAAAGTCAACTCACAGGGCACAAAGCAGGAGATTCGGGTCCCACTTTGCTTCTAAACAGAGTGGGCAAGGGCACTGTTTTTATTTTCTTCATCGCCATGCTGCGGCTCATACCTGCCTATGGAACTTGAGCCCTCTTCCTTTTTCACCTACAGACTTGCTGAGGGGTTCTTTAGCAACTAAGCAGGAAGTCCTGTGTGTTGTCTTCTTAATTTAGGACGCCCGCCCGTGGGGACCTCACTTAGAGGGAGCCGGGCATCCTTTACCTTTATGCAACTAAGAGATGAAATTAGCACTTTTCCTTTGCCCTGGGGAACAGCAGTCATTTTATTCCTAAGAGCGGCCATGCTAGGAGGTTTCCTTCAAAGGCAGTGGATACAAAGTTGCTGCAGGAGAGGAGAAAGAAATTGACACACGCACCCCTCCCACCCCACTTTCAGAGAGCAGAAATCACCACACAAAACATCTCAAATCATAAAACCCGCCATGCAGGTGATTTGGCAGAAAGTACAGAATTTCACCAGACTGTCTGCTATTCCGATTTTCGGTGTGTGTGTCTGTGGGTAGGGGGCGACTGGAGGTTGGGGTGGGGAAGGAGGAAGCTGCCGTATTTTTTACAAGCTTATAAAACACCAACGCTGGTGGCACTTGCTAATCCGAAATGCTTTTAGTAGAATTGTTCAGTAGCAATAATCTGTCAACAGATTACAATTTTGCTTAATTTTAATGTGGCTAACTTAAGATGGTTGTATAGTAAATTTATGCAACTGATCACAGTTATTAAATTACTGCATCTGCAAAGGAAGCAATCAAACCCCTTATTACAGTTGCTGTGAGTGAATGCTAAATGTCAAGGAGTTACCAGTGCGCTGCGGGGAATCGCGCTCCAGTTAAAGATGCATAAAATATCAGCACTTTTTTAATGCTTGTGCATTCAACAAAGACTCCCATCATAATTAACTGGTATGGAAATAAATAATTTTTACAAACTACCTTAGAAACAGTTGTGCTACAGTTTTTGTCAAAGTCTGCTGCTCTATAGCGATATTTAAGCCCTTAGACACATTTCCCTCTAACTCACATATGCTATAAAATATTTAAATCTCACAGAGAGGTTTGAAAATGATATTATAAATCCAACTCCCAGCGCTGAAAAGTAATTTATGATGATTAATTTAATTATACGTTTTAAGGTTTTGATATTTTAAAAACTTGAGATTAATTTTCTTGGTTACGGTCCCAGTCTGACAGTTTGGGGAGAAAGGGCTTCTTTCTGTAAACAGCGAAGATGCATGTAGGGGCTCAGCTCGCCCAAAGAGGTGGAGAGTCCATTCCGGGCAAGGCGGCTGGGTCCGAAGCCTGGCTCTGCATGACAGCTCTGTCCTCTAGAGCAAGTTGGATCAAGTCCCCATCTGTGAAACGCAGGTGATCAGAGTGTGTATTTCATGAGGTTCTCGTGGGGAGCCAGCCCGTGGGGGAATGTGTGGAAGGGCCTGGGCGAGCACGCGGTGCTTGCGAGGACTCACTGAATGTTACCTGTGGTCGAGAGTGCTCCACCTGCATACTCAGGAGACCCATCCTTCCGAAACCAGTTTGCTTCTGCGAATCACATCACAGTTGTAGCAGAGGGCTCTAGTCTCTCCCTTCGTCAGTGCTCACCTTCATTCGGGAGCTGTGGGGTTTTAGAAATCTGGACTGGGCAACCTTGGAATCTTTGAAGGCCTGAAGTGCCTGGCCGAGAAGGAGGAACGTGGGCAGGGATGGAGGGAGTAGGTGCTCCAGCGCCCAAAGGGCACACCCTTCCCCCCCCGCCCCGAGCTGATTCGGTCCACTCAGTGGCCCCATTGCGATGGGCCAGTTGGACCCTAGGAAAATTGCATTATGAACAGAATCCCTTAGGCTGTGGTATGAGGCCGCTGGATGCCCCCTGCAGACAGGGTGCCCCTGTCGAGCCGATCCTGCACTGTCCTCTTGAGAGAGGGGTGCAACCCTGGCATTTTACTGGGCACCATGGAGAAGGCTCAGTTTAAACATTTTGGGGTTTGCGACCTGATGGCCCAGAGGTTTGCATTCTCTTGCCAAAGAGCTGCAGAGGTGGCATCCGAAAGGGATGCCTGTGTGCCGGGAATCAGATGTCTAAATAGCAGACCCTGCCTGAGGCGACGACTTTTTCTTGTCTCATGTATTCAGTCGGTTTAAGTTTGTTTGGAGTTACTCGTTTGTATGTATTTAAAGGATAACTCTGTAGGGCAATCAGATTCATGCAAATGTCCATTTGTGTGTTTATAGGTGGATGTGTGCACGTGTGTTTATGTGTTTGCATTTGTATGTGTGCATATTTACATGCCGATGTATGTGTAATCTATATAAAGAAATGCAAATGAACCCAAGTCACATTACTCATCCATGACATCTTATTTCCATCAAACAAGCAATGGGGCATTCATAATCCACCCCAATTTTGGCCTCATTGGACTAGAACCTTGGCTTATGGATGCTGTGTTTTGGCCTGTGGCCCCCTCGATGCAGAGCTCACTTAGGGTCTGGAGGTGCAATTTGAGAATGGGTGTGCAGCTCTTTGCATTATTTTTTTTTTTATCTTGCACACTTTGATGAGAAAAGTGATAGGCATATGTCATATTTTAAGGTAAAAGCAGACACACATTTACAAAGATCAGTTAGGGAAATGTCTGTCTGGGAATGGGAAGAAGGCTGCTTTTACTCAATGAAACATTCAGAGCATAGAATCTCTTAAAAGGAATTCATTTTGTTTTAACTATAACTTAACACCAGTTTCTGAAATAACCACAAATATTGGATCCCCTGGAATGACTGAGTAGGTGTGAGTCCTTTCTATTTTCTGCGTGTCCTGTGTATTTCTCATCAAGTGCGTTGCATGTGACGTAGAGTCTTGTGTCTCGGTCACACCAGCATAGCTGCTGTCGGAGACTGGCACTTTCCAGAGCACAGAGGGGTCAGCTCCAGGCCCTTGGGGGCTGTGGGCAGTAGCCTGGCAACTGTTGGGTCCTTCCTCTGGGGCAGCGTTTAGCGGGCCTCCCTCGAGTGGCCCCGTGATCGGCAATGGTACAGACGCGCTTTCTGAGATTAGGGTGGTCTTGTGGCATTTCCAGCGTTACTAGACCCCTTGTCTGACTTTCTGAGTGCAGGGAATGTTATTGCATGCTTACAGGCCTTGCATCTCCCTGTCCCTGTAACTAAGATGTCCCCGGTGTGGAGTGAGAAAGCAGCCCCGGAGACCTGAGTTCAAATCCTGGTCCTGTATCTGGTCAGCTGTGCATCGAAGTGGGACACAGTCTCCTGATCTGGGAAGTGAGGCAACAGCCAGATCTACCTCATGGAGTGGGTGCGAGGAGAAGAGCAGGCAGCATACAGAAAAGTCCAACAAATTACTCAAAAACAGTACCCCCCCCCAAAACATCCTATCTGCTGCCATTATGATAGTCAATCAGGTAAAGCCCAGGGCTGTCTTGGGTATGATTTCCTGAGAGCATTCAGATAGGCTTTTCCAAGCACCCTGGGGTCCTTCTGAGCCAGCCGTCTGTCACCTCCGGGAGAGCCCTGAGGCGGACCCCGCAGTGTCCTCTACTCTGCTGTCTCTGCTCCAAGACCACAGCTTCCCTCGGGACGAGGCTCGCTCAGCCGCACCTCTGCAGGCCCCGTACCTTTCATGTGGTTATTTCCCTGCCACCCTAATTGTGGACAAGATGACATGACCAGGACGAGGCATTTGAGTGGTGCCAGTCCTGGCTTTACCTTGGTTCTGACTCCAACAATTGCCCTTGTACACCTGCCGCTTCTCTTGTTACGTAAGGTGATGTTGGGCAGTGTGAGGCTGGCCACCCCAGGCAGGGAGAAAGCTGGTGCTCTTTTCACTTGGTATTGAGGCTTTCGGCGACAAAAGAGGGCCCTGCCATCTGCCCTTACAGGAAAAGGGGATTGGGATCCTTTGCATCTGACTTCCACCGCCCCCTGCCTCTTTTAAGCTGGATGAGTTGAAATCCCGCCATCCGTTCCCCCCAGTCTTCTCACCACCGCTCCTATTGTAGCCAAGGGGGAAAAAAAAAGATTTTTAAAGATTCGCTAATGGTAATGAAAAATATTCTGATATAGCATTAAGGATTTTGCTCCTGAAATGTGTTTAATGTAAATATGCTGTCAGAGACCCTTCAAGTAATTGACACGAGCAGATGATTAGCAGTGTTCTCAACGGTGTTTTTGCATAATCTTACATTTTGACAGAACTCCTCAGCAGCATTTTATTGTCAGTGCTCCACAATCAGTAAGGACTTTCTTCCCCGGCAACATTTACTTTGTCATTATAAATCTCGTAAGTGGTCATTTAACGGGTTCTACGCGCGCGCGGGGAGGAGTGTCGTGACCCGCACATTTGGGGGTATGTCTTTCTACCAAGACACCCTTCTGAAAAGTAAACTTTTAACCGACCTGGAGGAAGTCAGAGTAGCCACACATCAGTCCTGAGCTGAGCTCGGGGGACAGCTGCAGCCCGCCGGGGTGTCAGGCCCTGCAGAGCTGAGGGACCTGGGGCAGGGACCAAGCGGTCGGGGTCAGCATGATGGAGCAGCCCAGCGGCCCCGTCCCCCGGAGGCCATCCTCGGGCAAGTTCCTTGTCAACCACTTTCCGAGCTGGACTTCTTCTCCCAGCCCCCACCCCCCCCACCTCATGTTGAAATCAGTTCATCTTTGGTAATGTAACAAAACAAAACAAAACAAAAATTGGTGTTCAATTATAATCATATCTAACTGCCCCAAATTAAACTGCCCTGATCCATAAGCATTCATAACTGCATACAGTTAAGTTACATTAATAGTCAATATAATAAACCTTCACCTTTATTGAAGCTGCTCTTGTTTCTACAGCAAGTCTTTAATCTATCTCAATAGATTTCTGGTGTGCAGCACATATAGATTTGGCCAGTGACAAGGGTTAGAGTAGTCTTGTAGAACATTTACTTGTAGCTCTGAAAAGCCCACATTCATCAGAGGATGAAGTCGATCAGATTGTACCAGAATCAATGGAAGGCTCGTGGGATCCCTCTTAGCTTGTAATGTGCTCACCTTCTTTGGAGAGCATTCACACACACGCACACACACACACACACACACACACACACACACACACTCTTTCTCTCTCTCTCTCTCTCTCTCTCTCACACACACACACACACACACTGCTCTGTCTTAAAGCCATTTATCTCTGAATGTCAAATTGCAATAATTAACCATTATTGATCTTAAATTCAATTAACTTCATTAACACAGGTCATGATGAGGGTGCTTGTAAGGGAAAGGCATTTGACAAGTGTCTTTGCCCGTGTGACATTCCATGTTCCTGGTGGTGGCTCCAGACCATCCAGACCGTCCCCTCGGAGAGGCAGCAGGATTAAAGGGGCTGCCCGGAGACTCGGCTCCGGGATTGGGTGACAGATCCGCAAAGCAGTTTTCATCGTCGGACTCGCCTATGGGTTTGCACAGCAGGAGCAGTGTTTGGGCCCCCCCTCAGGAAATGTTGATACCGGAACTTTCCATACACGCCTGCTCCCTCCTCTTTCCAGAGCTCGCAGAGAGCACGTTTGCCCCATACCCTGTCGGCTTGTCGCAGTGACATTCAGGGACTTCCAGGTTTGGCTGGCCCCAGAAAACAGCCCTCCCGTTTGTATTTTCTGATGCAAAAAGTATTTTCCCTCTTGACCAAGGAGACCTGGGTCTTCTTGGGACCCGCGGAGGGCTCTGGGTACCCCCACTCTGTGCCAGGTGATCCTTTACCTACTGTGCGTATTTTGTGACATTTAAGGCAGGCGATGCCACCCCGTTTGGCCGAGGTTGTATGCCACACTTTCCAAGATCGAAGGCACCTTCCCTCTGTGTCTTCACGAACAAGCAGCATGCTTCAGTGTGTATTTGGGGGAGACGCAGGGAGATGAAGGGAAAGGTCTGGGTTCTGTGTCCTGCGAGGCATGAGGGCTGCCTCATCCCCTAACCTCTGCCTCCCAGCCTCAGTCTCCCCATCCATTCAGTGGGCCTGTGATGTGGGCTCACCCTCCCCCTGGCGTGTTCTACAGCTTGGGGGAAGATCATGCTCAGGAAGGTGCCTCCGTGGGTGGTGCCGGCCTGTGGGGCACAGCTGCAGGGGGAAGGGAGGGTCCTGTGTGTTGGCCATTGCTTCTGGGTTTTTAGTTCTTTATGGAAATGCTGCTTGGCTCTGAAGTGTCTCAAGGAAACAAAACAAACAGAAAAGAGCAAGCATGAAGTGGGCCGCCTTTTCATTTGAAAGCAACTCAAAGAGCTTCATCAGACTCCCAGCATGGGCCTGGCCTTGTACCTGGGGCTGTTAGGACAGTTGATCTCCGCCTGCCCAGGCCCAGGCGCCCACCCTCCCCCGTCCCGTGGGGGCTGCAGAATCCCTGAAGGGTTGTGAGCACACACAGGTGGGAAGCATGGGCCTGGAGTTGGGGAGTGGGGACAGTCAAGCGCCCTGGGAGATGGGCATCAGCTTGGTTTCTGGAGGTGAAATGTTCCTGGTGGTGAGAGCAAAGGAAGCACCAGGGAAGCTGGGGGGAGGGGGTGCTGAGATCACAAAGGTCCCTGAGTGCCACCTGAGGAGGGGCAGTTACCCAGGAGGCCACAGGGAGCTCTACTTGACTCTGTCCCCTCCCACCACCCCATGCCAGGAATGGTGCCTGCTGAGCCTGTCTTGGGAAATGCCTCTGATCTGATTACAGGTCTCTTTGCAGGGGTGGGGTGGAGTGTTTCATGGCCCGGTTTTAGAAGCAGGATTTCTGAGGTCATCAGAATGCATCAGGGAATGGCCAGGCAAGCAAGCGACAGCCAAGGGACAAGTACTGTGATTTGTCCTGAGGGCCCTTCCTCATTCCCCCAAAGCCTGGGTTTTCCTGAGCACCTATTTTAGACTCAAAACCCTCGACCCTAGAACTTTCTGTTGGCCCCAGGAAGGAGTAATAAGCCACACTGTGTGCCCTCTCAGCACCAGGCAGCTGTCTCATTCAGCTCTGACAACAGGGGACGGGACGCCCAGAGAGATTACCCTGCAGACCTCTGTCCCCGGCATGGCCCCCTCAGGGGCTCAGGAGAATCGGTGAGGTGGTCACAGGGCCGCGGTGAGAGAGGAGTGAGGGGAAGGGGTCGAATTGGGAGGGAAAGGGCAAGCCTGAGACCCACAGGTTCCCGCAAGTGAGCACAGGGCCCCACGCGTGGTTGTAGGCACCATGGCCCATGGTGTGCTTTGGGGTATCCCTCAGGTAGCCCAGCAGCCTTCGCAGCAGGTGGAAAGTTAGCTCTCCCCTCCTCCTTTCACCAAGGTCAGCGGTTTCCGCACTGTTTACCCCTGTCTGTGTTTCCACAATCCACTGTGACTGGGTGACATCTGTACCCAGAATGCTGATGGGCAGAGGGAAGCAAAGGCAGGGGCATCTAGAAACGCTGATGGGCTTGTGGACATCCCACAGAACTGGCCCCTGATGTCTGCACCTGTGCATTCGCCCCCCACCGACCCCCCAGCACAGGAACCTGCTGTGCTACACCTGCCTTCTCCAGTGAGTGCTCTGAGAGGGGGCTTTGCCCTGTACAGAGCCTGACACATAGGAGGTGCTCTCAGATACTAAAAGTAAATGGCCTTCTATATGTGTTAAAATTTTACAATACATTCATGAGCATGTGCTTGTGAAAATTTCAAACCATGCAGAAGAGACCTCCTTTCTCGCTCTCCTCCTACCATCTCCCTCCCCAGCAACGGCATCCCCTCCTGCACCCAGAGAACGTTGTTCCCACCCAGGAGACGATCCTTTCTCTTGGTGCCCACCACACAACCCGTCACACTCCCAACTCACACAGAAAACATTCCCCCATTTCACAATACGTCTTATAGTTCTTCCCACGTCAGAATTTGTAGAACTACCTCATTCTTTTAAAGTAAACTTTTGATTCAGTGTAACATACAAAAAGGCAGCAGACAAATGTAAGTGTACAGGTTGATGAGTTTTCCCTAAGTGGACACATCCATGTAACCAGGGCCCAGATCTGAAGCAGGACATTTCCATCACCCCAGGAGTCCCTGGTGCCCGCATCCAGTCACTCCTTCCCCATGGGACACCACAGATCAGTTTTGCCTGAGTTTGAAATTTATATAAAGAGATCCAAGGGGTATATAATCTTTTGTGTGTGGCATCTTTCCATGCGTGTTCTGTTTGTAAGATCCTTCCAGCTGTTTTGGGTAATTGTTGGTTCATCTTCACCGCTGTATGCCATTCTGTTGTATGGATGGGCCACGATATAGTTGTCCATTTGCTGTTGATGGGCGTCTAGGTTGTTTTGAGTTTCTTTGCTATTATGAATGATGTGCCAAAGGCTATTATGGTCCAGGTCTCCTGGCGGACTGTTCATGCATTTCTGCCTGGTAGGCATTTTTGCGAATTGCTGTGTCACAGAAAAGGTGCACCTGTAGCCCGAGCAGGAACTGCAGGTTTTCAGAGTGGTTGTACTGGTTCCTACTGTTGTAGAGCATCCCCACTGCTCCACAACTTTGCTGGCATTTCTCTCTTATTCTTATAAATTGCTGCAAAAAATAAATAAAAAAATAAAAAATAAATTGCTGCATATTTTTTCATGGTATACGTGTCTCACTTTGTTGGCATTATATGGAATGTGGCTGAGAACATCAACATAGAGGATTTTTTGTTTTTGTTTTGCACATAGATGAGTATTTCTGTAGTATAGATACATAGCAGGGTCAAAGAATATACATATTTTCAAATTTGATATATGCTGCTAAATGAAACCTCCATAAAATATTACATGATGCACTAACCAGCTGGTGAGAGTGTTGTTTTACGTTTCTTTTTTTTTTCTCTTCTCTCTCTGTTGGTCTATCTGTCTCTCTCTTTGAAGGATGGTGAGGTGTTGAGGGTTCTAAGTTACACTACACAAATGTCAGCATAAATTTGTGAGAAAGGATATTGGAAGGGAAACATGTAATGTGATGCCAAAAAGCCAATAGGCACTATTTATATATTGGTTTAGGGAAACCTATTTTAACCTGTCTTAATAAATACAGGTGAAGTTGAAATCAATGGGTATTCATATATGTCAGTCAATAAAATATAAATATAAATCATTTGACACTTTATTTCTTCAAACTGTCTAGGAAGGTTCTGTCCCTATCCTGGATGTGACCTATCCATATAAATAGTGTGTATTAGCAAAACTTAGTATGTGCTCAGTGTGTGCTAGGTGGGTATTGTCTGAGTGCTGGCTGAGTGTTGGGTGAATTCTGGCTGAGTACTGGGTGAATGCTGTCTGAGTGTTGGGTGTATGCAGGGTGAGTACTATCTGAGTTGCTGGCTGAGTGCTGGGTTTGTGCAAGGTGAGTACTGTCTGAGTGCTGGGTGCCAGGTGAGTGCTGGCTGAGTCCTGAGTGAGTGCTGTCTGAGTGCTGGGTTTATGTAGGGTGAGTGCTGTCTGAGTGCTGAGTGCTGAGTGAGTGCTAGCTGAGTGCTGGGTGCTAGATGAGTGCTAGCTGAGTGCTGAGTGAGTGCTATCTGAGTGCTGGCTGAATGCTAGCTGAGCGCTGGGTATGTGCAGAATGAGTGCTATCCCAATGCTGAGTGTTGTCTGAATGTTGGGTGATAACAGCCTGAGTGCTGGGTGTGTGTTTTCTGAGTTCTGACTGAATGCTATCTGAATGCTGAGCAAGTACTATCTGAGTGCTGTATGAAAGCTGTCTGAGTGCTAGGCTAGTAGTGTTAAGTGCCGTCTGAGTGCTGGGTAAGTGCTGGCTGAGTACTGTCTTAATGTTGGGTGAGCGCTGGGTAAGTTCTGGCTGAGTGCTCCCTGAATGCTGGCTCCCTGAGTACTAGTTGAGTGTAGGGTGAGTGCTGAGTGAGTGCTGGATGAGTGCTGCCTGAATGCCATGTGAGTGCTTTCTGAGTGTTCGTTGAGTGTTGGCTGAGTGCTGGCTGAGTGCTGGCTGAGTGCTGAGCTGTGCTGGCTGAGTGTTGGCTAACTGTTGGCTGAATGCTGGCTGAGTGCTGGCTGAGTGTTGGGTGAGTGCTATCTGAGTGCTAAGTGAGTGCTGACTGAATGCTAGCAAGTACTGTTTAAGTGCTGGTTGAGTGCTGGGTAAGTGCTAGCTGAGTACTGTCTGCATGTTGGCCAAGTGCTGCCTGAGTTCTGGATATGTGCTGGCTGAGTGCTGTCTTAGTGTTGGGTGAATGCTGGCTGAATGTTGAGTGAGTGCTGTCTGAGTGTTGGGTGAGTGTTGTCTGAGTGCTATGTCAGTGCTTTCTGAATGCACGATGAGTACTAGCTGGGTGCCATCCGAATGCTATGTGAGTGATGGTTGAGTGCTAGGTGAGTGCTGTCTGAATGCTGGCTGAGTGCTGGCTGAATGTTGGCTGAGTGCCATCTGAATGCTAGGTGAGTACTGTCTGAATGCTGGCGGAGGGCTGGCTGAATGCTAGGTAAGTACTGCTGTCTGAATGCTACGTGAGTGCTGGCTGAGTGCAGACTGAATGCTAGGTGAGTGCTGTCTGAATGCTGGCTGAGTGCTGGCTGAATGCTGGCTGAGTGCTAGGTGAGTGCTGGCTGAGTACCAGGTGGGTGCTGGCTGAGTGCTAGCAAGTACTGTTTAGTGCTGGCTGAGTGCTGGGTAAGTGCTGGCTGAGTACTCTCTGAGTGTTGGCCAAGTGCTGCCTGAGTTCTGGATATGTGCTGGTTGAGTGCTGTTTTAGTGTTGGGTGAATGCTGGCTGAGTGTTGAGTGAGTGCTGTCTGAGTGTTGAGTAAGTGTTGTTTGAGTACTGGCTGAGTGCTGTCTGAATGCTGTCGGAGTGCTGGCTGAGTGTTGGGTGAGTGCTATCTGAGTGCTAAGTCAGTGCTGTCTGAATGCTGGATGAGTGCTGGCTGAAAGCTGGCTGAGTGCCATTTGAATGCTAGGTGAGTGATGGCTGAGTGCTAGGTGAGTGCTGTCTGAATGCTGGCTGAGTGCTGGCTGAATTCTGGCTGAGTGCTGTCTGAATGCTAGGTGAGTACTGGCTGAATGCTGGCTGAGTGCTGTCTGAATGCTAGGTAAGTGCTGCTGGCTGAGTGCTGTCTGAATGCTAGGTAAGTGCTGCTGTCTGAATGCTAGGTGAGTGCTGGCTGAGTGCAGACTGAATGCCAGGTGAGTGCTGTCTGAGTGCTAGGTGAGTGCTGTCTGAATGCTGGCTGAGTGCTGGCTGAATGCTAGGTGAGTGGTGGCTGAATGCTGGCTGAGTGCTGGCTGAATGCTAGATGAGTACTGGCTGAATGCTAGGTGAGTGCTGTCTGAGTGCTAGGTGAGTGCTGTCTGAATGCTGGCTGAATGCTAGGTCAGTGCTGGCTGAATGTTGGCTGAGTGCTGGCTGAATGCTGGCTGAATGCTAGGTGAGTGCTGTCTGAGTGCTAGGTGAGTGCTGTCTGAATGCTGGCTGAATGCTAGGTGAGTGCTGGCTGAATGTTGGCTGAGTGCTGGCTGAATGCTGGCTGAATGCTAGGTGAGTGCTGTCTGAGTGCTAGGTGAGTGCTGTCTGAATGCTGGCTGAGTGCTGGCTGAATGCTAGGCGAGTGGTGGCTGAATGCTGGCTGAGTGCTGGCTGAATGCTGGATGAGTGCTGTCTGAGCGCTAGGTGAGTGCTGTCTGAATGCTGGCTGAATGCTAGGTGAGTGCTGGCTGAGTGCTGTCTGAATGCTAGGTGAGTGCTGGCTGAGTGCTAGGTGAGTGCTGGCTGAATGCTGGCTGAGTGCTAGGTGAGTGGTGGCTGAGTGCTAGCTGAGTGCTGCTGTCTGAATGCTAGGTGAGTGCTGGCTGAGAGCTGGCTGAGTGCTAGCTGAGTGCTGCTGTCTGAATGCTAGGTGAGTGCTGGCTGAGTGCTGTCTGAATGCTAGGTGAGTGCTGACTGAGTGCTAGGTGAGTGCTGACTGAGTGCTGGCTGAGTGCTAGGTGAGTAATGGGTTGCTCACTGGCAGTGCTGCAGGCCTCAGGAAGGCCTCCTGACCCAGGTGGCTAGCATGCTGGTACCTGTGCAGTGAGGGAAGGGCTGAGCTTCTCTCTGGTCCCTGGGAGTGTTCTCCTCCCAGTTTTCTCTGCAGTCATACGATAAGCACCCTTGTCAGGAACTCCTGAGAAATACTGTGTCCTTGACTCTGCATGGTGTGTCCGTTCTGTGAAATGGGAGCGAGGAGACTGAAGAGATGTGGGAGAGGTCAGAAGGCTCTCGGGGCTGCTCTGCCCTGCATTTGACGGTGGGAAGGGAGCTGGCGGGAACGTCTGCCACTTGGTGTGTGGAAGTTCTTCGGCTAAGCAGCTCCCAAGGCTGTGAATTTGACCAGGAGTTTGTAAGAGTGTTGACCCTCCAGGTTGTGTGAAGGGGGCACAGGTGAGGAATGCTGGGTCCCTGCCTCTGCAGTGTGCATGGAGAAGACGTATGCCCACAGTTAGCCATTGTAAAAGCTACGTGGCATAACGCCAGCAGAGACTTGGTCCAAGTAATTATGCTAATAATTGTTCCTTATATTTCTCTAGAAGTTAGAGTTTAGAGAGGACTTTTCCACCCGTGGTGTCATCACTGAGATTAAAGAGGTCGCTTTCAGAGGGACGAGTGCGAAGGGGCTTCCTGAGAAAAGTGGAATGAGCAGGGTCTTGGAGGGCCGGGAGGAGGATATGAAAAGATGGAGCATGTTACACAAAGTGAAAGAAACGTGTAGACCAAGGAAGGGCAAAGGAACATCATAAGGGAAGGGTGGCTTGTGTATCCGAGGACAGGTTGGCAGTGGAAGATAAACTTGGAAGGTAAAATGTAGCTTGGTTCTGTTGGACTTTGAATTATGAAAGAAGTTTCTGAGGGTGTATGATCTTCTAATGTCCTGTGATCTATGTAACCAAGGCCATCTTGACCAAATTAAAGTAAAACCTGTAACTCTGATTATTTATTTCGACAACTTCTTAGTCCTAAATTAAAGCATCTAGAGTATGTAGGTACTTATATACATGTTGGATGACCAGGTGAGTTTTTGGAGAGATGGATGGATGGATGGGTGAATGGATGGATGGATGGATGGATGGATGGATGCATGGCTGGATGGACGGCTGGATGGACAGATGGATGGATGGGTGGATGGACAGATGGATGGATGGGTGGATGGATGGATGGGTGGATGGACAGGTAGATGGATGGGTGGACAGATAGGTGGATGGGTGCATGGGTGGATGGTGGGTGGATAGATCGGTTGCATGAATCTGTTGTCTACTCTTCCATGTAAGTCTTCATTCCTCTTTCATGGAAGCCATCCATTTACCCTCTTCCTGGATACAGATCTTTTGGTGCCATGAAGAACAGCCAATAAGGCCCAGCAAGAATTTAAGTTGTACATTATAGCCCACTTTGAAGAAGCCCATCATAAGGACTACCTAAAATTTCCTTAACCTACTGCCCTATTCTCAACTGTGGTTTCCCCAGGTTTTGAGATCACTGAGTGAGCATATAGGCAAGAGTTCTCCTTGGTTTGGTAGCTGCCTCATTGAGAACCACAAGCTATCCTGTGAGGATCACTATGTCCGACCTCCAGGAGATCCCATGCTCCAGAGCTGAAGGTGTGTAAGTCATGATTCTTCTTAGCCATTAGCAAAACTGACCATTGCTCATGTGTGCCATGTGAGAAGTCTGAGCACGTCCCTTGCCCCTAATAATTCACCCAAGCCCTATTTGCTGCTGTCTGAAATTCTACCAAAGTGAGAGGATTTTTCTTTGAAGTGTGCTTTAAGCCGAGGACAGAGGGGACTCCCAGGGTCCCCAAACTGAGTATTTATTTACTTTTTGTTGTCTGAGGCAATTGCTTTGAACCTGTGTCTTTGATCCATTTGTTTTTCCTTGCAACAGGGTGGGTGCCCAGACTGTAGTAGGGCATATCCCCCCAGAAGCAACTGGGGGAGCGCGACCTTAGAGCCGAGGGAGCTCGCTTTCCTTGCTGATCTTGGGGAGCCCCCAACTTCCTGGCCTCCTTGTTGTCTGACCCGCATCTCCCACAGGGGAAGGTCTCGGGAAGGGGAGGGAGGTTATTGAGAAGGGCTGCTAAGATGGCTGAATGAGGCTCTCCTTGCAACAAGAATCCACAGAGAGAAGCCTCTGCAGTGTTTCTTACCCTGGGGCGGGAGCACCATGTGTGGCTTCGGGAGGCCCCCCCTGCCACATCTATAGGGATAGGCCTTGGTCTGGGTGTTCAGGCTTCAGAAGATGCTGGGGTTCTCAGCAGCTGGGAGGTGTCCCCGGGACCTCGCTGTCATTGGCCTCCTAAAGAATCAGCAGCAGCCTGTGAAGCTCCTGGCCACCCTGGTTCCGCTTGAAGGGTGACGTTGCCTGATTCACACCGACGTTATGCACCAATCAGCTAATGCCATGCTTTTCTTGGCAAGAGAGTATCGCGGCTTTATTAGCACAGTGATACCCAACTGAACAAGCGTTCATCTTGCACATTACATCAAATTAACTTGTACAAAATTAATATTCCTGACCTTGCTAGTGGGAAGAGCAATCAATCTAGGGGAGGTTGTCATCCCAACGCGGCCAGGACTCCTGACCACTGTCTCTTCAGCCACCATTTCCTTCCCCCAGAGCCCGGCCATGCACTCCTCATTCCCCTGGCCTAGCTTGAGCCCTTTGGGGGATTATCCTGGTTCCCGAGAAGCCCCAGGGCCCGGCAGGGATGCCTGCAGGGCCTCTGGGTCTGCCCAGTGCCATCCACGAGTGCCATGTCTCCTTGTCCCCAGAGCCTTGTGACCTCCATCACTGCAGATGGTTTGAGTGATACCTTGTGATACTGGGTGCCCAGGTGGATGGCTGGAGAAACCTCATGTTCTCTGCTGGATTGTGACCTCCTGGGTACCAAGCCACGCGTCCTTCCTCCCTGGAATCAATCTTCTCTCTCTGTTGCCTAGTTAGTGCCCTAACAGAGGCCCACAGCTCCGTCTCATCACCTTGGGATTACCCAGCACATTTGGATAAGCTTCCCCCAACCCCCATCACTCACTTCCTCCCGCTGTCTCCTCCTCTCTGGGTGCAGAAAGCAAGGCCCACATCAGGGCTGCTCCTTTGAGCCCCCCTCCCAGGCAGCAGGCAGCAGGAGGCACTCTTATTCTGCGTTTTCCCTTCTTGGGAGGCCTGGGTATGAGGGTGCTGGGAGCTCCCTGAGGGTGAAAGTGTTCTGTCATTGCCAGCCCAAGCCTGGGCACCCTGCCTGTCCCTGTCCCTCACCCTCCAGGCTCCCGGCAGCCCGTTTTGTGGGACCCCGGAACATCTGGGGGTAACTCACAGCCCCAAATCCAGTGGCACCAGACGGGGTACTTGCTGCAGACACGGCTGCACTCGCAGAAGACAGATCTGTGTAAAAATAACCCTGAGGGCACAGGGTCCGGGCACTTTGTGGGCTTCCTTTTGCAGAGCAGAAATTCTTGTGTAATATGGGTCAGTGGATTTTCTAGTTGTGTTTCGAACAGAGGGAGACTTAGGGGAGGTTTTCTGGGGAGGTTGAGCTCTTTCCCCGTAAAGAGGAAGGCGGCTCAGGGCAGAAGCTGACGTGATGTGGGGCTGGGCCACGCCGGGAGAAGGTGGCTGGGGGCCGGAGGTAGCTGCTGGTGCGGGCGCCGAGTGAAGGGCGTCTGGTCTAAGCGTCGCGCCCACGGATCTGGGAGCCTGGGAATCTGGAGTCAGGTGGAAGTGGGCAGAGCTGTGGGGTGAGCCAGGCTTGGGGCCGCCCCTGCCTGCTTCCTTCCCAGAAGTCCTGAGGATGACCCAGGCCTGGCGGGGGGAGCGGGCATGCTAGGTCAGAGATTTTTTAGTTTTGGGCACGCTCATCTGATATCTCTTCCTTCCTCTGCCTCCTTCCCTTCTCTTTATTTCTCTCCCTTCTTCTTCTCCTTTCTCTCTGGCTTTCTTCCTTCTCCACAGCCCACAAGGTGGCCAGAGGGAGGAGGAGCAGAGCCTGTGCCACATGGGGAGCGCTTACCTAGCAGGGCTCTGCTGGCCCCCCATTGCCCCCCTTTCCCAAAAGACAGCCTGCAGATCTGGGGATCTGGGAGACCATCAGCTAGGAAGCCTGCATTTGCAAGAGCAGGACTCAGCCCAGAGGTCGGACCGGAACCCCACACCCCCGGGTGCAGGCCCCTGGGTGGTTCCTGCAGGTCTCTGGGGCCCTCCTTTTTTTTTTTTTTTTTAAGATTTTATTTATTTATTTGACAGTGGGACCCTCCTTCTAAATGCAGAGTCCCTTTCGCCTGGAATAGCCTTGATGCCCCCCCTCACTCCTTAGGGAGACCTTGCTTCTTCACAAACACCTGGGAGGTGGGTGTGGCAGGAACCGCTCCCCACCTTCTCCCCCACCATGCCCGGGGAAGAACCTCAAGGTCACAGGAACAGCACGCGGCAGAGCAGGAGCCAAGGCCCAGGGTCTCGCTGTCTGTGACGTCCCTCACTGTAACAGGAAAACACGCAGCGCAGGACCGCCAACAAAATCAGCAGGCCGTCTCCCAAGTGACCGCTCTCCCCGGGGGCGGGGCTTCCCAGTGGTCCCCTGTCATGACGGCGAGTCTGCTTTGTCCTGGGCCCAGGTGTCGGGGGAGGGGGGCTTCAGAGGTGGCCGAGACCACCCCAACACCCCGTGGTGACCCTATGTGTTTCTGGGTCTAGGCATATCCTAACACAAGGAGAGGACTCAGCACCTCACCAGGGGGCTAGGGCTTTGGGTTTCGTGAAACTGAACTTGAATTCGATGTATGGAACAGGGAGAGAGGCCTTGGCTGTGAGGGCAGCTGCACAGCCGCCCTGGAAGGGGTCAGGAGGGCCGGGTTCCTGAGCCTGCAGCCTTCTTCACACACCGTCCAGGTTCAGGCCTGCCACCTGGGCAGTTCCGAGTCTCAGAGATGGTCCTGTGCACGAGGGCCTGAGAGGGAACCCTGCGGGTTTTCGGAGGCCCGGCCTCCGGGGCCTGCTCCTCCCAGCACGTCCAGGCCAGGCAGGACGCCAGCTCTGGGGCAGAAGCGGGCCTTCCACATGCTCTGCTCACCAGGGTCAGATGAGCAGTTAACTTCTTGGTCACCTCCTCAGCTGGTTAATTTGTTCTTAAAAAACAAAACAAAAACAAAAACAAAAGACCTTGCGTCCTTTGAAAATCTGAGTGCTCAGGGGAGGCTGAGACTGGCCTGAGCCTCCAGCCCTAGAACTGACCCACGGCAGCTCCCGGGCCTCTGTCCGCCCCAGCCCTGCCCCAGGACTCCCAGCTCAGGCCCTCTCAGCACTCACCATCCTCCGCCCTCGCTGCTGGAGTAATCTCTTCTGCCAGTCTCTCCTCAGGTGTCCGTCACTAGTTTTCTTCTCCTCCTTGGCCGCCTCCCACTCCCTCAGGGGCCTCTGTCCCTTCCTCTCACCTCTGTGTCTCTCCCTGTGTCTCTCTCTGTTTCTGTTTGTCTGTCTGTGTCTCCCCCAAGCCCCATTCCTGGTGGATTCTTCTCCCCTTCCCCCGTCTTTCTCCTGGTGTTCTCCCCTCTCTGCTCCTCCGCATCTCCCCCTCCTCACCCTTCTCAACACAGGACTCCGGACTTGGACAGGGTCTCTCCTCCCCCTGCGTCCGCTCCCCTCTGTCCAGCCCAGGCCCAGGTTGAATGACGGGATTACAGGGCCCACAGGAGGCACTCCTCTGGCCTCCTTTACTAGGAGGGGGCAGGAAGGGAATCTGAGGACGCTTTCGCAAGCAAAACCCCTTTCCCAGGAGTCTTGGGAATTTGAAAACAGAGGTCTTACCTCCGAACCTTCCTTGCGGCCCAGGAAAAGTGTAGATCGGCAGGACAGTTTACTGTGACATTGCCTCTGAGAGCAGGGTGCAGCCATGCCTTCTCCCTCCTGCCTCCCGGCCTGCCAGTGCCCCCTGCACCCCTGCCGTGCCCCCAGCCCCCATGGCTGGAGAGCACAGACCCAGAGGGACACTTCAACTCCTTCATCTCCTCCTTTTTGAGAGAGATTCCCAACGGTGTGATGAAGGGAATTCCCACTTGCCCAGAAATGAGTTCCATTATGCTCCAGCTTACTGTTTTATATTTATATCAAATGTATTAATTTCTTTTTACCTAGTGGTTGAGTTTAGTTAATGACGACAGTAAATATTAATGAGAGAGCGGCTACCTCCCAACCTGATTACACGATGGTCTGGCTTTTCACTCCTTGGACACGTCCATCAGCCCCTTGGACATGTCCTTCGTCCCCGTGGCTACGTCTCAGGAGGTGGGAGCACTCAGGACCCTCCTGGAGGGGCAGGCATGGAATCCCTGGTATTGGGAAGCCAGGGAAGGCTGTGAGGTGGCAGGCTGCTCCATGTCCTGGGAGCACGGCCCATGCTCCACACCTTCTGTGTGGTTCCCCCAGGAATGGAGTCAAATCCCCTTGAAACCTGCACTGACTCCCGTGGAGTCGCAGCCGAGGGCTTGGGAGTGTCCCATCTAACTTGTCGGAACTCCAGCTTCCTCCAGCGTAGACGAGGAATTGTGCAGTCCACCTGCCGGGACCATGGAGAGGGTCAAATGCAATGAATGGGAAAATGGTTCATAGACAAGCTCGTATTAGGCTCGACCATTGGTTTTCATCCTTGACATTCCAGGGGTACCCGGCTATGGGAGTTTGCAGGGAGCTCTCGTAATTCTGACAGCTTTGGTGTTGCATGAACATGCGTCTCTACCCTAGAGTCCCCTTTGGTTCTGCCTCAATGCAGTTCTGCAGTTCATTCACCTGCCCCCAAATATGCCCTTGGCCTTGAGCTATGGAGAGATGGATTGCCGTGTTGCTGCTTTAAGCGCTTGCTTTTCATTGCGGGGAGAGATAGTGGGGAAGCAGTGGTAGCAGATCTGGAAGAGCTCACCTCTTGGAGAGGAATTTTTTCCACTGGGCCACTTGGGGAAAAATGAAACACGAGGCCCCCTTCCGCCCCTCGCTCTCTCGCTGGCCTCCACTCCCGCGTGTGTCTTTGAGTCTTTGCAGCTGTTGACTTGGTTTGAATGAGAGTCTCCCACCCCCACTACCGGAGCCGGCAGCAAAAGTTTCAGTTTCACTTGTTCAAGAGCGAAGAACCATGATAATGCATTCCTGGAGAGCGATATTTGGGTGCGGGCACCATCTGGGTGGCTCCAGGGCAGGGAGACCACCATCAGCCGTGCCTCCTTCTTTCTCTTCAGAGTGGGGGCTGACATCCTGTCTGTCCTTCCCAGAGGCGCTTCCCCATGAGGTAGTCACACACAGAGGGAACTGGTCCAGGAGGGAATTTGGATCAGACCCTGGCACATCTGCTGTGCTCTGGGACTGGCCGGAGTCTGGATCCATGTAGATGTTTGGGCAACTGTTAGGAGGTTTGAAGAAGTCATCCATGGTGTTCATTCATTCATTCATTCATTCACTCATTCCATGGATATATGTTGAGTGGCTTCTGCGTGCCAGACGGTTAAGTTTGCAGCAGACCCTGGGAGGTGGGGGCTGCCGACCACATGAAGCTGACAGTCTGTTCGAGCATCCTGGAACGTCTGGCTATAAGCAGGTGATTCCAGTGGTGTGCCTTGTAACAAGAAGGGAGAGGATGCTAAGGGAGTGAAAGCTGGGGTCAGAGAAGTCCCCGGACGTTACCTCTCACCCGTGCCCTGGGGAGGGGTGCACTGGCTCACCTTACTCTTGTGTGCATCTGCCTTGGTGTAGATGCACACAAGGAGGTAGCAGTGCACACTGGATGGTGAGAGGCCTCTTGGCACATTCTAGAAGCTGCTGGGCTGGGGAGGAAGCAGGGCCAAGACAGGGGAGGACTTCGGGGTTGCTTTGAGGAATTTGAGCTTTCTTCCAAGCCAGATGGGAAGTCACCGAGGCTGTTTGTTGCAGGTTTGGTGTGGGGGTTAACCTGACTGGCCTGCTGGTCAGTAAGGACATGAGGATCGGGTGGCTTTTCATGGAGAATAGATGGGAGGGGCTGGAGCGGGGGCTCACTGAGGAGAGGGCCAGTGCTGCTGGCTGCCCAGGGAACAGGAGGAGGGGCAGATCCTGTGACAAAGGCTGGTAGCAAGCCTCTTGCTGCTGGATTTGACCTCCAACTACTCTCTTTCCAAAGGAGGTGGTGAGTACCTGTGCCTCACCTACTACGTGCAAAGCTGGGGCAATGTGGACCAGGGTCCTTGCCTCGGAGAATTCAGATGAGAACATACAGAACGTTAAATAGCAGCAAGGAACTCACCTAACTGGTCACAGTGGCCAAGTTCCCTGAGGCTCCGCATGGCTCACTGTCAGGTCGGGCTAGTGGATGGTGTCCGCCATTGGCCCTTAGGGAGGAGAGGCCCCTGAAGGCCAGTGTGGTGGGGACAGAGACCAGCTTCTCACCCAGCCTACCTGCCCCCCAGTTGATGTCCCACTATCCCCTCTGACTGGAGACACCCAGTTTCCCCTCCCCTCCTTGCCTGACCAGGGCATTAACTGTCCCAGTGTCTAGGAGACCGGGGATTTTGCTCCTTAGTCCGGAGAAGAAAGGACTGAGAAATGCCTCGGCTGAGCGTTCACAAGGAGCCCGTGCTTGGAGAAGTGAGCGTGTTTCTACCTCAGTTTACCCCTTTCTCGGGAAAGCCATAAAGTAAGGAAGGGGACAGGGGAGGAGCCAACTGATCCAATGCCCTGTCTCACACGGAGGGGGAAACTGAGGCCTAGAGGAAGGACGCGCCATATAGGGTTCAGCATGCACCACCTCTCCGGGCGTGCGTGGGTCCTCAGTTCAAATTTGTGGAGCGAATGCACCTTTCCTTCTCTTAACCCCGTGTGCCAGTGCTCCGGGCTCCTCGGCCCCTCCCTCACCACGTTTAGTGACGAGAGTGGCCATGATACTCTTGGAGGAGTGCCATGATTGCGAGACGTAGCAGAATGATTCATGCTCTGGCCTTTCTTCTAACGTGGAGGGAAGGACCGACGGGCAGAAAACGGGCAGAAGTCTGAGGCTCAGCCTAAGGAGATAGTCCTCCCCGCCGGGTCTGGAAAGGAAGCAGCGGGGTGTGTGTGTGTGTGTGTGTGTGTGTGTGTGTGTGTGTATAGGTGACGACATCCCTATCACAGCCGTGTGCAAGTGTGCTTACCTGCAGCCTCAGAAACCGTGACGAGGCCAGGGGTGGTGTGTGGTGTGATGCCAGGTCTCCCCAGGACCCAACACCTCTCAGCACCGAAGCTTTTTAATTTTCCTCAGAGCAGGATTCTGTTCCCACCAGGGAGGTTGGCCTTACTTTTCTTTCAATATTAATTTCCTCTTCAGTCATCAGACTGGTGGCATTCTGATCGGGCTGGGTGATTTACAGCATATTGGAGGGCACCAAGGGGCCCCATGTGGGGCAGGAGCTGGTCAGATCAGTGAGGTGCCTGTCGGGGTGCTCCAGACGGTCCATGCACACCCTGCACTGTGCTGAGGCTTCCCCGGGGTGCCCCGTGCTCCTGGGTGGGAGGTGGCCGGGCAGAGCCACTAGATTTTTTTCTTAGCTGGTGGTCTGCATGCCATGCCATAGTGGGCTTGTCTGTGTCTGCCCTTGACCCCAGCTTCTTCTGGCTGCCCGGCATCCTCCCATAGCTGCTTCAGCTGGGCCATTTCTGGATCGTGGCCTCTTGCAGACTTACTTCTGTGGGAGCCATAATGAGAGCAAAGTTCCCAGAGTGTGGTTTCACTTTTCAGGCTGTGGCTCAAAGGGGAGAAGGGGCTCTGTTTCCACGGGGCCAGGCTTTTCCTTGCATCTCAGCTGGAGGGATGTAGGCCGTGTGGTTTTCTCCTCCCTTCCATGTTCAGAATGGAGGCCCTTGGATGGGTACATTATACATCCGGGCACCTGGGGCATCTCTGCAGATGGTGGGCTGTGTCTGGTTAAACTCCGATCGCCTTGCTCTAGCTCCTTTCCGAGAGAAATGCAGACCCGCCCCGGACACTCTGACCAGCTCATGCTGTGCATCCCTGGCTAGAGCGACCGGCTGCCTGGGTTTGCCCGGGTCTGAGAAGATTCTCGGGATGCAAGACTTCCCTGCTAACACCGGGGCACTTGCAGGCAAACTGACTCTTGGTCCCTCTACGCGGCCCCCTCCAGGCTACCCTCCTTCCAGACCTGCCAGCCCTGTTGAAGTTTTTTTTTTTTTTTTTAAGATTTTATTTATTTATTTGAGAGAGAGAATGAGAGAGAGAGAGTACATAAGAGGGGGGAAGGTCAGAGGGAGAAGCAGACTCCCTGCTTAGCAGGGAGCCCAATGCGGGACTCGATCCCAGGACTCCAGGATCATGATCTGAGCCGAAGACAGTCGCTTAACCAGCTGAGCCACCCAGGCGCCCCTAGCCCTGTTGAAGTTTGAGAGCCACCTTCCAGGATGCACTGCTGGCTGAGGAAGGCTGTCAGGAGAGACGGAGGTCTTTCTTTTTTTCTTTTCCTTTTCCTTTTCCAAGCAAGGCATTCGCCTTAGCCACCCTGGCCCGCAGAAGAGCCTCCCCTGGTCAGCACAGTGTTCCAAGTGCACGGCCTCAAACCGGAGGCCCACCCCAGTACCTCATACATCAGCTGACCTGAGCGGGGCCCTCTCCTTGGCCCGCTTGTAAAGGGCCTTCCGTGGCCCAAACACCCAACCCCTCGCTTTGCTGTTGGCGTATCCCTGCGGCGGTGGCCCACACACATGTGTGTCCCTGGGGCACCAGCTCCACTCACCTCAGTGTTGGGTTGCTACTCTTGTCTCAGCTTAGAATTCTTGGCGCTCGAAGGGGGATTTAGGAATGGGAGAAAATCACACTCGACCAGCATGGAAGAGCAAGGGAAGGGAAAAGTCTGTGTGTCTTCCAGGGAATCTTATTTGTTTGAGTCATTTCACTTTTTTTTTTTTTTTTCCTGGTGTCAAATTGGTAGGAGGCAAGTCTTTAAAACTGTGGAAGGAAATTCTACAAATGAAGCTTCCTTTTCTTTTCTGAGAGTTTGTCTGGGGTTTGGTTCTGTTTGGGTCCGCGAGACCGTTCGTGCTGCAGCCATCCCGGCCACCAAAAGCACTCAGCCAGGGGCCTTCTGACGCAGGCATGTTGAGAAGCTGGCTGGAAGTGGTCCCTTTTTTCCCCTTTGTCTGCCTTAAAATTGCTG
The DNA here is from genome assembly GCF_037043125.1 of Eumetopias jubatus. Classification (NCBI taxonomy): domain Eukaryota; kingdom Metazoa; phylum Chordata; class Mammalia; order Carnivora; family Otariidae; genus Eumetopias; species Eumetopias jubatus. The sequence goes on along the minus strand of NW_028274816.1, from coordinate 44,427,423 downwards.
CTCACCACAAGGCCGGCCATGCCTGGTTGTTCACAAGGCCAGCCCAACTAGGCAAGGTCTGGTAAGGGGCAACCTAAGTCACTGGATGCAAAGAAATGAAAAAAAAAAAAAAAAAAACCACACAAAAAAATTCCCCACAAAAACTTTATTCCCATTAACACGAATGTTCTCCTGGCTTTGCTTCTCTGGATGTGCCTGTTCTCGAACCCAGAGCTGCTTAGCCCTGCCCTCCACCTGCCCAGGAAGTGCACACTGGATTTACATCCCCAGTTACACTGCTTCCAGAAAGACAAGATCCCTGTTGGATGCCCATGAAGCTTATGCTGAGTAAATATTGACAAAGTAGTCTAAAGAGCAAACACTTTGACATTTGTAAGGTCCACTGGAAGGTCTTGTATATATTTATACAGCAGGAATGAGCACCGCATACCAATTTTCCTGAACTTGTTCTGACATAATTCTGCATGGATGGTATGTGTGCAGGTGGCTGAGAAAGCGGCTGAGTGTACACATGGAGGACGGGGCCAGGGCTGGGTCAGGGTCTCCTCTCCCATCTGGAACAGACCAATGCCTATCCTCTGGCAGCAAAACTTACTGTAAGCTTTTATGAGACCTGCTTTTCCAGAAGAAAGAAAGAAGAAAGAAAGAAAGAAAGAAAAAGAAAGAAAGAAAGAAGGAAGGAAGGAAGGAAGGAAGAATCCACAGAACCTTGTTTTCAATTTATTGCAATTGATGTACTTTCTTTTTACTTCGTAAAAATTTTATTGATGTTTTCGTACTTTATATTTATTAAAGATTGAGCCTCAAAAATGTAATGAGTAAAAAATGCTTGCTTAATTTAAATTGTGAATCTGTCTGTTAAGAAATGCATTAGGGGTAGGAGAAGCATAAGACATATTAATTGACAGACAGGAACTGCTGTCTCTGAGGTTGATACAAGTAATTTATTACTTTAGAAATGAATGCCACCTCCAGAATGTGCTTCATTAATTTCAAATTTAGTTTTAATTTCAAGCTGTTGCCCCTTGAGAAGAATAAGGTGGCAAATTATGTTTGAAGAGCAGATTTTTTTTTTTTTTGCTCCAAAGAAACACCACATTTTAACTATTTAATTTTACAAATACACGTGCCCGTCGACTTTGCGGCGTTTTCCTGAGATTCGAGAAGATATCCTAGGTAAGCTCAGCACTTAACTAATGCTTTCTTTTTTCTTTTTTTTTCCCTTCTTTCATTTGTTCCTTTCTTCGTTCCCTTGTTCCTTCTTTCCTTCCTTCATTCCTTCCTTAATTCCTTCCTTCCTTCTTCGTTCCTTCCTTTTTTTGTTCTTTCCTTCCTTCCTTCCTTCCTTCCTTCGTTCCTTCCTTCCTTCCTTCGTTCCTTCCTTCCTTCTTCCTTCCTTCCTTCTTTCCTTCCTTCCTTCCTTCCTTCCTTCTTCATTCCTTCCTTTTTTTCTTCCTTCCTTCCTTCCTTCCTTCCTTCCTTCCTTCCTCCCTCTCTTTCTCCCTTTCCCTCCCTGTCCCCGTCTCGGTCCTTCCTGTCCCGCTCTCCCGCCCGCTCTCACGGCAGCCTATGTTTCCGATGAGCTAAAGGCTGCCGCCCTGGTGGAAGAAGACCTAGACCCCGAGGAGAGCGTGGCAGATGGGGAGCCCTCGGCCAAGTACGTGTGCCCCGAGAAGGAGCTCAGCAAGGCCTGCCCCAGCTACCAGAGCTCCCCAGCGGCCGAGTTCTCCAGCCACGAGATGGACAGCGAGTCCCACCTCAGCGAGACCAGTGACCGCATGGCCGACTTCGAGAGCGGCTCCGTCAAGAACGAGGAGGAGAGCAAGGAGGCGGTGGCCGCCCTGGAGGACACGGCCGTGTCGGACAGCCTGGAGCAGATGAAGGCCGTGTACAACAACTTCCTGTCCAATTCCTACTGGTCCAGCCTGCACGTCAGCCTGCACCCGCCCTCGTCCGAGAAGAACAATGGTGGCGGCAGCAGCAGCAGCAGCACCAGCAGCAGCAGCAGCAGCGGCAGCTTCGACTGGCACCAGAGCGCCGTGGCCAGGACGCTGCAGCAGGTGCCCCAGGGCCGCGCGCTGCCCGAGCCCAGCCTCTTCAGCACCGTGCAGCTGTATCGGCAGAGCAGCAAGCTCTACGGCTCCATCTTCACGGGTGCCAGCAAGTTCCGCTGCAAGGACTGCAGCGCCGCCTACGACACGCTGGTGGAGCTGACCGTGCACATGAACGAGACGGGGCACTACCGTGACGACAACCACGAGACGGACAACAACAACCCCAAGCGCTGGTCCAAGCCCCGCAAGCGCTCCCTGCTGGAGATGGAGGGCAAGGAGGACGCCCAGAAGGTGCTGAAGTGCATGTACTGCGGCCACTCGTTCGAGTCCCTGCAGGACCTGAGTGTCCACATGATCAAAACAAAACACTACCAAAAAGTGCCTCTGAAGGAACCCGTCACGCCCGTGGCAGCCAAAATCCTTCCCGCCGCCGCGCGGAAGAAGGCTTCGCTGGAGCTGGAGCTGCCCAGCTCCCCGGATTCCGCCGGCGGGACCCCCAAGGCCGCGATGGCGGAGACCAACGACGTGCTTCAGAAGAACTCCAACCCCTACATCACGCCCAATAACCGGTACGGCCACCAGAATGGGGCCAGCTACGCCTGGCACTTTGAAGCCCGCAAGTCCCAGATCCTGAAGTGCATGGAGTGCGGCAGCTCCCATGACACGCTGCAGGAACTCACCGCCCACATGATGGTCACCGGCCACTTCATCAAGGTCACCAACTCAGCCATGAAGAAGGGCAAGCCCCTCATGGAGACGCCCGTCACGCCCACCATCACCACCCTGCTGGACGAGAAGGTGCAGTCCGTGCCCCTGGCCGCCACCACCTTCGCGTCCCCTGCCCACACCCCTGCGAGCGTCTCGCCGAAGCTGAGCGTGGAGGTCAAGAAGGAAGTCGACAAGGAGAAGGCAGCCCCCGACGAGAAGCCCAAGGAGAAGGAGAAGCCCGGCGAGGAAGAGGAGAAGTATGACATCTCTTCCAAGTACCACTACTTGACGGAGAACGACCTCGAGGAGAGCCCCAAGGGGGGCCTGGATATCCTCAAGTCCCTGGAAAACACAGTGACGTCCGCCATCAACAAGGCCCAGAATGGCACCCCGAGCTGGGGGGGCTACCCCAGCATCCACGCCGCCTACCAGCTCCCCAACATGATGAAGCTGTCCCTGGGCTCCTCGGGGAAGAGCACGCCCCTGAAACCCATGTTTGGCAACAGTGAGATTGGGTCTCCCACGAAAAACCCGACCCTGGTCTCCCCGCCCAGCAGCCAGACCTCGCCCATGCCCAAGACCAACTTTCACGCCATGGAGGAGCTGGTGAAGAAAGTCACGGAGAAAGTGGCCAAAGTGGAGGAGAAGCTGAAGGAGCCTGAGGGCAAGCTGTCTCCCCCCAAGCGGGCCACCCCGTCCCCGTGCAGCAGCGACATCAGTGAGCCCGTCAAGATGGAGGCATCCAGCGACGGGGGCTTCAAGAGCCAGGAGGGCAGCCCCAGCCCCCAGCGGGACGGGTGCAAGGAGGGGAGCCCCCCGGCCGAGCCGGTGGAGAATGGCAAGGAGCTGGTGAAGCCCATGAGCAGTGGCCTGAACAGTAGCACAGCCATCATCACTGACCACCCGCCTGAACAGCCTTTCGTGAACCCTCTGAGCGCCCTCCAGTCGGTCATGAACATTCACCTGGGCAAGGCCGCCAAGCCCTCCCTGCCTGCCCTCGACCCCATGAGCATGCTTTTCAAGATGAGCAATAGCCTGGCCGAGAAGGCGGCCGTGGCCACCCCGCCGCCCCTGCAGTCCAAGAAGGCGGACCACCTCGACCGCTATTTCTACCACGTCAACAACGACCAGCCCATCGACTTGACGAAAGGGAAGAGTGACAAGGGCTGCTCTTTGGGTTCAGTGCTTTTGTCACCCACGTCCACATCCCCGGCAACCTCCTCATCCACCATGACAACGGCGAAGACATCTGCCGTCGTATCATTCATGTCAAACTCACCGTTACGCGAGAATGCTTTGTCAGATATATCCGATATGCTGAAGAACTTGACAGAGAGCCACACGTCAAAGTCCTCCACTCCTTCCAGCATCTCTGAGAAGTCTGACATTGACGGGGCCACGCTGGAGGAGGCTGAGGAGGCGACGCCCGCACAGAAAAGGAAGGGCCGCCAGTCAAACTGGAACCCCCAGCACCTGCTGATCCTCCAGGCCCAGTTTGCCGCCAGCCTCCGGCAGACCTCCGAGGGGAAGTACATCATGTCAGACCTGAGCCCCCAAGAGCGCATGCACATCTCGAGGTTCACCGGGCTCTCCATGACCACCATCAGCCACTGGCTGGCCAACGTGAAGTACCAGCTGCGAAGGACAGGTGGAACAAAGTTCCTCAAAAACTTGGACACCGGCCACCCCGTGTTCTTTTGCAATGACTGTGCGTCACAAATCAGGACTCCTTCCACGTACATCAGTCACCTCGAGTCACACCTGGGCTTCCGGCTACGGGACTTGTCCAAACTGTCCACCGAACAGATTAATAATCAGATAGCACAAACCAAGTCGCCCTCAGAAAAGTTGGTGACGTCCTCCCCTGAGGAGGACCTGGGGACCTCCTACCAGTGCAAACTTTGCAATCGGACCTTTGCGAGCAAGCATGCGGTTAAACTTCACCTTAGCAAAACACACGGGAAGTCCCCAGAAGACCACCTTCTGTACGTTTCTGAGTTAGAGAAGCAGTAGCATTCGCTTTCGATTAAAATGACTGTAATTTGCTTTGAGGGAAACTGTTGCAGGCACCTTAAGGCCCCTCTGTCTTGTTCTTGGCACATGTTCTTATTTTAACTGCGGAGAATCACTCTGGGCTGGACTGTTTTGTAGAACTGTACAGTGTTTAATAGAGGTGCATAATCAGCTGTTGTTACTGGTAAAATATGAAGGTTAAAACGCAGTGGTTAAGTGTTTGGAACTTTGTGTAAATGGGATTTAGTTGTGAGCATCCCCCCGATGCTTCAAGCTGCATGCATTAACAGACAGTTTAATTAAGCATTTATAACGAAATCGGGCACACTTTTTCCACGCGGCTCGAGTGTGCTGGCATTTCTCACCCTTTCATCTTTAGCCCTCTGAGTACTTTGAAGCACTTTTGCATTAATTTGGTTAAAAAATAAAATAAAATAATAATAATGTATGAAGCTCTGTTTTTTAAACTCCTTACCAGCTTAGTTAAAATTAATAATATGAACCTCCATTTATGCAGGTCTGCAGGGGTATAACACGCCTTGAAATTTAAAAGAATATTATTTTCACATTGAAACATAGATGTATATATTGTATAGATTTCAAACTCTCTTATGAAAAATGTGATTGTGGTTTAAATGACCTTTTTTCCTGCATTTACAGCAACAGTGTTTTATGTACCTGCTATGCTCTGGGCATAAGCTGTGCCTATGTATAGTGTATATTTCTTTTTTCTTTTCTTTTTTTTTTTAAGGTCTATGGGTTTTTTTTTTTTACATGCAAACATTGTAAATTATACAGAAGATACCACAGATAGCATTTATAAAGTATACAGAAACATTATCTGAAAGCAAAGTATGATTGTTTGTTTTGCTATACAGTACATCTATATTGATAGAGGTTCATGTTTAAATTATACATATTTATTAGCATCATATTATCATTTGTTTTGAGCAGTCTGAATACATGAGGCCAGGAAACAGACATCCATGGCGGGCATCATAACTATTTTGCACATGATTTTTAAAGGTATTTATTAGAAGTCAAAGAACGCGCAAAATAAACTCAGTGCTCAAAGGGTTAAGTCTATTTGAAAAGGAATAAAAAAGAGCAACAGCAACAAAAAGAAGTCGTACTGTATCTCCTAAGCATTGATAAAGCCTTTAAAATGTTTGTACTGTAATACTTTGCTTAAAAGTCACGAGGCATTCTGTGATACAACGTCTTTCACTTATTTATAAGCCCTCTTGGTTGCTATTCCATACTGTAGGATGCCTTTTTATTTCGATTGGTAACTTTCTGTTTTGTTCTTCCTAATTATTCTCCCAAGATCCCACACTGCAGCTTTATCTTTAGGCTTATGAAAGGTAACCCGTGGTTACCGGCTCTCCAAGTGATTCTGTTCTTCTCCATTTTTGGCAGTTAATTTGCAGAAGTAACTGACAGCTGACACCATATGAGAACCTATGTATAAAATATTGGCATGTAAACAGCACAGACACTGTAACATACTCTGTGCCCTGTTTTGTTGTTGACAATGAACCACCATTATGTGACTCTTCATATAACCCTTTTTTCTACGGCAGCATTAAAATTGTCTTTTTGCTATAATTTTGTGTTGCGTTCACAATTCTGTCTGAAATGTGCTACGACTAACGAGCACATTAAAATTAAATTGTATGCGATCTGTTTATGACTGAGTCGGTTGCTGTGTCTGCCAGGTGCTGGCAGTCGGAAGCTGCCCGTAAATCAGGGGAGTTTTAGTGAACTTTGGCGTCTGGAGAGCAGGGAGCCCTCTTTTCAGAGCCTGCGTGGACAGAATTTTCCCTGAGAAGAGAACGTTAGAGAAAGGAAGACTTTCGCGTGAGGTTAGCTTCTCTCTGCGAAGGCGGTGTTAGAAACTTATTCGGGAGCGGAGCTTCGGGTCACACCCCTGGCGACCTGCGTGCTTGGGGGCCGGGGCTTTGGTCTCCCTCCGGGAAGTGCGTGAGGAGTCAGGGCCCTGAGCCCTGCAGGAGGCAGGTGTGGGGAAGACTCAGACTCGGTGCTGGGCGGTTCCTTCCTGTGGATTCGGGCTTTTCACAGAGCAGGAAACAGAGCCATGCCGGGAAGGTGGACTCTGGGACCAGAACTTGCTCTCTGCTGTGCCCAGATAACGAGGTGCAGGGTGGCGGTGGGGAGTCGGGGGTGGGTGGGACTGAACCCATACACGGGAGGAGTGGGGAGAGCATTTATATGATAATCACAAGCTTTTATTAGCCCTGGCAAATCATGCCAACAAAACGCTGGGAACATCATGTAAAATTGTAAAATACCTTTATTACTACATTCAAACTACTCTCGCAGTTATGCAGAATCAGAGCTCCTAACCTAGAATTATACAAATGAGAGATGTATTACATCCACGTAATACATAAAACACCTCAACTTAAAAAAAAATACTCTTTTATTAAAAATTTAAATTAAACCCTTTCAGAGATGTTCGGCAACACGCCTACATTTCTTCCCGTTTCATCCCCGCCCCTTTTGTCAAGACAAGTCCCAAATTTCTGTCTGCTCTACTTTTCTCTCAGCAATCCATGTCTCTGCGAGTTTTTAGAGAGACCCTCACTAGAGTTTCAGACGGGTTTTTGGCAAATCGGGAGCGCCGAGCTGGCTCTGCTCGAGCCTGGTGATCTAAGCCACACAATTGTGCTGCGTCTGCAGGCGGGGCGCAGCGGGCTTTCCCTTCTGGGAGGCGGGCCTGGCTCCTTCCCCAGCTCCTCCGTGGGCCTGGTCCCTCTGTGAGTAGTGGTGTGCCCCGTGGGCCTTTACCTGGGAGGAGTATGGCACACAATGCATTCCTCCCGGGGGCGGGGGTGGGGGACCGGTTCCTCATGGAACCCGGCTCAGGGGACAGCACCCTCCCTCCCGTGCCTCCCGCATCTTCACATCCTGGAGCCCAGATTTCCACTCTTGAATTTTTCACAGGTTAAATATAGCATCGGTTTATTAGAATCCAAAGTCCTGCGTCTAACAGATTAAACTGACAACACTTCCATCACCACCAGGCCCATGTGGCTTGAAGGGAGATAGGATTTGTGCAAGTGAGGGTGCCTGCCCCCCCCCAACACTTTACAGTTTGGGAGAAGAACCCGATACTCTGCCCATCTCGTCCTCACCCCACCCCAGGATTATCTTCAGGACTTTTCACTTTGGGTGTGGAAGTGAGGATTTAGAGCCAAGGTGGGTACCAGGTGATCTCGCCCGTTGGGCACCTGGAGCTCGGCACCAGGAAAGGATGCTCGCAGGAACGGGGCCCAGGAATTAGTGTTACCTCGGGAGGAAACACAGTTAGCTGGGGAGTTGAAGACCCTAGTCATGAACACAAACCTAATTTGGCCTAGGGACAGTCCCCCAGACCGTGCATCCTGGGAGGAGGTGAGTATGGCTGGCCAGGGCCTCACCCCATTTGGAAACATAGGGCCATTTACTCTGGAGGTCACCGCACCCTCTCATGGCCAGAGAGCGGACCACTGCTCGGAAGAGCCTTCCATTCCCAGCCCAGAATGACCCCGATTGTCTGGAGGTAAAACGGGGAGATCTAAAGCGGCATGCTGAATCTCCCGTAGTTGTGCGCTGGTTCTCCTGTGGTTGGTGCTGGTAGAGAACGAGAGTATGGGAAGGGACGGGGCCTCCCAGTCGGGTCTTTAAACGGGCCCTGAGAGGAGGAGGGACGGTGCCAAGTGAGGGAGGTTTTAATCACAGGTGTGTAGGTGACCCCGACCTCACCCCGCCCAAGCCCAGGCTTGTTGCAGTCCTACTGTATATCTTCCAGCCATCACATTTACACAGTATCTTAAAATAACATTTGTGATAAATGTGCAATTTAACTAATTTATGGTGCTATGATGTGCTCAGGGCTACATGCAAGATGAAAATCTTAAATGGAGCTTGAACAGCTCACTTCACAACAAGAAATCAATATGCCACATCTTAGCTATTCGCTGCAGTCAACATTTAGCAAAAATATCAGTGATGTATCTTTAAGTTTTAGGCAGCAAGAATTCTATAATTAACCAAAATCGTACATAGTTAGAGAGGGTTGGTTATGATGAGGACCCAGATCTCCCTGGCATCTCCGTTCTATTTTCATTCTGCAAAAGGAAAAAAAAAAATATATATATATATATATTGATAGCCACCAAAGAGGCACCTCTCCCCAGGGTGTTCTGCTCAGGTGGAAGTGTGAACCTCCCCAGCAGAATTCAGGGCTGTGGCCCTGATTCCTTTTCTCAAGTTCAGACCACTCCAGCTAGGTCGACTATCCTGCCCCCAACCCCTGACCGCCGACCATGCCACAAGGCCTGGTGACCAAAAAATACTGCAGAGGAAAGGGGCCCTGTTACCTATTCCCAGTGCTGGGGAGAGCTGAGCGCCTTCTTGAGAGCAGAACCCTGACAGTGGAGAAGGACAGGAGCCGAGGGGAAGCAAGGCTGCATTTCGCAAATCCGGTGTTAAAACTGTTGTCTCCAGAGATTTCTAACTATCGAATAGGAAAGAAAGAAAAAAAAATTAAATGATTTGATTTTTTCAAATTCATCTGTGAAGTTCTTTTGAAATTGGAAAATTGCAATGGCATTTTATTCTGTTGACTATTTAGCACAAAAACAATACGCTTTGTATTATAGGAAGCAATCATAAAAATGAAAACACACAAACCCCAGCGCCACTCTTTAATAATAAATACTTTAACTTTAAAATAATAGCTATTATCCTTTTAGCTAATGGAGAAATTACCATTTTTACTCTGCCAGATAGTTATTCTTTTGGTAATAGAAACACTAACCTTTTTTCTCCCTAGGGATTTATTAGTAAGCACGTGTAATCTTTGGCAAAAGGAAACCTGAAAATGCATTTCCCGTGGGACCCCGTGCCAGTCGATGCCTTTCAGCCTGCAGCTAACCTCGGGAGCCACGGAAAAGGTACTCGTGCCTGTGTGCCCACGCAATTCCAGGGCGCGCTGGCCTTTGCAAAATATGCTATAGTTAGCTTCGGGAACAATCTCACTCCTTTGGGGAAGGCTTCAGCTCTGTCTCTCAGCATAAAGCTTCTGGGAAGAAAAGCTCCTTTCCGACAAGCCCCACCTTCGCGTGCGTGGTGTGGCAACGTTGTGGCAGCCGAGGGCTGGACCCCCGTGTCAGTGCGGAGGAGCAGTCCAACACAGGGTTTTGTTTCCAGGGACGTGCTTGATCTTCCTTGCACTCCATTGGGTTTCTGCAAGCCGGAGGGAGATGCTGCTGGACTTAGAGGTACCATTTTTCTCTCCCCGAGGATTTGCCAGGAGGCCACCCCCAGGACGATTTAAAAGGCAAGCAAACCATGTCCTGGGTGGGCTTTGACAGTTCCAAGGGCATCCCGAAGCACCTGTGATTTGGGACCGTGTTCCCTGCCCTGCCAAGACAATGGATGTGCCAAATTGTTGGTCTGTGGCCTGACGGTCCGTGATGTCCGGACAGACAGATGGTGACTCAGTCAGGCCAAAGCTCTGGACATCGGCAAAGTTAGTGGCTTCTTGAGGCTCCGCATTCGGGGTCCCGGGCCCTACCCCTGGTCCAAAGAGCCAGGTGTTTTCAAAATTAAATCCCAATGATAGAAAATCAGAGGAATTGCTTCTCCACCACCTTTGTATAATGTCATGCACTAATATATTCTTAATAAATCATTCCTGATGATAATGATGATAAGCAAGGTGACCTCTTTCCAGAGATTAACGTCCACAATTAGCTACTCAGGAGTTAGGATACACTGTTATTTACTGTCTAACCCATGCTGTGCAATACAGGGGCCACCAGCCACGTGTGACTACTCAAATTTAAGTTGAATACAATGAAAAACTGAGTTCTTCAGTCATACCAACCACATTCCAAGCACTCAGTAGCCACATATGGCTAGTGGTTACACTTTGGCGGGGGCGGGGGGGCAGCCCAGATATGGAACGTTCCCGTCCTCACAGAAAGTTGGTTTGGACAGTGCTGTTTTTCCCAAGTAGGAAAGAGCTCATGGCTTGAAGATGAAAGTGTGCTTCCAGTCCTGGGTATTTCTAAGAATCCTTCCTTTGCCAATATGGGCACAGGCAACATTCTCACGTGCTAATATCTCTGATCAAAGCCAAGGACACACATACTTAACCTTGAGCATAAAATTATAAACAGAAGTGCAGGCATCAGTGTATGAAGTTGCTGATCATTCCCCCTGCTGTGGATATTATCTGGGCTGCAAACTCCGAAGCCCAGAGATCCGATGGATGCGGTCGTGACCTTGCTCTGCCCTTAGCTGGCGAGTAATCCCGCAGTCCTTGAGCTGCTTTCTTTGCCCAAGTGGACTTGAATCCTTCTCTGGGGCTTGGGGACTCAGACGTGGCTGGGAGGCTGGCCTGGCTCCTAGCCCCCATGCATGAGGATCCCGAGTCCCATGACCCTGCCGGGAACCCAGCTCCTCTGCTCTAGTCCCAGGTAGCCGCAGCGGGGGTGGGGGAGCGGGGGTCCATCCTGCTCTCTCTTTAAAAATTAAAATATATAAATAGGACTTTGGAAACGACTTTTTAAATTTGGAGGGGGGGTTACGTTTTAAAAATTATTGCGTTTCAACATCTCACTTCCATTACTTTTTTTTTTTTCCCCACCTCAGGATTCCAGGGACACATTTACGACCGTCATAATTGTGAGTTAGAGATCTCCCAGGCCAAGTGAAATGAAATTACGAGAAACTGAAATCTGTTTTAATTGGAGCATTTATGGAAAAAAGAAGTCAGACTGGCTGCTTTTTTCCTTTATGTGGCTCCCCGATTCAGGACGATACCTGAGTCCGGAAGCCAGGGCCCGCCAAACGGCGACAGAGCGGGGACGAAGAGAGAGAGAGAAGAGAGAGAATGAGGTAGGTGTGTCAGGAAGGAGTCATTTTCTTAGCTTAAAAAAAAAAATGGAGGTACAGTCTCGGGAGTTCCGCCTCAGTGACCATGAAACCGAGTCGGCAAAAGCTGAAGGACCCAGCTCCTGAAAGCCTCATCAGGGCTTGTCATCGCTCTAATGAATATCATTTAAATTGCTTTGTATATTGGTGGAGTTTGGATGTCGATTTAATTTGTGCATGTGTTTGAGTTCTTCTGCTTGGCTAGGCTAACAGAGAAGCAGCCGCCTAATGAAAACTGAGTTGGTGACAGTGTGATGTGCTCCAACCCAGTCAAAAGGGTTTGAAGGGCTGCAGTGACAGCCCTCAGAAGGAAGTCGATGTGGCCGGGGGGAGAGAAGGGAGGCTTGCCCATTGGCGAGGGGACCTGCGAGGCAGCGGTCGAGGCGGTGTGGCTGGGCTGGGGACGCATGTGGCGCGGTGCTCGCCCAGCCCGGCCCGTCCACAGCCCTTGGCCCCCTCCTGGGGGAAGGCCGAGCCCCAGGCCCGAGGCGCTGTGCCTGTCCAACCCAGGTCCACGCGGCTGTCCCCTCTCTGTGGTGAAGTGGCATGCGGATGCAGTTGCTGGGATTGGCCACCTCCGGAGCCAGGGATGTGGCTCGAGGTCCCCAGCTGAGATAAGAGGGCATCCTCCTGTTTGGACACCCCCAAAGAAGCAAAGACCTTCTCCCACGTGGTTTTCACCCCCGCCATCCGGGGAGGGAGGCTGGCTGGGGTTGCTGTGGGAACTATGTGTAAGGTGCCGCCTTCCCCGGGCCCACTGTCGCTCTCAGGAAAGTCAGCCAGGCTCCTGTTTTGCAGAAACACTAGAAAGGCAGGCTGAGCATAAACCCAGTTGCTTGCCTCTCCCTCCACTCAATCCCTTACCGCCAGAGGGGCTGTGGTTCTGGAAGGAGTTTGACCTGGGGCCGGTGCATTTCAGTCAGGGACTGGGTGTCTGGACCCAGGGGTCTGCAGCTTCATCACGGGCTGCCCGACACCCCAGATTCTCCCGGCGCGGGGGGGCGGTAACCGAGCCACGGGGTGGGCCCAGGCCTGAGGGGTGGGGAAGGGGAGGGCGAGCATATGAAAGCAGCCCCCTCCTCTGTCTTCTCTGCACTCCTCGAGGGCTGACCATTGAACAGATGGAATCTGCCTTCAAATGCTTTCTCCAGCTTCTTATTATAGCCTTCTCAGAGGTTGTCAATATTCACGTGATCAACAAGGCCGCACATAACCTGGAAAAAACAATCATAAACGACAATGTGCTTGGGGGTCTGGGCTGCTTTCTCTGCTCTCTAGACTCCCTCCAGCCCCACCCCTGCAGGAATCTGATCCAGGGGTGCGGGTGGGGGTCCCTCAAGGCTGTACAAGAGATGGACCCGTTCACCTACATAGCCTTAAGGCGGAGATGTGAGGCGTCCCCGGGAAAGCCAGCCCCTCCCTCCCCCTACCATGGAGAGACAGGGTTTGGACTGGGTGGGGCAGCAGAAGGGGGCCTGGGGCAAGGGCTCCCTGAAGGCTCTGGGAGCAGATGGCAGAGTGTCCAGACCTCCAGAGGGTCCTCACTACCCAGTCTGTGCAAGGGACTTTGGCACCACGGCCCATTTAGTAGTAGCGGTTGGTTTTCCTAAACATGGGGACCCATTTGTCTTGAAAGAAGGTCTGAGGAGCTTCTGTGTGCCTGAGACATGAGGTGGGGGCACCGGTAAGGCCTCCTTGGACCCTACACAATTCCCAGTGGGACTGAGCCTTCACATCCCCAGGTGATCAGAGGGTAGCCCACCCACCCTGGGCCAGAACCAGGAACGAGGGAGAGAACGCCTAAGGCCCATGCTGGACTTGAGTGAGTTTGGAGCCAAGCTGGAGAAAGGAGACAAAACATAGTGACAAATAAATGTCAAACGTCCGAGTAAGAATGAAGATGGGCAGCAGACAAAGTGGGATTACAAGGCTCAGTCCCTGAAACACGAGGTGCCCTGGCAGGGAGCCTGTCTTTGGCGAGGCAGGCCTGGGCTGGACCTTGAGGGTCAGATAAGATTGGAGATGGCAGGGAGAGGAGAGCATGGGAGGCCACGGCTCCTCTTTGTGAGAAACCACCGGAAGGCCGGTGGCTTAGCCTCCTTCTGGCTACACCTGGAGATGGTGAGGCCAATGGCGTTAGCCTGTCACCTCCTGAGAAGCGCCCACTGGATCACCCGAAATTAAGCACTACTGGGCCCATCGATGTTTTCTTTATCCAGTCCAGTGTTTCTAATGTGGGGGTCTTTCTAGGATTTCTTCCACAGTTTCTTGACCACGTAGGGCTTGCGAAGTGCTTATGGGCACATCTATTCATTGGCTTAATGACAGGGTCCGTGGGCTCCCTGAAGTCCACACATGGGCCTTGGTGGTGGGTCCCTCCTGCTGCCTTCTGGAACTTGTAACTCATGGGGCGCCCCTTCCTTCCCAGGCTTGGGGGTCAAGAGTGCTTATCGAGATGCTGTTGGCAAGAATCGGTTCAGGATCTCAAGCGAGGAAAGGAAGTGTGGCCCAGGTACATGACGTCCAAGCATAGTGGCATCAGCCACTGCTGGACATAGGTGCTTAAGTGATATCCCAGGAATCTCTGCCCGCCGTCTCTCTGTTTCTCTGTCTCTATCTCTGTTTTTCTCTCCCTCTCTGTCTGTCTCTATCTCTGTCTCTCCCCCCTCTCTCTCTCCCTCTCTGTTTCCCTCCCTCTCTCCCTCTCTCTCTCACTCTCTCTTTCTACCTCTGTCTGTCTGTCTCTCTCTCCCTGTCTCCCCCCCTCCCTCTCTCTCTGTCTCAGCTTCTTGCTTGGGCAGTTTTCCCTTCAAGGTATGACCTGCTCATAGGTCCAGCTCAGCGACCTTGAGGGAAAGGAGCTTCCTGTCACCATGGTGGGAGCCAGCACTTTGGGTGGCCAGGATTGGGTCCTTCCTGGACAACAGCTGTGATTCTGCTCAGCGTGGTGGTGGGGGGGGGGGGTGTCAAAGGTTCATCTCAACTTGGTTCCAGGCCCAAAGCAGCAGTACTTCCTCTGTTGCAAGGTCAGGTTCAAGCCGTACACTTAGGGTTCAAGTTTGGGATGCAGATGGCTCTGTCTACAGGTTGGTAGATGTTTCTCTTTGTATCTTGAGTAATGTCTAGAGCCTCAGCTTTGCCGAGAGGGTGGTGAGCTCCAGTGAGGTTCTCAGATTCCTCAGGAGGTGGCTCCTCTAAATAAAAGATCTCAATTTTCCAGGGGGCACTGGGGATAAACCTGGTAAGAAGATAAGCTATGGGATTTGCACTGGCCCCTAGGGGCAGCTTCTCCTGGTGGCGGGCACAAGGCGGGGTGGGCAGCATCTCATCTTCCTTGGGCTGGAAGTGTCCCTGGACACCGCTAACCTTGGGAAGCTCCAGGCTACTCTCTTCTTAAGGTACAGCTGGAGGCCTGGCATCCTGCAGCGAGGGGCGGGGGGCTTCTTTGCCCAAAGGCTTTTTGTCCTTTCTGTTGCACTTCCTAGACCCTGATATGGCTGCAGACCAGAATTTACTAGAAAGTAAATTCTAGAAAGCTGGAATCTCTGGTACCTGAACTGAACACGGAATGTTTAGGTGGCATGGGTTGTCAAATGTGGCCTATGGACTGAGTATGACCTGCAGATTGCTTGGTGTGAGCCACAATTAAACACAAAACAAACCAAACTTTAATTCATTGCCAAATTTTGAAAACTGGGAGATTTCAGACAGATCTCTAGAGGACATATTCCTCTGTGACAGCACGTGGCTGCCCATTTCAGGGGGAGCATCAGCTCTCAGGTTGGTCCCCATCTCCACCTATTTGTCTGGTAGGCCAGCCTCCTCTGGAAGTGGAGGCTGAAACGAGCATTTGAGTGGATTCTGGTCCTTTGACAGGTGATCCCAGAAAGCACAGGTGGGAAGCCAGGGGGTAGGGGGCAGGGGGTGGTGAGACAGGAAAGGAGAAGAAGCCGGTTCCAGATGCATTAAGGAGCAGGATGCCCCCGGGGTCAATGGGACTTGAGCGCGCTGGAAAGCTCTGTAGGATTGTGCCAGGAAATCCGGAGTGGTCCCATCTGAGGGTCAGGCAGATGGGGGTTCTTGACTCCCGTCTGAACCTGGCTGAGCACTGCTCCCGGGGCATGGAAGATGGTGTTCCCACGGACTTAGAGACCCAGGGTCTTGCAGTAGGAAGCACTTGGCAGGTACAGAGGAGGAGCGGAGGGAGTATGAACGGCACCGCCTGGCTGCGACAAACGCCCCGTGTTCCCGTCTGGCCCCTGCACTCCTGCACGCATTAACCTGGGGGGCTGTTCGGCTCAGTGGGAAGGCTCCCGATGAGCGGGGGGAATGACTCGGCCAAGATAACACTCCATGTCAGCCGCAGAGCTGCTTCAAGAGCTCAGGCCGTCCCCTCCCCCTCGGCTGTTTCCACCAACCGGTGCTACTTATTCCAGGGAGACTGGAGCCCTGGATGCCTCACTCATCCGTTTTATTTTATTTAGTTATTTAATTATTTACTTATTTATGTTTTTATTACCCATCTAGTTCCAGAGATAACTTAGGGCTTCTGCACAGCTCATTAATTGCCTCATTGCTGGCTAGAAACAGTGAGATTGGCTGAGAGGGGAGGGAAGTACAACGAGTGGGGGGACCGGGAGGAACCGTGGGACACGGGAACCTGGCGGGCCGCGGCAGAGCCCCGCCGCCTCCTGGGGCGCACAGAATGATCCCGCCGGAAATGGCTTCTCACAGGAAGTCCCGCCCACAGGAAGTCCCACCCCCGGCCCGGGGCATACCTTGCCCGGACCGGCGGGATGGGTCGGCTGGCCTTTTATGCCTTTCCGGCTCCTCGCACTTGCTGCTGGGGGTAGCAGTGGGCAGTGGGTGGCAAGGTTGTGCATGCCAAGAGGGGAGGGACTCCTCTCTCAGTCTCAGACGTCTTCCATCCTGCCCTCCCCGCCCACCCCCGCCATTTCTTTGTGTGAGCAGATGTGTCCTTCCTCCGCAGAAATGCCCTGTCATAAAGTTAGTGTCAGAATCCACATGGATTATAATAGAATCCAGGTGGGCACAACTGCCATTGAGAACATGGAGGTGAATTTTCATCCCCTGTACCCCCGGGAGGGCTGATGGGGGCAGAGAAGGCGCTGAGCTGTGGCTGGGTGCAGGGGCTGGGACCCCAAAGGTCCTCGTAGGGAATGACCTCACATCACCCTTCCCAGTGCCACCCGCCCTGCCCCATTTGCTCGCCCAAGAAAGACATCATGCCAACACTGCAATCAATTAACCCTGAGGAATGGATAAAGGGGGTCGGGAAATTAATTTCATTTGGGTTTTCTCTCCTGAGGCCTTGCCTGGCAGCCAGCTCTCCCAACACCCACATGTCCCAACTGCTCCGTCCATCAGCTCTTGTCCAACTTAACTATTCATTTTATGTATTTTAATTTGGGCAGAACATTTATTTGGCTTAAATTTCCTTTTCAGGGGTTGGAATGTGCCTTCCACACACAGGCAGAGATGATCTGCTCGAATTTCGTCAGAAGGAGTTTAGTTTACAAAGATAGTAACTGAGCTATTAAAACCAACAACCCCTTTTAAAGCAAACAGACCATTAAAATATAGGAACAGTTTATGGCATAAATAAAATGGAGGATATAGATTATTTAAAGATAAGATTTTCAAGAAACAGGGATAAAAAAACATTTAAATAATTTCTTCATGATGTATATTTTTTTTACAAAGTGAACTTCAAAATGCAAATGCAAATTAAAAAAAAAAAGCACAGAAAGACATTAAAAATCCATCTTCTTAGTAAAGGCGTACAAAAAAGGCTTGACTTTTCCTTCTAGATCTGTAGATGATTTCAGAGGGGCGGGGTGCAGGGAACTACTTGAATTCATAAATGGCAGGATTTACCCAGCTTGGGAAGCCACATTGTGGAAAAAGAAGCAAGACATTTGCTTCTAGATCATTCTCTCGAGCAGGCTGACAGATACAATAATTCTGTCCATTAGTCCGATCCATTGTCTTCCTTCAGCACAGAAGTACTGTACCGCGGAGGTAGATTTCCACTGCTATGCGTATTTTAAGGGTTATTTGGCAACACGAGTAAAGCTAAAAGTAGCCTCTTAATCTAATTAATTGACATTTCTGAATCTTGCTTTCACAACAACACATGGTTTCATGTTCTGGGTTTTAGCACTTGTCAAGCTTTTTTGGAGAATGTTTTGGTCAGAATGACAAGATAATTTGTGGCTGAGGCTCCAAGCTAGAGAAGTGTTTAAGGCTATAATGATTTATTATCATCACAGAATAACAAAATTTACCAAGTGTTTCATCAGAATTTTTGAAATAAGTTTGCCACCATAGGAGAAGCAGCCGGGTGGGGGGTGGGCTGCGTCTGGAGACGGGGAGGGCTCAGGCTTCAATATACAAACCCAGCCATGACTGATTCCTTAAAATTTCTCTCTATTCGATTTATCTCAGCGCGTTCCTTGAGAGAGAAACCCCAGAGCATTTTAGGAGGACGAGGGGTGGTAGAAGGAGAACAGAGAGAAAAATCAGACCTCTCCCCCGGGCTCTGCAAGCAGGAAACCCGAGTCCCCGACTCCACTCGTAACATATATGTGGCTACAGCCAGCGATGAATTTCTACATTTTGGCACCGGTCAGAGTGAAAGTAGTCGCACTATCTATAGAAACTTTGAGATGGAGAACACTTGGAGTATGCTACTGAAAATGCAAGAAACACATTTTTGAAAGGATGAAATAATATCACTGAGTGACAGTAAATTAACATGCTGACATTTGCAGACTTTCAGAGCATTGCCATAAAAAGAAGTAATACAACATGACTAATTTGGACTTCTTCTTTCTTCCTTCCTAGGGAGAGACAGCCCTGCCCCTCCACGGCCACCCTGCAGGCTGTGCCTCACCGGCACTTCCTCCTCTTTCCCAGGAAACACTTCGGACTTACCATTCCCCTGCGCTCCGACGCCGTTGCCTCTCGGAGCCTCCGTGGAGAAGGAAAGCTTGACTTCTGTGCTCAGAAGATGCTCTCTTGAATGTCAGACAGATGTTGGGTGGCTGGCGGAGGGCATGCACTTCTGGCCACTTCGTGACAGCCTGCACACCGCCCCCATCCCCAACCAGGCAGTGCCAAGGCTGGGGGAGTCCTGGCACACAGAAAGCACCCACTAAACATTTGCTTAATTAATGAAAAAATGCATGGAGTGAATTGATTCCCCAGCTCACTGTCTCCTCAGTGGGGGCTCTCACAGCCAGCCTCTGAAAAGGCCATTCCCTCCCTGGAGCAGGATACTCCTTTGTTCTAAGAGCTGTTTCCCAGGTGAGCGCCACACCCCTCACAGCAAAATAGACAGCGGGTCTGCATTCTCACCCAGCACGGTGCCTGGTCCACAGGAGAGGCTCCACAAATGTGTGTTCTCTCTCTTTTAATGAGAGAGAGGCTCATTTTCCTCCTGGAAGAAGGGCTACCTGGAAATGAATGCACGTTTTTACAAACTGCCGCACTGGGCTGCCCGGAGGTGAACACGTGCTGGGAGGACGCACCCAGAGGCCAGCTGGGTGCTGAGGCTGAGTTCTGAGCTTCGGGTTCGGCCACAGACCCTGAATGCAGACCTATCCACGGATGGGGAGGGGGCAGCCAATTGCTGGACCTTTCTGTAGTGTCATCTGACTGCCTGTACATAGTTGATGTCCAAGAGAAACCATTGCAAGAGATGAATTGGATGTGGACGAGGCTGGTGAGTGTGACTGTGACCCAGACAGGGGCTAAGCCTGGGAAGGACAAGAGAGGAACCCAGGCTTGGCGGGGTGGGGGAGGGGAGGAGTTGCTGGGTCTCAGAACTGGGCATGAGCGCCTGGGGCAAAGAGCAGGGGGCCCCAGCCCCCGAGCTCTGCTCCTGAGAGAATGCAGAGGCTGGTGAGCCTGGTCTGCAGAGGGCAAAAGTCTGTGCTCTCAACATTTACAACTGGGAAATGAGCACAGGCCAGGGCAGACAATATGCCAAAGACCCATACCTTCCATGCTGTTCTAATTATTAAAAATCAGATCAGAGAGCCGTCCCCTCTTCTCCCCCAACCGGACCCAATCTGTCTGACTGGGCCTGTTTCAGTCCCAAGGGAGACCTGAGTTCTGGGCCTCGCCCGAGGGTTCTCCCAGGGCCTGAGGCAGAACACTGAGCCCGGTCTTGGCTATCTGATGATTTGAGAGGGTCTGGTGGGCTTGGTAGGAGACACATGAAGGATGACAGATGTGCTCCCTTCCCTCTCCCTGCCTAAGTTCCCAGCTTCTTGTGCAAACACTGACCAGTCCTGTCCCCACCGAGCGTCCTGAGTTGCAAGAATGAGGGTTTCTGGAGAACATGGTCTCCTGGTTTTCTTCCTTATCCTGAGCAAAAACCGAGTGAGCTCAGAAGCCAGGGGCAGGCACACTCCCGACCCTGGCGGGTACCGCCGGCGTCCCCCTCGCCCTCCTACGGACCTAGGGGCCACAGCCCCACGTGTCCAGCAGGAAGTGGCCATTTCCAGCCGTGTGTGGTGCGCCCCTGCCAGACCCCGCCAGACCCCGCCAGGACTGCGTGCGAGAGTGCGGGCGTGCGGGTGTGCGGACAGACTGTTACGAGCTAACATAAGTTGAGACTAACCTTTCAGCAGAACAGTTTGAGTTAAAATAAAGGGATTGAAAAAGAGTACAATGACCAAAAAAATCTATAAAAATGCAATTGCGCTAATATAATTTTATCACTTATTTAAAAATTTAGTCGACCCAAAAGACTACCAAGTGTGAAATTAAGGAACAGCTCCTCTACTTTTATGGAAATCACTCTTCCTCACTTGTCTAATAGCCTGATTTTGTCAGATCATTTATTTCCATGGTTTTAAAATGAGCTTGACAGACAGAATTTTATAACACCACTTTACTGCAAATAAGAACATCATTTTCGCTTATTAAAACTGAAGCTTAGAGAAAGCATTAAAATTAACAGTTCACTCTGCTTTAACCTTTTGAATACTGCCATGACTTTACATGGAAGACCGTGCGTAAGGGAGGCCGTCGGTCCCGGGGTAGATGCCGGAGGTGGGATGGGGCAGGGAGCCCAGTTCTGCAGGAAGCCCAAGTTCTGCAGGGACTCGCAGAGGACACCCACCAGCCTGGAAATGGCCGTGACGGTGCCCAGAGGAATCCCGTGCCGGGCGATGAGCCCTGGCCACGGGAAGCCCAGTGCAAGACCCCCCTGGGGACACTAGAGGGGCCACTTGTTTTAATGTGTGGCTAGGGGCCTGCTTTTCGGCCCGGGAGACTAAACGGATGGAAGGCTAGGCTCTCTGAGTCTCTTACATCGGTCCTTCCTGCCTTTATTCCGCAAATACCGCCGAGCATCTTCCATGTGCCAGGCACGGTTCTAGGCACGTAAGATGCCTCCTGGGTTAGACCGAGTCCCTGTCCTTGGGGGACTTAGCATGTCACTGGGGGAGAGCAACCCTCATCCAATAAGCTAATAAATATATAATCTCTTGCCTGGGAGGGTGATGCCGGCCACAGAGGAAACCGAAGTAGAACAGAGACAGACATATAATGTTTGCTGAACTGAAGTGATCGCTTTCTGTCTCAGGACTCTGGGCAGGCAGTTGCAAGGTGGCCGGTCCTGGCCAGCACGAGAGGCTGTTGTCCATTTCTGGTGCCCTAGGGGTGAGGGCTGGGGCAAGGGCATTGTTGGACAGAACATTTGGAATCTGCATTTCTGTGCCTGAGAAGTTTGTCCAAAACCCCAGAGAGCTACTCTTTCCCGATCTCTGGCCCAAATGCCAGGGAATTGACATCCCTGGATGTGGCTCCCAACCAGTGACTGACAAGAAGTGGTGTGGCAATGTCCCTACTCCTCACCCCTGAGAGGGACAAATCTGAGATGTGTCTTCCCGAGTCTTCCCATGGGATGAAGCTCCCGGTATACCCATTTTGTTGGTTGCCCCCATTAACGCACCCATGACTGCGTGCATTCCCTCCCCGAAACCCGACCTGTCTTCCCTGCACCTTCCCAAGTCAGCTACTTGCCCTAAATCCTTGGCCCAGAGTCTGGGAAATCTAGTCCAAGGCAAAGGCCCATGGCACACAGCTGGGACTGTCAGCTCTTGCTTTTCTCTGAACCGTGCATAGTAGCACCTTGCATGCGCTGCTTCGAGCTCTCTGCCCCAGCACACACTCCAGCCGTCCTGCAGGACCGCTCTGCACCGGCACTGGCCAGGTCCGCCTGGGAGCAGACTGACCAGGACTTAGCCCGGGCCCCTTGCTTCCTGCCCTGATGTATCTGGATGCTGCTGCTTGTGACCCCACAGAACTTGCTTGGCACTCAGTCCCCAACAGTCTTGCTCTACAGTACGTTAGCTGCTCGTAGGGCCACTCTGACCGTCATGGGACGGATCTCCCATCGCCCACAGCACTGGCCAATTGGATTAGGCACCTGTAAGTGCCTCTGCCTTTTCTGCTCCCCAGTCCTTCAGCTCTGCTCCCAGGATAATGTTCCCACAGAAAGTACTCACATACGCAGCATGGCCTCAGGTCTGCCTTCAGAGGTACCCTGGCTAAGGCACCAAAGGGGGTGAGCACCGCTCAATGGGTGTCAGCTGGGTTTGCCAAGCCAGCTATCCCGTGTCTGGGCTTGGCTTCGTAGCATGCAGCCCCTCCAGTACCTTTTACTTCTTCCCAGCCACCCTGAATAGCCCATGCCTTTGGATACCTCTGTGCCTTGGCTTATACCATTTCCTCTGCTCAGTGTCCTTCCTCCCGAGGGCATGCCTATCTGCAGTCCATCTGCATGTTGGGGTCTGGGTAGCCACCTTAGGCTTTCCTACTAGTGCTTCCTGAAACCGTTGACCCCCACCCTCCCTGGAGCACTCCCCACACCAAAGGCCATGTGCCCTCCCTCCCAGCTGACTCAGCTGACAGGGCCATCAACATGTGTTTACTGAGCCTCTGCCCTGTGTCCCCCACTGTGCTGGGGGCTATGGGCGGGGCCCTTAGCTGGAGCAGGGCCATAGTCCAGTGGGAGGCTACCTCTGGCTTACCCCGCAGCACCTCGGGGCTGTCGTGGTGCTGAGAGCGCAGATGACTAAAGGCGACTCTGGGCCAGGGAAGCCTCTGTCCCTTAGGTAATGTTACTTCCTCTGAATGGAGAGCTGTCTCTATCCTGGGGACCTTCTCTGTGCCTGGCATATAGGAGATAATCAAGAAATGATGAATGAATGGAAAATGAAGGATTGTCTAGTTAAAGAAAAAAAAAAAGAACAACTTGGTACCTGTTTTTGCTGTGTCTGTTACAGCCTCCGAGTGATGCTGCCTCAACGCCCCTGGGGCACCCCCAGGCACAATCACTCACTCCTGAGGCCCCCTGGGCAAACATCTGTCGCTACTTTGTGTTGCAATCTGCTTACAGGTAAGTCTCTACCTTAGCCTGAGAGCACCTGGGGGCCGAGTCTTTCTCTTTCTGGCACCTGGCAAAGGTGGCGAGCATGTGTGTGGAAGACACGTGTGTAGATTGCTCTGAGCTGTAAAGGGATTCTTCCCCATGCAGCGAGGACCTAACAGCAAAGCCGCTGTGCCGGGTTTGCGGGAGCCAGTTCCCAGGCAACCCCCTCGACACCTGTTACTCTTGCCGTCCCTCAACAAGCCGATGAGGTGGAGCTACTTTATTTCATGGGAGGGGGAGCTGAGCCTCTAGGAGGCTGAATGGCAGGGTCAGACCCCATGCCAGGGGTGGTAGAGAATGGCCGCCTAGCCAGATCTGGGTGCCCCTGAATCTGGAGCTGCCCCTTGGCTCTCCTCCCCCAGCCCCTGTACCTCACCTTCACCCCCACCACCATGCTCTGATGGGCTGTCACTTCCTGCCCTGGGTGATCTCGTCTCCTAGCACCTGGGTCCAAGTTGAGACTTCTTCCTAAAGCTGTGAACGGAGGATGGACAGCCTTACTCATCTCAGCACCAGCTCCTGCCGCCACCAGGTGAAATTCCACGGGCGGTGGGTACCCGCTTCTCCTAGGTGTTGGGGCTGGACCCAGGCACTGCCTTCAGATGCAGCAATCTGCCCCTGGATTCCTAAGGAGAAGGAATTCCCTGTCCACCAGAGGAAGAACACAGAGTTCCTCTGCCACCATTCCCCTTGGAGGGAGCGCTGACACCCTGGACGCCGGAAGCTTGTGGGTGACTGTGGCCCCGGCTCAGACCGCACAGCACCACGAGGGAGCGGCGGTGGTGACAGGTGCTGTGGTGGGTGATGTGAGTGGCAAGTGTGGACATGTCAGCCCCATGGCCCTGCCATGCCCCCGAGAAAGGGCATAGCCCTCTGCCGTGGGAGCAGCGACTTGCAAATAGGCCCAGACGTGACCTCAGGGGAGACACGAGTCCCCAGGCCAGCAGCGAACTTGTTCTGGAGACACCACATTTCTGCAGCCCGTGGTGAGTGATGAGCAGGGCCTGGGGATCTGGGGGATTCAGGCTCCTCCTGCTCCCATAGCAGCTGGGGTTTCAGAGCAACAGATCGGCGGGGCCCTCTCAGCCTCAGGGACGCGTTTCCCTGGCGCCAGCCCTCACCCCAGATGTGTGCTATTTGGATGAACCACCAGCCCCTGCTGAGGGTGGAGGGGAGCTCAGCAAGCTCTGGGACATTTGGTCAGGGTTCCCAAACTGCGTCTGGATGGCTGAAATTTCATCTCCTTCATTTCCCCTTTTCCAGTCTCTAGAGTGCCAGGAAAACATGGCACCACAGAGCAGACCTTCTTTATCTTTTTTCCAGAAAGCCCCAGGCCCTGCCTCAGGAGAGGAAACCCAGACTTTCCCTCATCAGGAGACAATTGGGCCAACCATCTCCCCCCATTGGAAGCTCCCTCAGCCCCTCCTGCTGAGCCACCTGCCCCGTGCCCTCCTGATCCAGGTGTGGCCCACCATGACTGCTGGCTCTTAGACTCCATAGTCCTTCCTGGCAGACTCAAATTTAAGCTGCCCTCCTGCCTGGAGGGAACCCCCGCCCCCCCCCCGCCACCGGCTCTCGGGCAGGAATAAGCAGATTCAAGTGTGCCTTTTGGAGAACTCTTGCCTCCAGTAGTCCTGGGAGGTGGGCCAGCCCCTTTGACCAAGGCTGCAGGGAACAGGCCAGAGCCCAGGCAGGTGACTTGGCCCCCGTGTGTCACACGGCAACATGGGGCAACAGCTAGAACTTGAAGGCTACTCCTCCCAAATACGAGAAAGCGGAGAGCCGAGACAGCTTGGGAATCACCCGCCTTGCTGAGCAGTATCTGTTTACAAAGGCAGGAGCTCAGAAATGCTTCCATTGTGGAGAAACAAAGCCTCGGAAATACAAAATACGAAGGCCAGCCCTCGGCCACTCCGGGAGGGAGCGAGCCTCCCTAGGGATTGGCGCTGAGCGGCCCAGCCAGCTCCGTTCCCAGCGTATCACGATTTCACTGCACCTGTTGGCATAGCTTTGTGGTGATTCACTCCTGCCTCCTCCTCAGGCCTCGCTGTGTCCCGGCCCGAGGGGAGCGCACCCTTGAGCACGGGGACCTGGCGCCAAGCACACCCCCCCAAGCAGGCATGGCCTCGCCGCCCCCTGTTTGTCCTCATGGGTCTCCT
Organism: Eumetopias jubatus; assembly: GCF_037043125.1. NCBI lineage: Eukaryota > Metazoa > Chordata > Mammalia > Carnivora > Otariidae > Eumetopias > Eumetopias jubatus. Next base: position 44,402,071 of record NW_028274816.1, on the reverse strand, counting down.
GGTGGGTGACTCAGTCTCCCAGTCAAGATCCACCAGCTGCCCAGGACCTGCCTGGCAAAGTCCCCAAACCCCTACAGGAGAATTAGCAAGGGGGCCACCTCCTGAGCCCCCTTGTGCTACGGATTGGGGGTCTAGGAGTGGCATTCAGAGAAGGGCAGGGGCTCTCTCTGCTTCAGTCACCTCCGGCTGTCCCCTCTGAGCCTCCAGGTCCTGTGCAGCTGAACAGATGAATTGCCTGCAAATCTGGGTAAGGAAATTTACTTAATTTTGTGATTACACTGGTAAGCTCTCTTGCCATCCTTGCTGGGAAATATCGACACTTGGCAGAAATAGAAAGTTAAAACCCCTTCTCCACCCCCATTTCTTCCCAGCAGGGGCCGCGGCTCGAAGGCAGATTGGTGAGCTGCCAGGCCCTTGCACACACTTGTGGATCTAGAGTGCATCATCACGCTATGCTTATGTGTGCCCGAGGACACTTGCTTGGACTCGCGTAAGAGTGTGATCACTTGGCCCGTGTTGATGATTCACCTTCTCAGGCCCTCACCCCCTAAGCCCTGCAGAGAAGCATGGAGTTTGGGGGCATCTTTGGGCATTCAGCCATTCCTCCACAGAGGACATTCCTGCAGTTTTCCTTTCTTTTATTCTTCTCCTCCCTTTCTCCCTGCCTGCTCTCTCACTGGCTCTCTCTTCCCATCTCGTCCCCGCCCCCCCCCCCCCCCCCCGCCCCGCAATTAGGAGCAGCACCACAGCAAACATCCTTGGACACGTCTCTCTGTACCGGCCCGCTCTTCTTCCTGCAGGACACTTTCCTGACGGGGGCTGAGCTGGAACAAAGGGACATGCATTTGAAGTGTTGATGCACTGCCAGGTTGTCCTCCAAAAGTGCATGTGTGTTTTGTAAACCTCAGCTGTTATATCCCATCCGCGTATGTTGCCAGTCTGATGGAGGCAGCCCACGAATGATAGCAAAGCCTCTCTAGTGGCCATGCTTCTCCCTGCCCCCGGGGAACGCCTTGTGCTGGGACCTGTAGGGGGTACCCCGTGCCTCTGCCATGACCGTCCTTACCCCAAGTTTGCAAACGACGTTTAAGGATTGCTTCTGTTCAACTAAACAAGTAAACATTTAAAGTGAGCCAGGGGCGCAAGTAAACATTTAAAGTGAGCCAGGGGCGCCTGGGTGGCTCAGTTGGTTAAGCGACTTGCCTTCGGCTCAGGTCATGATCCTGGAGTCCCGGGATCGAGTCCCGCATTGGGCTCCCTGCTCGGCGGGGAGTCTGCTTCTCCCTCTGACCCTCCCCCCTCTCGTGCTCTCTCTCTCTTTCTCTCTCTCAAATAAATAAATAAAATCTTAAAAAAAAACCCAGCTGTTTAAAGTGAGCCAGGACTCTGTGAAGATCCACCGACTTTGTTTTTACCTACACGTTTTGTTGTGTGCAGGGAGGCTATAGTAAATACAGTTAGAATTGTAACCACTTGGCTAATACACATTATGTTGTAGAATCCCCACCCCAATGCTGTGAGGCTGATACAACGTTGCACCTGCTTTATAGATGAAGACACCGTAGTGTGCTGGATGGTGATCCCCAAAATGATATGTCCACATCCCAATCCCAGGCACTTGTAAATGTGACTTTATTTGGGAAAAAAAGGGTCTTTGCACATATAAGTAAGTTGAGGGTCTTGAGATAAAGGGACCACCCCCCCCAGATTATTCGATGGGCCCTAACTCCAATGACAAGTGTCCTTGTAAGAGGCACAGAGAGGAGACAGCAGTGTGAAGCCAAAGGCAGAGCTTGGAGTGACGTGGCTACAAGCCCAGGAAAGCCAGCAGCCACCAGAAGCTAGAAGGGGCAAGACACAAATCCTCCCCTAGAGCCTCCTGAGAAAGCACGACCCTGCCAACGCCTTGCCTTCCTACTTCTAGTCTCCAGAACTGTGGAAGATTAGATTTCTATTGTTTGAAGGCACCGAGTTTCTGGCAACTTGTTGTGGCAGCCTCGGGAAGCTTATGCAGACACTGAGGCTTGGAGGCGTCAGAAACCTCTGCAGACTCCTCAGCAGCGCAGTGCCCTACTATGCACCTGGTGCCCAGGGATGTTTCGGGAGGCGGAAGGAGAGTCGCCAGCCTCAAGCCCTAGAGGAACCCACAGCACTCCAGCCTCTTCCGAGGACCGCGGTGGGCTGTGTCCAGGGCACACTCTGAACGGAGTGCTGATGAGAAGTCATGTGGATGGAGATGGGCTCCAGCATCAGCGCTGCAGTGGGTGGGAGAGTGCGGTGGGATGGCTCCAGAAGGCTCTAGAGCCTGCAGAGCCAGCTGTGCTCAGCCCTGCCTCTGTGTCAGCCCCTCCTCACCTGCCCAGCAGGAGTGAGAGCAGGAAGGACTTTCTCTCTCTCAGCACCATCTGGAACACCAAATGAGCTAGTCTGGAGGGCCAAAGAAGTGCCCCCTGGAGAGGTGCCAAGCACCTGGCACTCATGTCTCAGGGGGGAGGGCAGAATGAGGAGCAATTCTAGAAGTAGAAGGACCACTTTTCTTGCTTCCCAGAGAGTAAATGAATCTCTGAGTCTCAGCTTGATTTTCTGTAAAATGGGCTTAACAATAAGGGGGCTAAAACGTGTTGGAGTGTGACCGCAGCTAAGCTGGCGGCTGGTACTTCTCTCCTTCACCCCCGGCAGCTCCACGAACTAGTAACTGGTTTCTTCCTATTTTGTAGATGGAGAAGCTGCAATACAGAGGCGTTAATTCTGGAGATCAAGAGCTAGGGCAAAGACCGAGCAGGACTTAAACCCAGGCTGCACAGCCCTGGAGTCCATGCTCTTAATCCCAGCCCACGGTCCTAGGAGGGGAATGAGTGAGAAAATGTGTCCGAAGCACCCAGTGCCTCGTCTGGCCTAGAGCAGCACTGCACACCCCGAAGCCCTCTGCATCAGCCACCTTCTGGATGTGTCCCTCACCCTCAGCGCAATACAGGTCTCCATGGAGCTGCAGCAGGGCCTCCCCATTGCCTGCCTGACTCCCCCCTCCAGTGTGTGTTTGCGACCATCCCATGTAACTTGTCCCGGTGGCATCTAGTCCCTGCACTTCACCTCCCTGGGGCTCAGTGTACACCAGTGGCATGCTTGATGCTCAGGAGCCCGGGCCCAGGGCTGAGGACTCTGTAAGCCCTGGATGAGGGTTCAATGCCACACAGAAGGACGCCGGGGTCCCAGGTCCAGGAGTATGCTCCAAGACAGGGAGGGTGCAGGCTTGAGGTGGCCGTGTGACGAGGATCAGGGAAGGACCCTATAAAGCACAGGGCCCAGGGGAGGGGCCCCAGCTGCCCAGGTCTGAGCACTGTACTGTCCCAGAAGCTCCATTTATTCTGGGCTTCACAAGGAGAGAGAAGGCTTCAAGTGTCATCCGCCCTCCATTTCTTCCCAGTGCTCCAGAACCGTCCACCATATTTGGTGGCAAAGCAGATCCTGCCTTCAGCTCACTAGTGGAAGTGAAAGTGTTGGTCTCTCCCTGTGGTCACGCACTGAACCCGATGCAGCCCAGGTAAGAGATGCTCCAGTTGGTCCTCCCACAGGCCAGCCCACTCCTCAGACTACAGCAGCTACGGTTGTTTACTGAGCACCTACTATGCGCCGGGCTCGGTGCTAAGTCTTCACCTGCAACACCTCTGCACAAGGAAGGGTGTAACTACTGTTCCCATTTCACAGATGAGGTGACAGTGCTCGCCAGATTCTGCAAAAGAGCTGACACATGGGGTGTCTCTTCCGGGGACCATGATTCAATAGCCTGTCTTCCCCAAAATGGTTTTATTATTAAAAAATACTTAGCATATTCCACTTAGAATAGTAGATATTTCATATCTTTTGCTTATTACAATGCACCGTGCTAAGCATCCATTATTTAACTGTGCGCTGGGTGTAATCATTCTTCAGGTACTGGTGTGCCAGCAATAATTTACGTCCTGTGCAAGGAGTCAGGATGTATCCTCTACCTGCACAAGGAGCTGACAGTGGGGCACAGTATAATTGTTCCAAAAAGCCGCACTTGATAGCTAATGAATGAGCATAGAGGATTAGAGATGGGGAGATCCACCGGTGTTTGTGAAAGGCAAATCAACAATTAGAAGAAGAATATGTTCTGTTGGCTGTCAGGGAAGATTTTTGTAAGGAAAACGGAAAAGATGATTTAGACTCAAGGGTAATACAATGTCTGCCGCAGGAACGGGAGGAAATCCATGCTCATAGATGCGTTTGAAAAACTATTTTTAAGAGAACTTAGAAGAATTTCCTCCAGTGCCTTGAAGATTTCCAAAAACTGTGGTGTGCTCATCCATGCGTTCCCTCAACAAGAGCCGGGCGCCTGGTGTGTGCAGCATGGGAGCTCGTGCATCAGTAATGACCCCGTTCTTCTCTCTGAGACCAAGGGAAGCAGACTCCAGGAGGATGTTTTCTGGGTGCTCTTGCCTGAGAAGCAGATGGTAATGATAATCACCATCACTGCTATGATTGACCACGGGGCATCTTCCGGGATGCGGCATGTTACCTGCGATGTGCACGATGGCACAAGGACATGGGTGCTGCTGTCTTTATTTTACCCAGGAGGATGCTGGGGCTCCGGAGTTTAAGTACTTGGCCAGAGTCACACGGCCAGAGCAAGGGGCAGCAGGCTGCCTGACCCCACCTCTGAGTCCTCCCTCTATCCCGCCCCGTGGGTGTTCGGACTCTGTGCTGAGGACAGCAGGGGTCTGCGGAGGCGTTTTCGGGTTTCTGCAAACACTGAAAATTTTCCTGCCATGGAAAGAAAGAGTTAAACTGCCTGAGAATTTAAATGTACTTTGATTTTTCTGTATTCTATTTCTGTGGATCAAGTTTCCCTGTACACACACGCGTGCGCACTTGTCATCGGTGTGCATGCATGTGCATTTACGCACGGCGCAGTGGAGTGTGTGTTTCTGTGTGTGCGAAGTTCGCCGTCCTGCTCTCTGTGCCCGGGTACCCGCTCAGCTGGCCACTGCAGGGGAGCGAACCCGCTGGCCTGCCCCCTAGTGCCAATGGCTGCAGCAGCCTGGGCTCCTGATTTTACTTCTCAGTTTCCCCGAGTTCGATCCAAAGGCCCGGGAGAGGCCTGAGACGTTCAGACTTTGGTCACGATAGCCTGTTTCTTTAAATAAGTGACCTCTTTCCCCACATCCTCTGGTGGGGACAAAGCATTTTTCAGATAACTGAAGCACTTGGGTGGTTTACAAATTTTAACTTTATTCATGAAAAAGCTCCCTACAATCAAATGGGACACTGACTGGCCTTCTTGGGCAGAGGCTAGTGACCTCCGTTGTGCTTTTTCTTTGTTTCTTAGGCATTCGGGGGACTTCATCTCCATCATATTTCAGGGATGGACTTGGGGGGGGCGGCGCTGAGAGCAGGGACTGGACATGGTTCATATGCACTGAGCACGTTCGCGGAACCTGGCTCAGTGTCACCTGCTCATGTACCGTGTCACTCTGTGGCCCCAACAGAGTCCTATTTTTGAAACCGAGGCTTTGGGGGTCTTACTCTCTATTGCCTCTCCCTCGGCCAGATTTGGACCCAGATTCTCAAGCATTCTGTTTATTCAGCCTCCCTGCAGGATTGGCCGAGTGAGTTTTGACCCTGACTCTGGGTCGGAGACCTTGGTTGTCTGCTGCAAGTTATTCTAACTCCTTTACCCTTTAAAATTTCCTTTTAAGTTTGTAATTTCAGACTTACAGAAGAGTTGCAAGAATGCCTCAATTGTTCGCATTTTCCCAGATTTATCCCCCTCTCTTTTTCCCTCTCTCTTCCTCTCATTCCTGTCTCTCTCTCACACACTGTAATTATGTGCACGCACGTGCATTCTGACTTATCTGAACCATTTGAGAATGAATTGCAGACAAGATGCTCTTTTACCCCCTAAATACTTCAGCAAGGATGTTCTACAAGCAAGGACATTCACTTGTGTGACCACAGGAATCCGAAAATAAACAAACATCAGGAAATTGAAATCCATACAATGCCCCTTACCTAATCCACAGGTTTTATTTCGATTTGGTCAATTATCTGAATAATGTCCTTTACAGAGAAAGAAAACTCCAGAACATGTGCTATCCTTAGTTCTCACGTGTGTCCAGCCTCCTTTAACAGGGAAGCCGTGCCTCAAGCTTCTTTTGTGTTCATGCCACAGGCAGGTTACTTTGCAGAATGTCCTCAGTTTGGGTTTGTCTGATGTTTTGTTAGGATTGGATTCAGATAGTGCATTATGGGCAGAAATACCACTGCAGGTGCTTTGTTCTTCTCGGCGGGTCCCATCGGGCAGCACAGGATGTGGGTTTGTCCTGGGTCAGCCATGCTGACCTGGACCCCTCAGTTAGAGCGGTGTTGAGGGGTGTCTCCATACTTAAGTTACACTCTTCCCTTTGTAATTAGTAAGTCGTTTATGGGGAGATATTTTGAGACTATGTGAATATCCAGTTACCCCTCAAATGTTCATCCACTTATTTTGGCATCTGTTGATGATTCTTGGTTGATTCAATTATTATCGTGTTGAAGGTTGCCTGAAGGTACTTTTCCTGATTCTATTATTCTTTCTACATTAACTAATTGTCTTTCTACTCTAAGGAAGATCTTTCCCCCACTTTTCCCCTTATTATTTTATATCAATGTAACTCATGGATTTTTGTTGCATCCAATGTCTTATGGTTCTCTATCATTATTAATTTTGATGCTAGAATGGTCTCAGATGTGACGAGTGGGAATCCTTTCAAACTGATTTCTTTGTCCTTTTGACGTGTCCGCATTGTTCTCTGAACATTTCCTTCCTTTTTGGCACAAGAAGATATTCTAAGGTTCATCTTGTATTTTCCCTGTCCCAGAACCAGAATCAGCCATTTCTTTAAGGTGCCCTGTTTCCCTTTGGTGGAGAATGGCATATAGAAACCAAGATCTGGGTGCTAGGTGTGCTCATTGCCACTGGGGTGTCATTGCTTCTAGGCTCTCTGTATGTATATGTATGACATCTCTCTCCCTTTCTCTCTCCCTACCTCTCTTCCCTCCCTTCCCCCTTTATACACCCACAGAAATTAGAAATGTGATGTTTCTGTCCTTTTTTAAAACCATGAGTTCGTACTTAACACCTTCGACTCCAATCAAACACTAGTATATCTCCACCTCCCTTTTCTAATTTTATAACCCTGTTCTCCAACAATGAAAAACCTGGTTGCAGTTGTCCATGGTATATTTATTTGTTCAATTAACAACTACCTGTAATTATTTTTGCCAGCTACTTTAACTTTACTTTTAAGTTAATTTTAATTGCACTGGTAATATATGAACATACTGTTTTTGAAAAACCAACTTAAATATAGGTAAAGTACATTTTTCCCTCTACACATCCCTCCCAGCCCCAAGTCTAACCACTATTGTCAAATTGGTCTGAAGCATTCCAAACTTCCTATGCCTTTATACACCCACAGAAATTAGAAATGTGTTGTTTCAAGTTATCATTATATAGATGGTTTCATGGTCTACACTCTGTCAGTTTGGTTATCTAAAAAAACAAAAAACAAAAAACAACTCTTGGAGATTTTTCATGTCAGTACATATTCATTCACTTCCTTTCAGTTCAACTATAAAAGCAGTAGTGTCTCAGTATTATTTTAGAGTGCCCAGTCTATGTGGTGCAGAACCTAAAAAGAATGCATAGCCATCTCATGCACATGTGCAAATATCTCCCCAGAGGCCTGCAGCAAAGTAGGATTGTTGCATCTTAGGGCATTCACCTTTTGCAGTTAAGTAAATATTGCAAACACATTTCAAAGTGGCTGTCCTGGGTGTCACACCACTTGCAATGAATGCTGATGTCTTCTTGGGCATCTCAGGAGAGGGAATGGCTCCTGCCCCTTGGTTGAAGGCAGGAAATACACTCCCCCTCCCTCCCCTCTCTCCCTCCTTACCCCCTCCCTCCCTCCCTTCCTCTCTCTCTTTCTCTTTCTTTTTGGTCTCTTTTAAAGTAGGGTTGAAGAAGATAATGGCAACTTGAAATCTTATCAGCACCAACATTTCTTATAAGAATAGCTTCTTGTTTCTTCATCTAATTCACAGGCGCAATGGCCCTTCTATTTGCCATTTTTCTTCCGCATGGCTATTTCCTGCACATCATCTTATTTTAGCTGCTCACCCATCCAATAAGAAAGGGGAGGCAAGTGTCCCCCACTTTGCCAACTTCTCTTACTCAAGGTCACACAGCCTATATTGAAACCAGGACTCAAACCCAGACCCTCAGATTCTAATCCTTGGATTAGAATTTTTTTTAAATTTTTTTTAGAATAGAAAAATTTTTTAAAATAAGACTTTATTTTTTCCTTTTCTCCTGACTTATAACAATCAAACATATAGAACATAGAGAAAACAATTTTAAAATCACTTATAATTAACACCGTCATCCAGAATATATTCTTATATATTTTATACACATAACAAAATTATGTAGTGTTTTTATTTGGGTGCTTTAATTTGTGAGCATTTTCTAATGCTATTAACGTCTCTTTGTAGTTCAAATGGCTGTATAATATCCTATCACATGGATAGATCATAATTTGGACAATCCTCCATAGTGGGACTTAGGTTAATTTTATGTTGTCATTGTTATATATAAAGTTTCAAATAATATTCCTGAATGCAAATACTTAACAATATCACTAAAAGTGGAGTGAAATCATTAATGCACATGTTTAGGCCCTTAATACCTAAAACTCAGTTCTGCTTCAAAATAAGTCTACATGGCAGCCTCTAGGATGCAAGCAGCAGTGTATTCTGCTGCCCTACGCATCAAACATAAGAAATCATGATTGAATGTAGATACATCAAGTTTCCAAATGCAGATGAGGAAAGCAGAGTTGGCAAGGTGAAATACGCTTAATAAGGTCACAGAGAGGGGATTCAGCTCCCATTCCCACTGCTCGATGAACATGAGTCAGCTGCTCCCCCATATCATCTGCACACGCCTGACCTTGGCAAAGGAGGCATGGAGCCCCTGAGGATGGTATCCTGTGTCGGGTGGACATGCTTCTACCCCCATCACCTCTGTTTCTGCTATTTGAGATCACTTATCCCATATGCAGGCAGCTGGATGGTCACCGCTGCGACAGCTGGCTCCCCTGCTCACCTCCCTCTGACCCGGCAACATTCTGAACATTATATGATATAGGATATGATGCCTGATATGATGATTGGTGAGATACAGTGGGACCTAGTCTATACAGCCTAACCCAGGGGCGAGTGGATAGATGATAGGAGTGACTAAGGAAACTCCACAGACTTGTTTTAAGTGATGTTTGCAAATGGGTAGCAGTATAATCATGGGTTAATAGCATGAATTAGGAATATGCTAGGTGCCAAGACTGTAATTGTGCTAAGATCAGACTAAGCAAATTAGGGTTGTGGTTCCTCTAAATGTAGTGGAGAAAAATTGGTAAGTGACAAATATAAAGTACTATAATATACTTCTCTTAGTCCACACAAAGTGAATAACCCTATAACCTGACCTATAGCTATATGAACATTCTTATTTTTTTTTTGAAGGTGTTAGAGAGGTTGGTTTCAGAGAGCTCTCTAGAAGAGGCAAATTTGAAGTGAAGATTTGAAAACCAGAGTTGTCATGTGTGAAAGGAGACCCACTGGCTACCTGAGTAGGTAAGTAAGGCATTTAAAAAGTATGGCCTAATTGTTCCTTGGGAAAATAAGATTACCCATGTAATTATCTATGTGGATTATACCCTTTGAATTAGTGTCTAGTTGGAGTCAAATCAAGGTGGTACCACAGGGCAGATCCCATAATGGAAGCAAAACATGTGGGTCCAATGAACCTCACAGGTTTATGGAATAGCTCAATATTCCCCGAGCTTCCCTGGTGATAAGTATCACTATCTTAGCCATTCTGATTCAGTGGGTCAGAATGGTGCTTGGGAATATATCCTGGCAAGTATTCTAGGTGATTCTTCATATCAGTTTAGGAAACACAGACAGCTAATGCAGAAACTTTTGACCAGATCTTTTCAAATGTCGATGACCATAAAATCAGCTTTGGATCTTGTTCAAGTGCACATTCTGAATCTGCATGTCTGGGCTGGGACCTGAGCTTCTGCATTTCCTATAAGCTCCCAGGTGATGTTGATGCTGCTCCCTTAAGACCACATTTTGAAAAGCAAGAATATAGACCAGGAGTCTCCAACAGGTGGCCCATGAGCTGTATATGCTCATAGATATGTTACACTTTTTTCAAGTTTTATGGGCAATATTAAAAACATGGAAGACTTTCAGTTCTAACCATGATGAAGTAACTGGCACCAGACTGATTCTTTTGCCACAAACAACTATAAAACTAGACACAATATATGACAACAGTTTTCAGGCAATAGAAAATAGATAACATAGAACAGTGATTCCTGAAAGAAGGGAAATTCAAGAGATAAGCACCCTGGTCACTTAGCCCTCTGCATGGGGAAAAATTACAAACATAGCACAGTAAAGCTGGTGTCTGAACAGAGCACAGCAGGCCTGCTAAGCTGAGGAGACACTGGTCAGAGTTTGGGTCACCTCAAGTACCTGGAGTTTGCCCAGTGGAACATCAGAGAAAGGGAACTGTGTATGTGTATGGTGGGGTGGGGGTTGCCACCTAAGTTCATGACCAAAGGCCAGGCTGCACATGTATGGAGATTGCCCAAAGCTTATCAGAGAGCAGCTGCTAAGGATTGAAATCGGAACAGAGAGATTAGGTCTGAATGGTGATGGTACAAGAGCAGTCTTGTGTGGTTACTTGACCTTTCTACTTCCATTCATTTCTGAGTATACAGTGCGGTTGTCCAGAGGCTACATGATGTACTGTATCACAACCGACTGATGCAGAGTCAGATATGAGACCCTACTTGTCTTTTATTTATTAAGCCAGAAAACTTCTCTGTAAAAATATTAAATCATGCCGTTCTTCTCATTAAAGTCTTTCTAAATATGGATTTTCCTTTAAGAATATTATTTATGTTAAACATGTAAGGGCCATCTCTCCTTCCCCACTTCCTCTTCTTCTTCCTCTAAAAGTCAGTAAGTAGGTCAATAGGTCAATATATTTAAGAAGTTCTCAGCTGTAATTTCTAATATAGTAAATATCAATAGATATACCTCCACTTCTTTGGAGTTCCTGGAATTTTCAAATAATGTAAAGGGATATTGAGACCAAAAAAAAAATGAGTACTACTAATCTTGCCAACATAGAATTGCAGTCCCAGATTGAGAAGACAATGATAATGGGCAGACCAAAATTTTGAGAAATAATGACTGAAAACTTAGCAAATTGGATAAAATGTAATGACTTAAGTTAGAAAAGTTTAGCCAACTCTAAGAAAGATAAATATAAAGTAAGCCATCAGAGTCAAATTGCCTAAAACCAAAGCTAAGAAAATCTTGAAAACAGCCAGATAAAAAAATAAGCATTATGTACAGGGGAAAAATGAGAAAAACTGCTGACTTCACATCTGAAATAACAGAGACTAAGCAACAATTGAATTATATTTTTAAAACAGAAAAGAAAACAATTTTCTGTCAACCGAGATTTTATTTCCATCAAAGATTACCCCCAAATGAGGATGAAATAAAGCTATTTTCTAACAAATGAAAGTTTTTAAGATTTATTGTTAGAATATCTGTACTGCACAAAATGCTTTAAAATGTTATTCAAGCTGAAGGAGATGCTACAAAATGGGAAATTTAAATCTGCATGTAAAGAATAAATGGCACCAAAGTTGGAAATGAATCTGCAAAATAAAGTCTATATGTTTTGTTCTTTTTAGAATTTAAATTTACTTAAAATAAAACTGATTATTTAAAACAAAAGTAATAACACTATAGAGTGGCATTTAACATATATGGAGGAAAAAAGACAAGACAATTGCAGAAAGGGTATGTGTGAATAAATGAGGTTATGCTATTGTGAGGTTATTTTCTTGTAATATAGCGAGTGTAAAGTGTCAGATGTGAAGTCCAGAATCTTGGGGCCTCTAGCTTTGCTTTTCTTTTTCAGAATTGCTTTGGCTATTTGGGGTCTTTTGTGGCTCCATACAGATATTAGGATTTTTTTGTTCTAGTTCTGAAAAATGCTGTTGATATTTTGATAGGGATTGCATTAAATGTGTAGATTGCTTTGGGTAGTATAGACATTTTAACAATGTTTGTTCTTCCAATCCATGAGCATGGAATGTTTTTCCATTTCTTTGTGTCCTCTTCAAATTCTTTCATGAGTGTTCTATAGTTTTCGGAGTATGGATCTTTTACGTCTTTGGCTAGGTTTATTCCTTAGGTATCTTATGGTTTTTGGTACATTGGTAAATAGGATTGATTCCTTGATTTCTCTTTCTGCTGCTTCATTATTGGTGTATAGAAATGCAACAGATTTCTGTACATTGATTTTATATCCTGGAAGTTTGCTGAACTCATGTATTAGTTCTAGCAAGTTTTTGGTGGAGTCTTTTGAGTTTTCTATATAGAGTATCATGTCGTCTGCAAATAGCTAAAGCTTTGCTGATTTGGATGGCTTTTATTTCTTTTTGTTGTCTGATTGCTGAGGCTGGGACTTCTAGTACTATGTTGAACAACAGTGGTGGGAGTGGACATCCCTGTCCTGTTCCTGACCTTAGGGGAAAAAAACTCATTTTTCGCCATTGAGAATGAGATCAGCTGTGGGTCTTTTGTATATGGTCTTTGTGATGTTGATGTATGTTCCATCTATCCCTACTCTGTTGAGGAGTAAAAAAAAAATTTAAAAGAATGATGTTGGAGGACATAACTAGCAGATTTCTTGGATGCTACAGAAACTAGGTATTTGTATGGAACACAATTCTTTCCACACTTTGTTCTCAAGAAATAAATTGAAATGGCTCATAGATTTGAGCATAAAGCCTAAAACTATAAAAGTTATAGAAGACAACATAGGAGAAAATTTTGCCACTTACAGGCAGATAAATATTTCTAAGGGCACAGAATGCCTTAGTTAAAGAAAGATGACAGATTGTACTTCATTGAAATTAAAATTATTTGCTTTTAAAAGACATTGACAAGGAAAGGAAATATCAAGCCACAGACTGGGAAATATTATTTGCAACACATATATCTGAGAAAGACTTGTATCCAGATTATAGAAAACTCTCAATGCAGTAATAAGAAAGCAAACAACCAATAAATAACAGGAAAAGGATTTGAACAAACAGTTCACAAAAGAAGATATACAGATGACCAATGAGTATATGAAATGTTGCTAGATACCATTAGTTATTAGGAAAATGAAAATTAATAGGAGATACCACTCCCAAGAGAATCTCGAAATGACTAAAATTATGACTTACATGGCTAATGACTAAAATTAAAAAGACTAATAGTAACAAGCATTGGTAAGAATGTTGAACAGCTGAACTCTCCTATATTACTGGGCCAGTGGAGTGGACTGGGTAGTATAAATGGTGCAATCATTTTTGGAAGACTATTTGACAGCTTCTTTTAAAATTAAGCACACCCCTGCCAAATCAGCAATTCCATTCCTAGGTTCTTACCCAAGAGAAATGAAAATACATGTTCCTAAAAAGACTTGCCCAGAAATGTTCATAGCAGCTTTGTTTGTAATACCTCAGATCTGGAGAGAATCCAAATGGGAATGAATAAACAATTTAGACACATGTATACAAAGGAATACTACTCAGTCATAAAAAGAAACAAACTATTACTACACACAAGAGCATGGATGGATTTCCCAGACATTATGTTGAGTGGAGATGCTAGGCAGAAAAAAAATGATTCTGTATGATTCCATTTATTTTAAATTCCAAAACAGGCAACACTTATCTGTGGGGATAGAAACCAAACTAGTGTTTAACTGGAGCTGTGATGGGACTGAGGAGACTGACCTCAAGGTGCAGGAAGGAACTTTCTGGGGAGACAGAAATGTTCTATAACTTGATTAGGTTGCTGGTTGGATGGGCATATACTTTGGTCAAACATCCATTGACTTCTACACGAAACCTGTGCCCATTTTACTATTATAAACTAGACCTGAATAAAATCCATTTTTTATACTGGGACATTTAACATAAAAATCTGGATTTTGGGGTGCCTGGGTGGCTCGATGGGTTAGGTGTCTGCCTCCGGCTCAGGTCAGGTCATGATCCCAGGGTCCTGGGATCGAGTCCCAGCATCCATGATCCCTGATCCACGGGGAGCCCGCTTCTCCCTCTCCCTTTGCCTGCTGCTCCCCCTGCTTGTGCTCTCTCTCTGTGTCAAATAAATAAATAAAATCTTAAAAAAATAAAATAAAATCTGAATTTCAAGATTCTCTTGAAAAGCCAGACCTTGGGCAGGCATTCCCTCATCTCAACAACCAGGTGGAGCTAAGCCATGACTATTCCACTCAGATGGGACAAGCATCTCTCTCAGGTCCCCACACGTTCCCATCCCTCCTCATTCATTTATGCTGCCATTGTTTGCCATCTGTTGAATGCTTTTTGGTCTCCGCTTTAAAAAAAAATTGTTTATTTGTTCATTGATTTATTCAACCAGCAGTTATTCACCATATATGTTGTCAATCCCCAGGATTGGCCATTTCTTCTCCCTGAGATCAACCCTCCTCTTCATTTGAGCTCACAGGGACAGAGTGAACTTATAGCATTACCATCAAGGCCATGCCTACCGACCCTCCCCTGAGCTTACCTGCCTTTAGCTCCAGGGGTTGGGGTCCCATGTTTTGGCTTCTTTGGAAGAAGGGAGAAAGGTTACAAAGGAGGGAGGCAGGGTCACTCTCTTCTGACCATCCGTGACTCCTGGGCCTTTTCCCCACCATCAGCTCTGGGACGGATGAGCGTGTGACTGAGGTCAAATTATAGAAAACCCAATCAGGTCATATAAATCACCGTCCAGAGTTAAATAAAAGTGGGATTTTATAAAATGGATCATTATTGTATGGCTTTGGCTGTGTAAATCAGTCAGTTGTAGCTAAAGTGTGAAGTGAATGCCCTTAAATCAGAACATTTTCTTTAGGAATTCCTGGGCACGACTTGTAAAGCTGCAGTAGGATTCGCAAGCTCCGACTGGAGTTATGTAAATCCATTGCCTCCCCTATAAAGCAGTTGAATGTTTTAACTAAATCTAATTCTTAAAATAATGATTTCTGAATCAAAACTTTGCTGGGAAGATTTACAGGCAAGTTTTATAAATCAGCGGCAAGATATATAACTCAGATAGTGAGAAGTGCAGATTTATAAATCCAACTTGTAAATCAGCAGAAAAAACATCATGTTTTACACTAAATAATATTTTTACAAATGGCACCTCATACATCATGCAATTGCCACAAATCTTTCACACTGGAGTCAGGCTACATAATACAAGGCTGAATCACAAAGGAAATTGAGGCCCGGGTGGTGATGTGGGAATGAGGACATGGGGTTTGGAAAAATGCTCCTCTGTCCCCCTCATCACAAGAGATGGGCCAGGGGCTCTGGGAATTACACACGGACTCAGGGGAATGTGTAATTTCCCCTGGCGGCCTGGGAGCTGCATGACTGTGAGTGAATTTCATCCCTGTCTCAGTTCTCATCTACAAATTGCAGACAATAATCCCTTTGCCACAGGATTGTTGTGGGGATTAAATGAGATAGTATCTGTAAGGCAATGAGCTCAGTGTTTGGAAAATACTGAGGGCTTCATAAATGTTCATTGTCACCTATGCATATATTATCAAATTCATTATTATTGTTATTATTTTCAGTCTACATCAGTTTCCCATTCTAAGGCTCATCAAAGAGGAAGCTGTTGGAAGCAGGGACTGTGACGGGGCTATTGACTCCAGGGCAGTGGAGCCTGGAAGCTGACTTAGGCCCCCCTTTCCCAGTGGCTTCGGGCAGGACTGTTTTCCCCAGTATGCCCCAGTTTTTGGCTGCAAGAACTTCCCCCCAAAAAGGCTCGTTGTGGCCCTTTGTTGAGACTTGACTTCCATGCAGAATTTAAATAAAAGCTAATGTTTTTAAGAAGCTTGTTACAAAAGTAATACATTTTTATTGCAGAATTTTTGGAAAATAATGAAAATCACCAGTACTCTTGCCACCCAGAGATAATCACTGATAACTTTGTGGTTATCCTCTTAAAGTCTGTTTCTATGCATACATTTACATACATGCATTTTTTAAAAAAACAAAACAAAACAAAAGACCACGCTGTACAGGTTGTTTTGCAAACTGCCCCCCTGCATCCCCCGCCCCACACACATTTAACTGTATATTGTGAACCTTTTCTCAGTTTGATTTTTTTATGGTTGTGGATTATACTGCACCATAATTTATTTAACCAGTTCCATATTGTCAGGCATTTATTTTGTTTTTAATTTTTTGCTGTTATAAACAACCTTCCAGGGAACATCTTTTAAATAAATTTCTGCAGTTATTTATGATTATTTTCTAAGGGTAAATTCCTAGAAGAAGGATTACTGTGTACGTGGGCTGTGCACGTTTTTAAGAATTTGGCCAAGTTACCCTCTGGAAAGCTTGTATCTCTTGCAACTCATTCCAGCAATCTACGGGTGCCCATTTCTCCATGCTCTAGACAATCTTTTTTCTTTTTTTCAACTGTCAGTGTAATAGCTGAAAAATTGTGTTTCACTATTGTTTCAGTTTGCACATCTTTGACAGCTTGCAAAGTTAAACATTTTTCACATTTTTGCCGTTAGTACTTCCGCTGTGAATTTCCTAATCATGTCTTTTGTCCACATTGACATTTCAGAGCATTAAGAACATTAACTCTTTGTTACATATGTTGCAAATATTTTTGTTCTCAGTTTGTCATTTGTTCTTAAGTTTTGCTTGTGCCAGAAGACTTTCATTTATTTGTGCTTAATTCTATCAATATGTTACTTTATGGTAAAATACCATTTAAAAGATTTTCCCAATATGAGATTAGATAAACACACACTTATATATACTTCTAGTTCTTTTGTATATGTACTTTAACATTTTTAATCCACTTGAAATTTATTTTGGGATGTTGTGTGAAGTCGTGATCAATCAGTTTATTCTTGGGATTTTATCATTGTCCACTCATCATTTCCCCCAAAGATTTGAAATACCCCTCCTACCATGAATTAAATTCCTATATGTTCTTCCTACCTGCTCATGCCTTGGTTCAGTATCACTCTATTTTATTTATTGTGGTTTTAGACTCTATTTTGATATCTGTTTGTGCCAATGTCCCTAATATTTCTGTTTTGTAAAATTCTACTTGATTATTCTGTTCCTCTCTTCTTTCAGACAACATTTAGAATCATTTTGTCAAGTTTCAAGGAACAAGTTATTAACATTTGGATTGGAATTACAACAGAGTGATCAATAAATTGGAGTGAATTGACACTCTTACAATCATTAGTGTTCCCTTCCAGGAACATGACACTGTACACCTCTTACTTTAGTGTTCTTGTATCTACCCTAGTAAAGTTTTTCTTTCTACTCCCTTCCAAAAGCACCAGGTCAAGGTAGCTTCCCAATCAGGTATCACTGGTATTATTGGATCCTGTTTCAATGGAATTTGGAATCCAAAGGTCTCTAAGAGAAGATGATGGAGAGAGGTTAGGATTCAAGGTGAGGATGACAGAATGTTTGTGCCTCTCCTTTGTGCTTGCTTAGAGGAAGGTTCTATAGAAAACTTCGAACACCAAATGATGGGAGGGGTCACAGACCCTGGGCAATTAGTTTTTATACAGACTCTATATAGTGTCTTGGCAGCATCACTAAAGATCATAGTTTGAACTCTGAACACTACTCTTAGAAATTGTCCATGGGAAGGGGCTGGCAACCTTCATTATTCAAATATCCCAAGTAAAGGAAGAAAGTTTGACCTTACACTTTTTATTGAAACAAAATAAAACAAATAATGATGGAAAAAAAAAACATACCCGTTCTGAGAAACATGTCAAAGTTGTCTTTCGTATCATTGGTAAATTTGGGGATAATGCTTGCTTGTTTTCTGGGCATTGCTGGGTCCCTTCTATGGTCTTTCCAATTCCCCAGTGAAATATGGGCTGTGTGCCATGAAAAGATTCTAAGTGTCAGAAGATGATCCCTTCCATGGAGAATGTTGTGGAGAAGAAGAAGACAGCTGGAGATAATTCAGCTGTTCAGATGGGACATGATAGTATTATGGACTTGTTGGGGGTGGTGCTGATGGAGGGAAGGTCACGGAGTCTAGGTACATTTTGATGACAGAACCCCATAGGATTTGATCATGAGGTTAGAGAGGTGGATGTGAAAGATGACTCCCAGGGTTCTGACAGAAGAAACTGGGTGATTGCTGAGAATTGAAGGCTGGGGTAAGAGACGTGAGGGCAGTGGGAATAGGGCTGGCCAGACTTGAATAGGTCCAGACTGTCTTGGCATTACGTGACACAAATCCGCTTCCTCCAACTCTCCCAAGTGAGGAAGTAGAGTCTTGCTTATGTATGAAAAGTGCAGGCATGGGGCTGGCTACAAGATCCGGGTGCCCCATGTTGACATTGGGAATCTCTCCTCTTTCCTCTCCCACCCCACTGTTCTGCTGATCCTCCCTCTTTTCCTCTTCTTCTTCTACCTCCCCTTCCTCCCCCTCTTCCTCCTTTTTCCTCTTTTCTCTTTTCTCTCTCTCTCTCTCTCTCTCATGTGTTTTCTCTGTGTTACCTTCCCCCTCAGGCATGTTTTCCCCAGATATGTGACAAAGTTGGTTCAGCCATCTCAGGCTTAGATTCTACCAGTTTGCCAATCCTATTGGGGGAAATCTTTTTCCCCCCAAAAGCACGGACAACAATGTTGGATATGAATGTTTCTGACTGACTTTTGACCGAATACCTCTCTTATCCAAATCTGGTTCTGGGTAGACCAGTCATATGACTGAATCACATGGACGATGGAGCTGCAGGGACGGTTCTCCAAAGGAAAACCAGTGCCGTTACCAAAGCGAGAAATAGATTGGACAGGCAAATCACAGATGCCTGCCATTTGCCGATAGATAGGTGACCTTGTAATTTGTTGTCCAAAACATGGTTGGACATGAAAGGGGTGCTATGGATAATTTTGCCAGGACAAAAGTGCAAACGGAGACTCTCCTGAGCAAATGGGGATACATGGTCACCTTGGCTACAGGACATCCTGGTAGAGATGCCGACTAGTGAATGCTGCTCAGATGAGAGGCCTGGATGGGACAGAGGATTTGGAGTAGTTGGCAAGAGCTGTCCTGATGTAAGAATAAGAAAAGACACCTGTTTGGAGTGGGTTGAAGATTGAAGAGAGGTGAGGAAATTGGGGCAGCATGTGAGCACACCTCTCTTAAACCACACTGGGGAGAGAAGTAGAAGGGTAAGGGAAGAGCAGAAGCAAAATATTTGGTAGCAAGGAAGATGAATTTTAAGAATGGGAGACTGGTGGAGATTTTTGGAGGGAGAAATAGTAACCATTGAAGGAAGCCTTGAGAAGGCAGGGAGAGAAGGGATCCTTAGGAAGGAGGAGGGCCAGCTTCACACTTAGGAGCAAGGGAAGGGGGACAGGAGCAGGAGAGCTGATAGAATCAGTGCTGGGCAGATGGAAAGCTCATATGTAATGTTGTACATGTAGTACAAGACAAAAGCACCTGCCAGACTGGAGTTTGAGGCCACAAGAGGGGTTGAGATAAGTCTCTGCGACAAGTGGGTTGGTGAGAAAAATATACTGAGATTGCTGTACAGCCACAGTGGAGGCCAGCAGACAAGGCCAGCAGTGGATGAGAACAGTCCTTGGAGTTCTTCTCTGATGAAGACATCTAAGGAAGTGACAGTGACTCTGGTAAGGCTGGGGCAAATATGTTCAGCACATCCCCATAAGGATGGCTGAAGACCACTCCCTTCATTCTCCAGAATGCCAAAGCGGTCAGCACATTTTCCATCCCCACGATCTAAGACTGAGTCGGGACCAGATTTCTTATAGTGTAATTCAACATGCCAAGTGGGCCAGCTCCATGGGCATATTAAGTAAGGTGGCTTCACTCCTCAATGAATTTGCATGGAGGAGAAACATTTTGTAGAGCTACCTTTTCAGCGTTAGGAAGTTGCTGAAGTCAGGGGCAAGGTAGAATTTGTCATAATTCACATGTCCAGACCTTCTCCAGAGGTCTTCAGGTATACATTGGCATGGTTGACAGTTGCTCCTGGAAGCTCCCTGAAAACAGGAATGCTGGGGCGGGGAGGAGGGTGGTCACTGTGTGCCTCCAGGGCCTTGACACTCTGCCTGGCTCATAGAGGATGCTTAATATTTGTTGAATGAGTGGGGGCACTCCGGAGCCCGTTCTGAATGGATTGATGGGTCGAGATGTCCAGGCACCTTGAGCCTTTAGCCATACGTGGAAGTTGAAGCTTTTGTTTTCATCCTAGCTAGTAGTTTGCCGTTTAAGAAATTCATGTTGAGTGCTATCACCTCCAGCCTTTGAGCAGTGTCTTTTCTTGATTGACATTTGATGAATTAAACAAATGAAAGTGTTATAAAAGGAAATTGTGATGGAATCACTTTTTTTTTTTTTTTTGCGTTAAAATAAAGGGATCTTTCTTCTATACCCGAACTACTTGCTGAGGCTGCTGAATAGCAACAACCTGATTTCATGTCTGGAGTGTTCTCGGGCCCTAAGGCCAGAGAATGAGAATCGCAGGTAGCATTGACCCACCACATCTGGCTTCTGTGAGGTCCCATCTGCTGCACAGGGACCTGCCTGACTAAAGCACAAGGGATCAGAGCCTAAAAGTCATGGATGGAGACATTCTCGGGGTGGTTGTCTCCACAACAAACGTCACTGGAAACTTCCCTTTCCCCCCTTCAGAATGCCAACGTGATTATGCATCGAGCTGTTGCTATTTACAGAGCTCTTAACACAGAGAGCATTACACAGCCAGTGACACAGAATTACAACCATCTAGACATATGGTTTGGATAAACAAAGCACAAAGCGCAAATTAACCATGGTTGACTATAACTCCCGCTCTCTACTCCCCAGGGAGGGACTTTAGTGAAACTCCCAGTCGGAGAAAGCAATACATATCAGAAAGTATAGTACATACGGCATGGTTTAGACAAATGCTAAGCCTTATTTAATGCTTTTCATGGTGCCAGAGCACAATGGCACCAACCTGTCTAGGAAAAGTTATAACTCTGTGCCAGTTTCCTGTAAATAGTAACTGTACTCCTACCGGATTCCATGCCTGTGTGCTCCAAGGCCAAAGAATGTCTTTCATTTGTCATCACCTAGCTTCCACTTCCCGTGTCCCCAAAGGGCTTGTTGCCTTATGCATCTGGATGTCAGACCTGCATGAAGTTGGACACAAGTAGCCTCCTCTGAGTAAATACCCTTCAACTTCCACTGTGGTCCTTCCCCCTCACTGAGCCCCCCATGCTTGTCTGCAAAGAAGCATGCTTGGACAGTCAAGGCCTGAGCTCATCCAACCCCTTGGGTGCCATTAGGAGTGGGCTGATTCTGTTTTCTGGCAGTAAGGTATCCCCTCACTTCCCATATTTCATATTTCATGAGAAATTCTTCCGGGACAGGAAACTTTCTGTGTGAGGTCCTTGGCCTCATCATTGACACATGAACCTTATAAACTTTGTTTGACAATAAAGAGTATAATATTTGCTTTTCATAATACATCTACATCACTTTCCAAAGGAGAGAGCAAAATAAATAAATAACCAGAGTGAAAGGCTCCTACTTGGCTTGCACACTTGTACTGGAGTTTTTTATGAAGAAAAAAAAATCCACAAAACACTTGGCTAAATATACACCTACTTCCCCCCCACCCTCCTTTAGTAGATTTTCAGATGTAATTACACATTGAATTCTCTCTCACACACACACATGAACAGACACATGCACGTGCACAAACACGTTATAAAAATTAAAATTAAGGTTCTACCTCGGAGAAGATATGTACATGCGGGCCCAGAAACACAGCGGTCTCTACAGTGTCAGACAGACCTTAAAAGCTTAAGATCGTATTAGTTGATAAACCTTCAAGGCTTATCATTTTATTAGCTGACCCTAATATTTTAAGTATATACTGAGAACAAACTCTGCTCTGGGTGATGAGCAGCAGTTATCTCCTGGCTCAGATGTCCAAAGGGAGAGTGGTTTCCTAGAGCACAAGGGGCACTGAATCTCTTAAGTTTCTCTCAACAGAAAAATCGGATGTCAACTTCCAGAACAGCATGGTCATCTCAAGTCAAGTGCGTTCTGTGAGATCCATTCAAGTGGCCTTGACAGCTTTCTTCTTGTGAAGGCTGGGCAGGCAGCAGGACACTCTCCCGCCCTGACTCCACACGGGTATTTATTGACATGTCTCCTCACTGTCATTTCCACATCTCATTTCCAGCCCTCTGAAGTGAATAAGGAAGACTACTGAATCACTCTGTGTCATGTTAATTTGGCCAAATAGAAATGGGGTAGGACAAGAGCCGAGATTCCCAGGGCAAAGCTAATGGACTTACCGAAGCCCCTTACCTAGACTCCATAATTCAAATAGACTCTATTCAATTTAGCAAATATTTTCTGATACCTCCTATGAAAGAAGGCCCTGTGCTGAGCCCTGTAGAAAATGTAGAAAAGGATCAATTTTCTCTCTTGATGTTCCAGTCTACAGGGGAAGATATTTAGGGGTGAAATAATCCTCCTAGCAGAAAGGCAGCACTGAGAGGGACAGGGGGACCTGAAGGAGGGACCAGTCAATTCTGATGAGCATTGGCGAGCAGAAAGGTGGGAACCTGGACATTCTTCCAGGACCTATCAGAGTTTTTTTCCAAATCTAGAAAGATTATGGGGTGTGTACCAGGTCTTAATCTTACGTGTCTCTTTTCATTTCAAGAGTCAAATGAAAATACCTCAGAGCGTGTGAAGGATAACAGCTGGTCACGTGTATTTGGCTAAGCCTAGCCCATTCCCATTGTGGGCTCCAATACACACTGGATGTGTTTCATTTTTCCTTTATGTAAAACAGATTACATTAGCCCATAAAGAGGGATTTTACATTTCGTCTTATGTGACGTTCATTAGTAACATGTTCCATATGTACTTACAGATGTACATTCAGGAAATTTGTGGGAAATCTCTCAGGGACTCAGAGAATTGCTGGGAAGGGTGAAGAACCTGACTCAAAATAGATTGGAATGTAGGGATATCCAGGATCCAGGCAAACTCGATTATAACACTATCAGGGCACCTTATCCTCTCTGGAATGCTGAACTCCAACCACCTTCCTGACCTCGTGTCACTGTTCTCCAGACTCAACGTTCTGGGGGGGAGAGAGGCTGATTGCCCTCGCTTGAGTCAAGGGGCCAATTCTCAGTACCTTGGTTTACAGTTTTAATAAGACCTAACACAGAAGGAAATCAAGATGCTTTTCTTGGAAGTAAGGTACAATGACTGGGTGGCCACGGCACAATGAAGTCCACCATTTTTAGTGAAGCCAACAGTGTGTTAATGCCATGAGCAGGGAAGCAAAGGGATGCGCAGTTTAACGTTGGAGGGTAAATAACTCACCATAAAACAAGGAAGAAAGGCAAGTGCTACAGGATTGGGGAAATGAAGAAGTACTTCCAAGGGAAATCAGAAGAAGGACTCTGGTTTCTGCCCCATGTACTCAGCTAAGCTCAGGATGAATAGATGGCGATACAGTAGAAGGAACACAATGTGTATTGGAGGATCTCATAGGCTCAGCTGACCCAATGAGGGGATTCAGTTTAGCAACCAATTTCACATAAAAAGAATTCCACATCCTTATTGGAATTATGACATCTGTTCCTGGTTGATTTTTATTTGAAGACACTTTACCACCCACTCCTTGATGATACGAAGTCTCAAAAAAAAAAAAAAGTGTATCTGCACTCATACATGTTTCTGTTGAAAACCCTTTCCTAAATCTGCCAAAAGAATTCAGTGTCCATACCCTGAGTCTTCACTGCATCATATCCCTACTTCCAAGGCAACCCTGCCTATTAAATTAAAATTAGCTATGGTGGGGGTAGCCTGGATGGCTCAGTCAGTTGAGCAGCTGATTCTTGCTTTCAGCTCAGGTCATGGTTTCAGGGTTGTGGGATGGAGCCCTGCCTCACACTTCATGTTCAGTGAGGAGTCTGCTTGAGATTCTCTCTTTCCCTCTTCCTCTGTCCCTCCCCCAACTTGTATGTGCACAAGCTCTCTCTCTCTCATAAATAAATAAATAAATAAATAAATAAATAAATAAATAAATAAAATCTTACAAAAAATTAGCGGTGGTACATGGTGTCTTGCCCTGTGCCTGGCATAGTCACTGATACTGAGTAGGCACGTGGGAAATGTTGAATGAATAAACATAGTTGAGTGTACAAGTCCCTCACATCTTCATCTTCTTACCACTGGGCATAATAAACATTCACAATTTGGCATTCTAACTAGTTTAGCATTTATGCTGTTCTTACATAACACCTTTTGGTGGATCTCCCTGTTGTTTTCTATAGTTGCTTCAAAGAGAAGTGCATGTTTTGGGCTTCATCGAACTTCTAGTGCTAGAATTCCAAATCCATCCCCTCCTCTTCCTGGGCTCACAGCTAGACTACATTTCCCAGCTTCCTTTGCAGTTAGGTGTGGTCACGTGACTCAGTTTTAGCCAGTGGAAAGACAGAGGAAGTGGAGTGCACCACGCCCAAGACAGCCCATAAAAGCCTCCTACAGGACCATTCTCTTTTTCCTCATCTGCTAGCTGAATGGAGACGATGCTAAGGCTCTAGTCACAAATTGTCATTAATCACATGTGACTATTTGAATTTAAATTAATCAAAATTAAATAAAAATGAGGAACAAGGAAATATTGCAGTCCCATGTGCTCGGGACTGCGTCCCTTCCCAAAAACCAATGAACTGGAAAAAAAAAGTGAACTCGTGGAACTAGAAGATCCCTAGTTCTGCCTTGTGCCTGGGCCTTGGATGGAACCCAAAAACAGAGAGGCAAAGAGACAGTGAGCGAACTTAGCTTCCCAGCTGACTTGGAACCTGCCTCACTTCACACCCGGTCTACCCTGGCACTTGCACTGAGGCTTCTTACCATCACGGAGTAGCTTTAGATTCTAGATGGCTGGGGTTGAACCCTGCCTTAAGCGTTTCCTTGCTGTGTGATCATAGTCTTTTTATTTAATGTTTCTGGGCCTCAATTTCCTCTTTTTAAAATGGCAACTTATGCTTCTAAATTCACTAATCAGTTTTACAGAAACAACACATGTACATGGCAGAGTCGTGGTCTTAGATCTGTTTCTCCATTTTTATTTCATACAGGTATCTAGTTGTTCTAGAACTATTTTTTGAAAAGAAGATCTTTTCCAACATTGATTTACCTTGGCATTGGCACCTTTTTCATATTTAAATTATAATTGACCATAAATATGTGAATTTACTTCTGGATTTGATTTCATTCTATTAATCTATTAGGCTCTTGGAATGCTAATACCACAGTCCTGACTACTTTAGCTATATTTAAATGCTATAAAATAAGTCTTGAAACCAGGTAACAGAGGCACTTCCAATGCTTTTCTTCTTTACAAAAATAATATAATTAAAAATTCAGTTCCATAGTCTCACCAGCCACATGTTCTTAGTGGCTACCATATTGGATAGGGAAGTATAGGACAGTTCCATCACCACAGAAAGATCTATCAGCTAGCGCTGCTCTAGAAGAGGTTAAAGTCCCAAGAGAGAAGGGGCTGAGTCCCTGAATAATGCATGCAGCAGATTCCTCACCCCCATTGCTTCCACAGATGGGATTTGATAAGAAAAAATAAATAAATTTCTGTTGTGTTGAGCCCTTTAGATTTAGGCTTATTATTCACAGCAGGTAGTGACCCTTTATTTGATACAGACATCATGTGTTAATATACTGAATCATTTAGTCCACTTCTCTCTCAATAGACAATGGAGAACAAGTCCCCTTTGTAAAACTGCCTTGTCCACAAATAGAGAACCGATGAATTGTCAGGGTCCAGTCAGTAAACACTGATTCCACAGTGTGGAGAACAGTATCAAAGACTTTCTATCAGCTTCGATGAAATTTACTTAGAGACAGAAAATTGGCACATCTTGCTCTTTGATGCAGTCTTCTTGATGCACCAGCATGAACTATGCAGCTTCTGCATAGTCCTTATTTCATGTAAGGAGCTCCTGACATCTACAGTGCATAGGTGACTTTAAAATGAACTTAAAAATGAGCATTAAAAAAATCCTGCCAGATCACAATCCCAGTATCTCAGACAATGGGGGCTGAAATTCCCAATGGGCCGTGCAACATCATAAAGATAAAGTTACAACATGACACTCCCATTCTTAAAATCATTCTGTAGCATTCGTGTTGCACTTGGAATAAATTCATATCCTTTGGAATGGCCTTCAGGACCTTCATCAACTGGCCCTGCCCTTCCCTCTCACTTCATCTCTTAGCATTCTTTCCCTCACTTAGCTGGTCACCATGCTCTAGCCCCACAGGATTTCTTTCCATTCCTTTAAGATACCTCACTAGGTCGCACACTGTGTCTTACCCCATGTTGTTCCTCTGCCCAGAATACTCGCCATCTTCTCTCCCTGCCCCTCAACCCCAGCCACACCTACAGATTTTCACATTCTGGATGCTTCTCAATCATATATGTCTCCGCTCAAATGTCATTTCCTCAGAAACCCCTTCTGATCACCTAAGCTACCACCCATTGCTCCGTACATCAGTGGCCCTTTAGCATGGTCTTTACGTCCCTCCTCTTGTACAAAATGGTACCCTCATGAGGCCCAGAGCCTCGCTTCTCTGGCTAGTGTGTTCATGGCTCTAGGCACAGTGGGCGGTGGAAAGCCCTGAAAGAGGTATTGAATAGATTTCCTGAATATTCCGGTATAGTATAGTCGATAACTTAAATATTTAAGAATCATTTGGTGACCAGACATACATATTCCCATATAATGTGAATTATAATGAATTACATTTTAAGACTTTTCTTTGAGAATTTTATGGTTTTTCTCCGAAATTATTAGAGAATCTTCAGCAAATTAGCAACTTTTACTGTAGATTCTATAACCAGAAAAAAATGCATGACAATTGTGCAGTGTCTCTTGTGGGGGGAGTATATGTACATATAGATATAGCAATATACATGAGACAATCTTAAGACTATTCACTTGTGGGCTCCTGACTTTGGGAGGAGCATCTTGTGAGTGTGACATGATGTACCTAAACTTTCAAAGGTGATTAATTGCTTTGTTGCAAAAATATTAATACAGCTTAATTATCTCATTGCTCCCTCTAATAAAGGTGTTTGGTTGATGCTGGAATTCCATCGGCTGATATTTCAGTTAGTTTTCAATTATTGACTCTGGGTGACACTGTCTCTGATATGAAGCCGGCAAATGTATAAAGCAGGATGCATGTTTTCTTCTCAGCTGCCCTCAGGATCATCCACTGACCCGAGCCCATCATGAATATTTTGCCCACACGGCGTTAGTTTATACAAAACAGTGGCATATTTTATCTTAGAATGTGTGGAAAAGATAGAAACATGTTAGAGTCTTTCCCATAAAGAGTTCTACTCATGTAAAAAAAAAAATCCTTTCATTTTATGATTAAAACAATACAACTGTAACCAACTATCTTAAGAGTTTTCATTTTTGAAAGCTGGCAACTTTACTTCATTTCTGATATTTCTTGTATACATGTATAACACTGATGTGTAAGGTAATTTGAGGGGTTACATCCACAGACACCTCTAATTTAATGGCAATGTCTTCATCGTATTCACTTATGGCCACAGCGTGTGGCAGATGATTCCTGTTTAGTAATAGAAATTTTCCTTTTTAAGTGAATTTGTTTAAGTTGAAATCTGACTCACACAAAAGAATTCATAAACAGTAGTACTGACATAACATGGACTCACTAATTCTAAATGTGGTATGCAATTGAGCAATGTTTGGGAAACTGCTTTGCCTATCAGACACTGATACCTGGCAAATGATAGAATTTCTTATTTTCCATACCAATGTTTGGTACCTGCCCATAGGTTTGCTCTAAAAAAAAAAAAAAAAAAAAAAATCCCTTTCTGCTTGTGTTGCATGGAGACAACATGGAGACAACCATCCCCAGACAAAAAGGGGATGGTTCATGAATGGTGGTACAATGCTGGAGTTTTGGGTAGGAGAGAAAGACAAGTCTTCAGGACACCCACGCCTGTCCCAGCAATGCTGGAGACCCAGGTGAAACAGCTTATCCAGTTGTGGGTGCGAAGTCACTTTCCTTTCCTTGGGCTGGAATAAAGAAAGCTCAGAATCATTAAAGATTCTGTTTCATAGAGCTCGATGTTCCCGCCTTCTTGGTGAGCTCTGCCACCTGCCCTCGGCGTACCTGCAGAGGAAAGGACACCGGAGAACAAAGGCAGTTCCTGGGGCCATTCCACCACCAGAGCTGACTCCTCTCAGCTGGTGTCACCGCGGCCGTTCGGACTCCGTGGCCTCCCAGCTCTGGAGTCACATCTGCTGAGAACTCAATGATCTGTCTTAACCACAGTGACTCATGGAGTCTCCAGTTACTCTGTGGCTGGAACCCATTTCCTTAACAGGAAGACATATTTTAAATGACGTGAGTGATGGAGAGCTCTCGGAGGGCTTGGAAAGATTTGGAACGACCAGTCAGGAGTTCCAAAACTTAGCCCAGTTGGTCCAAGCCCATCAGGATGGGTGTTCTCTGACCAGTGTCAAGAATCTCTCATTCAGGGGCGCCTGGGTGGCTCAGTCGTTAAGCGTCTGCCTTCGGCTCAGGTCGTGGTCCCAAGGTCCTGGGATTGAGCCCCACATCGGGTTCCCTGCTCCTCCGGAAGCCTGCTTCTCCCTCTCCCACTCCCCCTGCTTGTGTTCCCTCTCTTGCTGTGTCTCTCTCTGTCAAATAAATAAATAAAATCTTTAAAAAAAAAAAGTATCTCTCATTCAGGGCTCTGCAGTGATTCCAAACACTGACACTCAGCACATGGCCATAATTCTAGGCTCAGGAAGGAAGAGTGAGGTGTGAAAAGGAGAGATGAAATAAGAAATATAATCACTCAGTAATTGTTTGCAATTCATAGACTTTTCTCGAACCCTCGGGGGAGGATCATTTAGCTCAACTCCAGGAACAGTGGGGGCAAGGAAGGGCGAGCCCAGAGGCTCCCACAGGGTCTACCCTGTGCGCTTGCACATGTTCTTTTGATGTAGATTGCTTCTGTCCTAGGTGACTTTTTAAAACGTCCCACCAACTCCAGGTGTGTGGTAAGGAAGTGCTCTAAGATCTCACAGTTCCATCTCAAAAACATCCTATCTTATCTGTAGTTGTGTGCCCCCTCCCAAAATTAGAAGAGAATGTTTGGAAGCTCTCTCAAGATTAAAAAAGAAAAAGAAATGTTTAAAAGCTTTGATCTACTGAGACCACTTGCATACTGCGCCCACCATGGATGTCTTTCTAAAACCTCAAAACTCCCCAGTCCGGAACAGAAAGAATTGTTTTTCACTGGAACTATATCTTCTTTGAGTCTTCTGTTTCTGCCACTGGCCGCGTTGTCTCCCACGTGCTCAGAGACCTGTCCCCTCACCTCCCAGCTCATGCTTAGCCCCAAGTGCTGAATGAAATCTCATACTTCTCCTATCTGCTGGATCTGCCCTTGCTGGCTCTGAGTCTGGCCCTGGCTGTGCTTGGCGACAGAATCTCTCTGCAATTTTCCCATGACTGCTGGCCACCGACGTGCTTGTCCGCTCCCCAGGACCCCATTCCACCTCCTTTTCCTTCCTTGGGATCCTTGCTCACGCTGGGTCCATGGGAGCTTAGGACACCCTTCCCCATCTCCCCACCTGCTCCTCTGGGGCCCTGCAGCCTTCCACCTGCTGGGTTCCAGGGGGTTGGTGTGACTGTCTGACTCCTGGCCAAATTTTTATTCTACTTCTGATGCAGTAAGTCTTACCCAGACTGTAAGTTCCCTGAGGGCTGGAAATACAGCTCCTACTCCTGCATCCGTCTGTCCTTCTAATATCCCCAGTAGCTTTGCATACACAATTACCTGTTGCATAAATGATGAATGATTGCTTCCGAGATAGATTCTTAAAGACGGGGCGGTGGGGGCGGGGGGGCGCACAAGCAGGAGCTGTCTGAAGAATGAATCCTTATTTTAGATCCTACTGAGTCTTTCTGTCAAGGACTCTTTGGACTATGAAAACAGGAACAATTATGGTGTAAATGGACTTTGAAAATAGCAATAATTAGGTAATTAAAAATGTACTTCAGTTTCATTATGGTGTCCATAAAATTCCACCATCGAAAAACAAACTATTTTAACATATTTTACTTAATATAATTCATGTAATTGTGATTTTTATGTTCCACCTAGTTATGCAATTAAGTAGTACATGGCTATTTCTTACAATTAAACATTGCTAAAATCTGCCACCAGTTCGGAACACAGAGTATGATATATTTAACAACTTTTTATGCTAAACAGTAGACACAGTTAACATTATATTCATTTAATTCCATTTTAATTAGTTGAATAATATTTTTAAATGTGAATTTAGGCCCAACTAGAATAGCGTATTACTTAAGGTTGTTTTCTTTCAAATTACCTAACTGCAACTTGTTGATGTTTCCGCAGAGGAGAATGGCAGCGTGTGGGGGCGCGGGCATTGAGAAGAGTGCTGTAGGTTTCTTACTTCTCCCTCATCGGTTAGATCCATTCTCCTGACACCTTGATCCAGGAATGCCCTCCCCGTAGTTTAAGAGTATGCTTAACAACATTGAACTTAAATGTTTTCTCTTCAACAATCAACCCCAAGAACCTTCCAGAAAGTATTCCAAGACTGAGACATGGAGGAAGGAGGAAAGTCAGAGATTCCAGTGTCCATCTGCACCTCCTAATTTGGGTGGGCAGCTTGGACTTCTCCCACAAATGCTTTTGGCCCTCGCCCTAGGCACCAGCTCAGATCTCGGACTGCTTGTCTGCTCCCCAGGACCTTATTCCACCTTCTTTTCCTTCCTTGGGAACTTTGCTCACGCTGGGTCCATGGGAGCTTGGGGCGCCCTTCCCCGCCTCCCCACCTGCTCCTCTGGGACCCTGCAGCCTTCTACCTGCTGGGTTCCTGGGGGGTGGTGTGACTATCTGACTCCTGGCCGAGTTTTTATTCTGCTTCTGATGCAGTGGGTCTTACTCAGATTGTAAGTTGCCTGCTCCCCTTGTGGGTTTCTGGGCTGCCTTTTTCACATGCTCCTTTTCCACCCAGCCCTGCTGGTGCTGCGTGAGCCTAGCGCAGAGGGGCCCATCTATCTGGTGTCAGGGAGGGATTCCCTGAAGCAGTTGAGCTGAATTCCAAGGGATGGGTTGGGATTAAGCAGGAGAAGAGGGGCAACTATGAGATTTCCAGAAGGAAAAGATGGGCAAAGGCCCCTTGGTGACATTACATATAGGACTTTCCACCCCTGTTCTCCTTGAGGTTCATTCTAACCTGGCCTAAGCGTCCATAGCCCGGCCAGCCCTGTCCCTGTGGCCCTTGCACTTCTCTCCCTGGTGTGAGGCGTCCCTACGGCTAGATTTTCCCAGCCATCTCCTGTTCTCTTCCTCTTGTCTCCTTTCCTTCGCTCTCCCCAACAACTGAGTGCTGCCGCTTACACAAAGTGTCCTTAAAAAGGCCTGTGTCCTGATGCTTACTCCAAAAGCAAGTCCCCACCTTCTCTCTAGGCCAGGCAGAATTTGCTTCAGGTGACTGTGGTTATCGGCCTGACTTCCCTCTCAATGTCCCCAGAAAGGAAGGCTGTACTGAGCCCACCCCACTCAGCACACCTTGGCTGGGATCCTGCTCCAGAGGGGGAGAAGGGTGTGGGGCTGGTGGGCTCTTGCTTTTTTTTTTTTTAAGATTTATTTATTTATTTTAGAGAGAGAGAGAAAGAGAGAGGGAGAGCCAGGGGAGGGGGCAGAGGGAGAGAGAGAATCTCAAGCCCCCCTCCTTGGGGCTCAAACTTACCACCCTGAAATCATGACCTCAGCTAAAACCAAGAGTTGGCCGCTTAACTGACTGAGCCACCCAGATGCCTCGGTAGGCTCTTGATTTTGAGGAATCCATCACCTTGGAGTCCGGACAGCCCCTGTTGTTCCTAAGTGGCACTGCCGTTCAGCCCCTGTGACCGACAAACACCGCTCCCGCTCCTCCTGCCCTTGAATTATCCCTGGCTCCCAGGCTCGGTCTCCATTACACCTACCTCACAGGGCACCTTCCTGCAGCTGCCTTCGACCCTCAGGATTCAATGAGATGAGATGTGGGAGGGCTTAACGACCAACAGGGTGATAGTAACAATAACTAATGCTTATTGAACACTTCCTCAGTACTTAGCACATTACATTAATCGTACAATTTAGTTCTCCAACACATGCAAATGTAGCTGCTCCCGGTACCCCGCTTTGGACGGGTTATGGGCTGGTCCAGTCATACAACCAAGAGCAAGAACCAGAATCAGAACCCAGCTCCCCCAGCCTCAGCTCCACCTGATTCTAACTCCGAGTCATCTGAAAATCTCAGCATGCCTTGGGCCATCAATAACTCAAGTCCTGGAGGACACTGAATATGTGGTTTTCATGAAGGTAGTGGCCATGCATAGGTCTGCTCATGGAAGTGTGTGTTGTCAGACAAAACGGAGGGAGAACCTGCCACAGTTCACAGATTGGGGTTCAGCATCAGGAAAGCCACGATTTGCTGTTGGCTGTGACTTCCTTGCTCTTACAGAAAGCCAGTCATGACAGACCCTGTGTGCTTCCCATGTGCTAGGCACCGTGCTATGGCAATTTCCGATTTCCATACCAACCTGGCGAGTTACATATTATTCCCTTCACTCTGCAGAAGAAGAAGAGAGACTCAAGGGTATGGCAGGCGTGTGTTATTTTTGTCTGCCTGAATCCTTTTTTTTTTTCTTCTTCTGGTAATAGCACCTTGATGTCCCTTAGCATATACCCCTTTCCTTATATGCAGTGTTAGTGAAACTACAGTCAAGCCTTTCCATGCCAAGAGACAGGCATGTGATACAGGCATGGCCAACTGGCCTCTCTCTCTCCTGGGGTACTGATTGCTGAGATCAGGGAGAGAGAGATGGAAAATGAGTTGGGCTGGTTCATTCCAGCATGTGCCAGAGAACACGGCATTAGATCCCAGAGCCTAGATCCTGGAGATGGCTGGTCCTCATCCTTCCCAAGACCCCGCCCTGCTCAGCCTATCTTTGATTACCTAAGTGACCCAAATCCTCTTCACATTGACCAGAGTCTATTTCTATTGCTCAAAACTCAAGTACCCTATGGGATGGAGGGGCTTCCCTTCATTCACCCATACAGCCAGCAGAGGGTTCCTGATCATCTTCTCTGTGCCCAGCTCTGTGCTGGGTGCTCAGGGCATGGCTGTGAGGTGGACAGAGAGACTTTCTGTGATCACCAAAGGGAGTCATTTGTCATACTCAGGATTATGTTTTTAGACCAAGGAACTTGTCCTGGGTCACACAGAGGACTATTCCATGGCTTGGTGTGGTGTCAAGATAGGTTAGCCCACATTTTGTACTATTTTATTGACCCGAGTGTTTTGTCCACTTATTTTTCAAGTATCAGTCAACTGATAGTTTCCTTCACTGCACTAAACTGTAGTGTGGACAAATGTCAGGTGTTTGAGACCATGAGAACAATTTCCTCAGACATTCCTCTATCCACTTGGCCCATCCATTTTTTCATGGGGACTTTGTGAGGAACAGTGAGGGTCCAAAGAGACCCCAGTGGAGAATCAGGAGACTTGGCTCAATTTGTGGATTTATCACAAAATTCCATCCTGATATTAGGTATGTTGGTTCTCCTCTCTGTGAGTCTCAGTTTCTCTTTATATAATTCAAGAAATTGTTCATATGACTTCAAATGCTTTTCTGTTTTGTTATTTTCTAAATATCCTCTGTCAGGGAGAAGGCTTCAGGATGAAGAGAGGAAAAAGCTGCTTCTCCTTGTGATTTAAGGTTCTGAATGGCATAAAAAGAGTTAAGCTTTGCAGCACTTTGCAACATTGATTAAAAAAAAGTGTGTACTTTAATTTCTAATAAAAAAATCAAGCAGGTATGAATAGCAATAAAATTGCTCAAAAATGGTTCAAATTGAAGGGAAACAATTGGAAATGGATTTGGAAATATAATGTTTAGCTAAGCAAGCTATAATGTTCTGTTATTTTAATCAGCATTGTAAAGTAATTTAAATGATGGAGGAAGAGACTTTTATACTTTAATATATAATCACTTTTTTCAATGCATTCATCAAAAGGCATTTCATGTTAATGATTCTATGGCTGACGACAGACACCAGCAATAATGGTCTCTTGCCTGTTTCCAATTTATGTTTGGAGCATTTTAGATTTAACTTTTTTTTTTCTACTCTTCCCTATTAGTCTTAAAGGAAAATTCCTGTAATTTTGGAAGAAAACATATTACTAAAAGTTTCAAAGATAAAAAAAAATGTTTTAAAGAGATATCTAGGACATTTCCCCAGCACTATTTCTTCTATAGCACCAGAGAGTTGGGACAGAGCTCAGGGTTCGTCTGAACAACTTACTTGCCGCCAGGTCCTTGAAACCCAAAAAGCATGAACGTGTCTCTTCCTTTACAAATCTCCAAAGAGAGGTGAAATTCTCTCATTCCATGGCCATTTTGCCTGTGATAAATAAATTCTCATTGATAATTAAAGATTCTTCATGAATAAATGGCAGAGAAAGATTTTTTCCTATTACTGAGTTTATGTCTATCGTTATCAAGTGACTCTTTCCAAAAGTTATTTTTAAAGAGTCGCTTGAAAATTTCTTGCTGCAGTCTGAATCTTTACTAAGTCCTCATGAGAGAAGGGAATAGAAACAAGCTGAAAGACTTGTTGCCATTTCCGGAATGATAATGGTAAGAGACCCCAAGATTATGGGGTCTGACCTTGCCCTTGCAAGAACCTCCTTTATGCCCCAAATAAAAGATGTTTTTGTGCCACCTGCCTTACTTCTGCCCATATTGGTACTTGTTTGTTGAGGAAACTCCATCCACCCACTTATCCATCCACCCACACATCTACCCACCCATCCATTCTCCCATCCAGCTGCCCTCCATCCACCCATCCATCTATCTATCTCTTCATCTGTCCATCTCTCCATCCATCCATCTCTCCAACCATCCATCTCTTCATCCATCCATCCATCTCTCCATCCATCCTTCCATCCATCTCTCCATCCATCCATCCATCCATCCATTTCTACATCCATCCATTCTTCTCTTTATCCATCCA
Source organism: Eumetopias jubatus (assembly GCF_037043125.1). NCBI lineage: Eukaryota > Metazoa > Chordata > Mammalia > Carnivora > Otariidae > Eumetopias > Eumetopias jubatus. The sequence goes on along the minus strand of NW_028274816.1, from coordinate 44,366,667 downwards.
TCCATCCATCCATCCATCCATCCATCCATCCATCCATCTCTGTATCCACTCATCTGTCCATCCATCTATCCATCCATCCATCCATCCATCCATCTCTACATCCATCCATCCTTCTCTTCATTTATCCATCCATCCATCCATCCATCCATCCATCCACCCATCCATCCATCCATCTCTCCATCCACTCATCTATCCATCCATCCATCCATCCATCCATTCATCCATCCATCCATCCATCCACCCATCCATCCATCTCTCCATCCACTCATCCATCCATCCATCCATCCATCCATCCATCCATCCGTCGATCCAGTCATCCATCCGTCCATCCATTCCTCCATCCTTCTATCCATCCACCCATCCATCCATCCACTCATCCATCCATCCATCCATCTCCAGAGTTTCTGCACAATAGGAATAAATCATAGTCCTAGGTGTGTCCTTACAGCTATCTAAACACTACTTTCAAGCTGGAGAGTTTCTAGTTTGTCTGTCCAGAAATATTTTCAAAAAAGGCAGTCTAGTTTTTGTCAGCTGAGCTGAGACTGTGGAATTAGGTTCAGACTGCTGAGGAGCTGGGGGAGGTTTGGTGACCAGCTTAGAGGAGGGGTCCAGGAGCCTGTTTTAGGTTGAGTCCACCTCACATGGAAGGTCTGGCAGCCACTCCTCTTTGGGATGGGCAGTGAGGGGTCGGGAAGCAACAGCAGACTGGATGGGCACTTGCAGCCACACACTACTTGTTGGTGTGGCAGGTTCCCTGAAAGCCACTCTGGGAGCACAAAGGGAGTGGTGGTGGGTCTGTGTGAATGCAGAGGTACAGTCATCTGGGTCTGGAACAGAGCAAAGAGGCGGTGTGACAGGGAACTTTCACCTACTGTCTGTGAGTCCCTAAAACTCTCTGTGGCTTGGTTTGCACCCATGTAAATGCTAAATGTTAACAGGTCCTGTGTCATTGGCTGATTGTGGGAATTACATGAAGTAAGAAGTATAAAGCACTTAGCAGGGAGCCTGGTGAACGGTGGCTGCTCAATTGTGGGCTTCCCAGGAAGCCCGTGGGAAGGTGCGCTCGATGGTGGGGAATACTGGTGAATAAGTCAGTCTGGCTCCTGATGTCCTGGGGAGGGAGGCCTCCTGTCCCACCGTGAGGAAGTTGTGACTTGCCAGGGAGAGGAGACACACTACACAAAGCAGCACTTGGAGGACATGGACAGAAAACGGATTCCAATCCTACAGAGGGTAGGGAAGTTCACTCACAATGGAGGCATGGACACCAGTCAGCTGGAAAAATGTCCCATTTACTAGTGATCAAATAATTCATGCCGCAGCATCACTAAGCATCATTCTGTCTAAAATCTCCCAAAGATTAAAAAACAACAACAGTGTAAACTTGGTTGGGGTAATTATGGGGAGGGAGATACCAGCAGGAGTGAAATTTGCTAGGACTGCGGGATAGCATCCATGCATGTAATTTACACAATTCTGCTATGGTGTGCCCTGACTTTAGAAATCTCCCTTCAACCTAAGGTGAGATTCGCTCGTAGGAAGTTTCTCAAGATAGTTTAGCAACATAAATTAAAGGCCTTAAAAATGAGTGTTTGACCCAACAATTCCATTTTGGAGAATTTACCCTGGAAATCATCATACATGTCTGCAGACGCTTTGTGCAACAACGGGCACCTCAGTGTCGTGTCTAATAGAGTTGATTGAACTGCCCAATAATGGTTGAGTCTTTAAAAAATCATGGTATGCACCCCCACACAGTATAATACTATCAGGCTATTAAAATGCAGAGCACAGCATAAGGAATGCAGACAGTGATACTGTAATGGTGATGTAACATAACAGATGGGAGCTACACTTGTGGTGAACAGAGCATAATGTATCAACTTGTCAAATCACTAAGTTGAACACCTGAAACTAATGTAACATTTTGTGTCAGCTATACTCCGAAAAAAGAAGATGTGATACAAACACACACACACACACACACACACACACACACACACAAATGGAATATTACTCAGCCATAAAAAGAAAGATCTCGCCATTTGTGATAACACGGATGGACCTAGAGGGTATAACGCAAGGTGGAGTAAGTCAGACAGAGAAAGACAAATACTATATGATTTCACTTATATGTGAAATCTAAAAAACAAAACATGTGAGCAAACACAGAAATTGACTCAAATACAAAGAAGAAACTGGTGGTTGCTGGAGAGGAGGTTGGGAGGGTTGGGTGAAACAGATAAATGGGATTAAGGGGTACAAACCTTCAGTTATCCCACACAGACATACTTGGAACAAGCCTGGCACTTAGTTAGTACCACTGGCTGTGGCATTCAAGGTTTTCAGGGAATCACCTCAGGATAGCCAACAGTCAGTGGGGATTAGAGACAAGTCACAGGGGGGCTTCTTTCCCAAGGGGACCACACAGGGTGGAGGTGATGGGCTTAGATATTTGCTTTTAACAGAGGCTGTTCTCCCCAACATGTGGCGGACATAAGATTAAAAGGATCTTGTATGAAGCAAAGTCCCAGTCTGGAACTGCATATCCCAGACTTGTCCCATCATATATATGAGAAAGCCAATCCATACTTGGGGTATGAGAAGATGCTTGGAGAGAAAACAGAGTAGGAGCGACAATCACAGGAAGAGTTGCTTTTTCTTTTGAATTCCTCCCTTCCATCAGCTCCATGAGGCCGGTCTGCCCCACATAAGGCACGGGGGAGAAGAGGTGCATAGCAGGACCCTGATTTTAGGAGGAGCCCTCCTGTATGTGTCTGCTCTATCGTTCAAAGGTTGTGATGACAGTGGTGGACAAACAGATAGCAAAATTACCACCCCCTACCTACCATCTCCATGTGTCTTGCTCGCTTTGATTTATACAGTTTTTTCCATGACATTTTCATGAAACTCCCCAAACTGTCTGGTCAACCTGCTAAATGCACTTGAAGAAGGCATACCACTTTCCCATGCTCCAGGGATAGATAATATCACCATGTTGTCTGCAGCATTGTTTGTGTTACCCGAGAGTTGGCTTGGTGTCTGTTCATAGAAAAGGGGATAAATGGAATGTGGTGTATGGGTGGTAGAATACCATGTGGTAATGAAAAGGCATTCAGTTGGTACCAAAACCAATTTGGGATGATAAAAATACAAAATAGATTATATTGCCATGCTGTATTATTCATTTGTGTATTTATTATATACTTGTATGCTGTATACATTATAGATTTATGATAATACACATTTAGAAATTCATTTCTAAAATATAGCACAGTATGAATGTAACATAGCAGAAACGCTATTTTTTTTTTATAAATAAAATATTTATAAATAAGTTTGGAGGGGAGAGACCGGGAAAGGAATGTATTAATACAGGACAGTATTGCTAACGCTTAGGTCTGACTGTGATAGAATAAAGGGTATTGGACTTACCCTCCCACCATATACAGCTACAAAACTGGAGGAAATTTATGAAGCATCTGTTTTCATACATCAGAGCGGAGCTCCGCATTTACCCAGTTTCTATTGGGGGAGGTACTTCCAGCCTTGTAAACATCACAGGGATGCAGTCGAGAGCCACATGTGGTCACATGTTGCACAGTATGAATTCTTCTTCTTCTTCTAAATGTGCCATCTGGTTTTTGTTCCTCTTTTACTTGTTTAGTCTTCTTTTGGTTTAATTGATTATAGATAGCATTTATTGCCTCCATTGGCTTTTTAGCCATACTTCTTTGGTTTATTATTTTAGGGGTTAACCTGGGGATTATATGATGTATTCTTAGTTCATCCCAGTCTACTCTGAATTAAGATTATGTCACTTCACATAGTGAAGAAACCCTTCCAATAGTACACTTTTATTCGCTTCTCCTTTGAGCTGAGGTTATTACATAGTTTACTTTTATATGTTATAAACCCAAGACATTGTTATTATGTTCAATTTAAACTGTTCAATGTCCTACAAGAAGCTATAAAAGGAGAAAAGTGTCTTTTAGATGGACATTATTTCTTTCCCACCTTCTTTTATCTAAAGTAAATTTCTGTCATTTCCCTTCTGCCAAAATCCTTGAAGGTGGTGAAATAGTTTGCCACATATGTCTTTATTTGGCCCCACTTTCCAAGGATATTTTTACCGGACATAGGATTCTACATTGATTTATTTTTATTGAGCATTGAAAACATGTCACGCATTGCACTATGGCTTGCATTGTTTTGGATGAGAAATTAACAATACTCGTATCTTTGTTCTCTTGTAGTCAAAAGGGTCTTTTGGCTGCTTTTCAGATTATTTCTTTATAAATACTGTCACAATTTGATTGTAATGTGTTGAGGTGTAGCTTCCATTGTGCTTATCCTGTTTGTCATTTGTTGAGGTTCTTTTATCTCTGTGTTGACACTGCTCATCAGATTCAGAAATCTTTTAATCATAATTTTTTTTCCAAATTTTTTTTCTATCCTGGTCTGTCTCCCCTTCTGATGTCTCAGTTACACATCTTTGATGCCAGCTGATTAAACTACTTAGGTCTCTGAGTCTCTATTCACTGTTCAGTCTTTCCTTACTTAGGGCTTCTGCTGGCTCATCTTCAAATTCACTGAATTTTCTTCTGCACTCTTTAATGTATTGTTAATCCCATCTAGTAAAATTTCTTTTCAGATATATTATTTTTTCTATCCTAAAATTTCCACTTGGTACTTTTTTTTTACAGTTTTCATTTTTCTGCTGAAATTTCCTATTTTTTCACTCATTTGATTCAAATTTTCTTTTAAGTCCCTAATCACATCTATAGTACCTGCTTTCAAGTTCTGGTTTTCTAAGTTCAATAATAGCGTCATCTTAGGGTCTATTTCTATAGAAGTTTTATTTTTCTTAGATATAAGCCAAATTTTCCTTCTTTTCATATATAGTAATTTTTAAAATTGTGCTAGTTATTATGAATGCTATGTATTTCAGATTTTTTTTTCATCTTCCTCTAAAGAGTGTTGAGATTTGTTGATAGTTAATTCCCTGGAAGATGAATTTGATCATGTGAGGACTTGCTTTTAGGCTTTTATAGGATGGGATTGCTCTGTCCTTACTCTGAGGTTGAAATATCTTACTCTGAAAATGTGACTTGGAAGGGATCTCAGCTGAATAGCTGGAATGTGGTCTCCATTCTGGCTGTCCAAAACTCCTGCCATGTGAAATCTCTATTCAGGTCATGTTCTCTTTTGCAGCTCGTTTGTTCTTCCTTCCTTCCTTCCTTCCTTCCTTCCTTCCTTCCTTCCTTCCTTCCTTCCTTCCTTCCTTCCTCCCTCCCTCCCTCCCTCCCTCCCTCCCACCCTCCCTCCCTCCCCCCTTCTTTCTTTCTTTCTTTCTTTCTTTCTTTCTTTCTTTCTTTCTTTCTTTCTTTCTTTCTTTCTTTCTCTTTATTTCTCCCTTCCTTCCTTCTTTCCTTTCTTCCTTCTCTCTCTCTTTCTTTTTCCTTCCTTCCTTCCTCCCTCCTTTTTTCTCCTTCCTTCCTTCCTTCCTTCCTTCCTTCCTCCCTCCCTCCCTCCCACCCTCCCTCCCTCCCTCCCTCCCTCCCACCCTCCCTCTCTCCCTCCCTCCCTCCTTTCTTTCTTTCTTTCTTTCTTTCTTTCTTTCTTTCTTTATTTCTTTATTTCTTTATTTCTTTCTTTTCTTTCTTCTTTTTCTTTCTTTTCTTTCTTTCTTTTCTTTCTTTCTTTCTTTCTTTCTTTCTTTCTTTCTTTCTTTCTTTCTTTCTTTCTTTCTTTCTCTTTCTTTCTTTCTTTCTTTCTCCCTTCCTTCCTTCTTTCCTTTCTTCCTTCTCTCTCTCTTTCTTTTTCCTTCCTTCCTTCCTCCCTCCTTTTTTCTCCTTCCTTCCTTCCTTCTTTCATTCCTTCTTTCTTCCACTTGCAAAGTTACACCACACACACTACCAGCTTAGTATTCAGACAAAAGCTCAAGGAGATTGCTATTCAGATCAATTGAACTTACTTCCTATTTAGTATCCTATGTTGTAAGTTCCAACCATGAAAGCTGTTACAAACTTTAATCTGAAAGGAAGATATTGTCAGACTCAGTAAATAAGGAATATCTAACTGTATGCTATGACAAGAGAAACACTTGACATATAGAGAGACACATAGGTTAAAAGTAAAAGGATAGGAAAATATGTGCCATGCTAATAGTAAGCATAAAAAAGCTAGTGTGCCTGTATTCTTCTCAGACACAGAGATTTTAAGAAAAGGATATTGTCAAAGTTAAAGAGGTCATTTAATGATGATAAATGAGGTGGTTCATTAAGGAAAGTAGCAATGCTAAAAGTCTATAGGCCTGATAACAAAGTTTTCAAGCACAAAGGAAAACTTCACAAAATGAGAAGGAAAAAAAAAAGGATAAATTTACAATTATAGCTAGAGATTTCAAGACTCCTGTCTCAGTAATAGGTAGAACAAGTAGATGAAATCAGGAAATTTGATCAACACTATTAACCAACTTGACCTATTTGACATTCAAAGAACGTGACACCCAATAACCTCATAACCTGTTCAAGTGCACATGAAACATTCATCAGGATGAAACATAAGATAGACAAGAACACAAGAAGATAATGTATGTAAGTCTCCATACATTTCAAAAGATTAAAATTATAGAGTATTTTCTTTGATCCCATGAAATAAACATAGCAAATAAATAACAAAAAATTGGGAAAAATTGTTACATATCTGGAAACAAACTACATGCTTCTAAATAACCTACTAGTCAAAACAAAAAAAAAAATCACCATAGAAAAAGGCAAATATTTTAAAATAATAATGGAAATTTTATGGCATATGGCTAAAGCAGGCCTCAGAGGAAAGTGTATTGCCTTAAATGCTTATATTAAAAAAGAAAGTAAAATTTAATGCATTAAACTTGTTACTTAAAAATTTGAGAAAAATAAATTAAACCTATATAAATAGGAGGAAGGGAAAATGAAGATTATAGTAGACATCAGTGAATAGAAATTAACAAACAGTAAATACAATACAATAAATAAAATAAAAGGTAGGTTTCCTTAAAAGATTAATGAAATGATAAACACCTAACTAGACTAATTAAAAGCAGATGGATGCAAATTTTCAGAACACAGGTGATATAATTAAAGATCATACAAACATTGGAAGGATACGGGAATACTGCAGATAACTCTGCCTCTACAGTTTAACAGTTTTGATGGAGTTGAAAAGTACACTGAAAGACACAAATTACCACAATTAACCCAACAAAATAGCCATATGTCTGTGAAAGAAATTGAATTTGTAATTAAAACCTTCCTACCAGAAGCCCCCAAGTATCTAACAGATTCACTGGTGAATTTTATAAAGTGTTAATAAAGAAATAATACCAATATTACACAAGTGCTTTGAGAAAGAAGAGAAGAAAAGAATATGAAACAGCTCGGGGGTGGAGCAAGATGGCGGAGGAGTAGGAGACCTGGGTTTCGTCTGGTCTCAGGAATTCAGCTGAATAGGGATCAAACCATTCTGAACACCTACGAACTCAACAGGAGACCGAAGAAGAGAGTAGCAACAACTCTCTGAACAGAGAAGCGGCCACTTACTGGAAGGTAGGACGTGCGGAGAAGTGAATCCGAGGTGATATTCGGGAGGATAGATGGCGGGGGAGGGGGCCTCCATCGGCCACTTCCAGCAAGTGATAGAGCCGCGGAGCACAAAATTGGACCTTTTAGAAGTCGGCTCCGCTGAGGGACGTCGCTGCAGTGGCTAAGCGGGGGGTGGAATCCTCCTGGGACAGTGTGGTCTCAGGACCCTCGGGGTCACAGAAAGACCAGGGGTGCCTGAGTGCGGCAGAGCTCCCAGGTATCGGAGCGGGGAAGCCGGCTGCAGAGACGGAGCCGAGGCGCGGGCTCTCAGCTCGGGGTTGCCATAAACTGTGATCCGCGGCCCAGTTGGTCTACTGCTCCTCCAGCAGGGACCGAACAAGTAGCAGATCCGGGGAGACTCCCCTTCCTCCCCCAGGAGGAGCAGCGCGGGAGTGCACCGCAGGGATCTGCTGGGTTTGGAGACTCCACACAGGGTCGGGTGCCAGAGATAGAAATGCTTGGTCACAGGCCGGGTGAGCACGGAGAGCGGCCGGAGACCAGGGAGACGGGAGTGACTGCTTTTCTCTGGGGGCGCACTGAGGAGCGGGGCCCCGAGTTCTCAGCTCCTCCGGGTGGAGATTGGGAGGCCACCATTTTTGCCCTCGTCCTCCAAAGCTGTACCGAGAGCTTGCAGGGAACAAAAGCTCCTGAGAGCAAACCCGAGCAGCTTCCTTAGCCCGGACCGACAAGGGCGGGGCATTTCAGCCTCCGGCAAAGACATTTGGAAACCACGGCAACAGGCTCCTCCCCCAGAAGATCAACATGAAGAGCCAGCAAGCCAAGACCAAGTTTACCGATCAATGAGAACGGGAGAACTCCAGCGCTAGGGGAATATGGCACATAGAATTCATGGCTTTTTTTTTTTTACCATGATTCATTACTTCATCAAAGTTAATTTTTTAACTGTTTTTTTTTTAATTTTTCTTTTTCCCCTTTTCAACCAACATCTTATCAATCCCTTTTTTTAAAAAAAAACATTTTTTATTTTTCATTTTTAGAGTCATATTTTATCCCTTCATAGTAGTTACCCTTATTTTTGGCATATATATATATAAGTTGTCCTCTCTTTAAAATTTTGAGATACACTTTCTTCTAACAGATCAAAATATACCCTAAATCACTAGTGTATGGCTTTGTTCTAGTCTCCTGCCTGAACACATTCTCTCCCTTTTTTCTTTCTTTTTTTTTTAAATCTTCTTTCTTTTCTCAAACAACTTATCTTATCAATTCCTTTTATAAAATCTTTTATAATTTTCATCTTTACAGTCATCTTCCATCCTTTCATTGAATTAACCTTTATTTTGTACATATATGTCTTTCTTCCCTTAAAATTTTAGGAGGCACTTTTTTCTAACAGACCAAAATACGCCCAAAATCTAGTGTGTGGCACTGATCTATGCACTAGCCTGACCATATTTGATCATATTCTGCTTTTTTTGTATTGTTCTGTTTTTGTTTTTATCTTTTTTTTCTTTTTTTTCCTCTTTCTTTTTTCTTTCTTTCCCTTTCTTTTCCCTTGGTTTCAGGTCTTTTCTGATTTGTAGACAGTATAGTTGTGGGGGACATTGTTAACCTGGTACCATTTTGTTCTCTCATTCATCTATTCTCCTCTGGACAAAATGACAAGACGAAAAAAATCACCTCAGCAAAAAGAACAAGAGGTAGTACCATCAGCCAGGGACCTACTCAGTACGGACATTAGTACGATGTCGGACCTAGAGTTCAGAATCATGACTTTAAAGATACTAGCTGGGCTTGAAAAAAGCGTGGAAGTTATTAGAGAAACCCTTTCTGGAGAAATAAAAGAACTAAAATCTAACCAAGTCGATATCAAAAAGGATATTAATGAGGTGCAATAAAAAATGGGGGCACTAACAGCTAGGATAAATGAGGCAGAAGAGAGAATCAGTGATATAGAAGACCAAATGATGGAAAATAAAGAGGATGAGAAAAAGAGAGAGAAACAACTACAGGATCACGAGGGCAGAATTTGAGATAAGCGATACGATAAGACGAAACAACATTAGAATAATTGGGATCCCAGAAGAAGAAGAAAGAGAGAGAGGGGCAGAGGTATATTGGAGCAAATAATAGCAGAGAACTTCCCTAATGTGGGGAAGGAAACAGGCATCAAAATCCAGGAGGCACAGAGAACCCCTTTCAAAAGCAATAAAAAGAGGTCAACACCCTGACATCTAATAGTAAAACTTACGAGTCTCAGAGGCAAAGAGAAAATCCTGAAAGCAGCTCGGGAGAAGAGATATGTAACCTACAATGGTAGAAATATTAGATTGGCAACAGACCTATCCACAGAGACCTGGCAGGCCAGAAAGGACTGGCATGATATCTTCAAAGCACTAAACGAGAAAAATATGCAGCCAAGAATACTATATCCAGCTAGGCTGTCATTGAAAATAGAAGGAGAGATAAAAAGCTTCCAGAACAAACAAAAACTAAAGGAATTTGCAAACACGAAACCAGCCCTCCAAGAAATATTGAAAGGCGTCCTCTAAGCAAAGAGAGAGCCTAAAAGCAGCATAGATCAGAAAGGAACACAGACGATATACAGTAACAGTCACCTTACAGGCAATACAATGGCACTAAATTCATACCTTTCAATAGTTACCCTGAATGTAAGTGGGCTAAATGCCCCAATCAAAAGACACAGGCTATCAGATTGGATTAAAAAACAAGACCCATCCATATGCTGTCTGCAAGAGACTCATTTGAGACCGAAAGACACCCCCAGATTAAAAGTGAGGGCGTGGAAAACCATTTACCATGCTAATGGACACCAAAAGAAAACTGGGGTGGCAATCCTTCTACCAGACAAATTAGATTTTAAACCAAAGACTGTAATAAGAGATGAGGAAGGACACTATATCCTAATTAAGGGTTTTTTCCAACAAGAAGTTCTAACAATTGTAAATATCTATGCCCCTAACATGGGAGCAGCCAATTATATAAGGCAATTAATAACAAAAGCAAAGAAACACATTGACAATACACTAATACTGGGGGACTTGAACACCCCCTGACTGAAATGGACAGATCATCTAAGCAAACGATCAACAAGGAAATAAAGACTTTAAATGACACTCTGGACCAAATGGGCTTCACAGACATATTCAGAACATTCCATCCCAAAGCAACGGAATACACATTCTTCTCTAGTGCCCATGGAACATTCTCCAGAATTGATCACATCCTAGGTCACAAATCAGGTCTCAACCGGTACCAAAAGATTGGGATTATTCCCTGCATATTTTCAGACCACAATGCTTTGAAACTAGAACTCAATCACAAGAGGAACGTCGGAAAGAACTCAAATACATGGAGGCTAAAGAGCATCCTACTAAAGAATGAATGGGTCAACCAGGAAATTAAAGAATTAAAAAAATTCATGGAAACCAATGAAAATGAAAACACAACTGTTCAAAATCTTTGGGATACAGCAAAGGCAGTCCTGAGAGGAAAGTATATAGCAATATAAGCCTTTCTCAAGAAACAAGAAAGGTCTCAAATACACAACTTAATCCTACACCTAAAGGAGCTGGAGAAAGAACAGCAAATAAAGCCTAAACCCAGCAGGAGAAGAGAAATAATAAAGATCAGAGCAGAAATCAATGAACTAGAAACCAAAAGAACAGTAGAACACATCAGTGAAACTAGGAGCTGGTTCTTTGAAAGAATTAACAAGATTGATAAACCCCTGGCCAGACTGATCAAAAAGAAAAGAGAAATGACCCAAATCCACAAAATCATGAAGGAAAGAGGAGAGATCACAACCAACACCAAAGAAATACAAACAATTATAAGAACATATTATGAGCAATCTATGCCAGCAAATTAGATAACCTGGAAGAAATGGGTGCATTCCTAGAGATGTATCAACTACCAAAATTGAACCAGGAAGAAATAGAAAACCTGAACAGACCTATAGCCACTAAGGAAATTGAAGCAGTCATCAAAAATCTCCCAACAAACAAAAGCCCAGGGCCAGATGGCTTCCCAGGGGATTCTATCAGACATTTAAAGAAGAATTAATACCTATTCTCCTGAAACTGTTGCAAAAAATAGAAATGGAAGGAAAACTTCCAAACTCATTTTATGAGGCCAGCATTACCTTGATCTCCAAACCAGAGAAAGACCCCATCAAAAAGGAGAATTACAGATCAATATCCTTGATGAACATAGATGCAAAAATTCTCACCAAAATACTAGCCAATAGGATCCAACAGTACATTAAAAGGATTATTCACCACGACCAAGTGGGATTTATCCCTGGGCTGCAAGGATGGTTCAACAACTGAAAATCAGTCAACGTGATACAATACATTAGCAAAAGAAAGAACAAGAATCATATGATCCTCTCAATAGATGCAGAAAAGTATTTGACAAAGTACAGCATGCTTTCTTGATCAAAACTCTTCAGAGTATAGGGATAGAGGGTACATACCTCAATATCATAAAAGCCATCTGTGAAAAACCCACAGCGAATATCATTCTCAATGGGGAAAATCTGAGAGCTTTTCCCTTAAGGTCAGGAACTCGGCAGGGATGTCCACTCTCACCACTGCTATTCAACATAGTATTAGAAGTCGTAGCCACAGCAATCAGACAACAAAAAGAAATCAAAGGCATCCAAATCGGCAAAGAGGAAGTCAAACTCTCACTCTTTGCAGATGATAGGATACTGTATGTGGAAAACCCAAAGGACTCCACCCCAAAACTGCTAGAACTCATACAGGAATTCAGTAAAGTAGCAGAATATAAAATCAATGAACAGAAATCAGTGGCATTCCTATACACCAACAACAAGACAGAAGAGAGACAAATCAAGGAGTCGATCCCATTCACAACTGCACCCCAAACCATAAGATACCTAGGAATAAATTTAACCAAAGAGGCAAAGGACCTGTACTCAGAAAACTATAAAGTACTCATGAAAGAAATTGAAGAAGACACAAAGAAATGGAAAAACGTTCCGTGCTCTTGGATTGGGAGAACCAACATTGTGAAGATGTCAATGCTACCTAGAGCAATCTACACATTCAATGCAATCCCCATCAAAATACCATCCACTTTTTCAAAGAAATGGAACAAATAATCCTAAAATTTGTATAGAACCAGAAGAGACCCCGAATAGCCAGAGGAATGTTGAAAAAGAAAAGCAAAGCTGGCGGCATCACAATTCTGGACCTCCAGCTCTATTACAAAGCTGTCATCATCAAGACAGTATGGTACTGGCACAAAAACAGACACAGATCAATGGCACAGAATCGAGAGCCCAGAAATGGACCCTCAACTCTATGGTCAACTTATCTTTGAGAAAGCAGGAAAGAATGTCCAATGGCAAAAAGACAGTCTCTTCAACAAATGGTGTTGGGAAAATTGGACAGCCACATTCAGAAGAATGAAACTGGACCATTTCCTTACACCACACACAAAAATAGACTCCAAATGGTTGAAAGACCTAAACGTGAGACAGGAGTCCATCAAAATCCTAATGGAGAACACAGGTAGCAACCTCTTCGACCTCACCCGCAGCAACTTCTTCCTAGAAACATCGCCAAAGGCGAGGGAAGCAAGGACAAAAATGAACTATTGGGATTTCATCAAGATAAAAAGCTTTTGCACAGCAAAAGAAACAGTCTACAAAACCAAAAGACAACCGACAGAATGGGAGAAAATATTTGCAAATGACCTATCAGATAAAGGGCTAGTATCCAAAATCTATAAAGAACTTATCAAACTCAACACCCAAAGAACAAATAATCCCATCAAGAAATGGGCAGAAGACATGAACAGACATTTTTGCAAAGAAGACATCCAAATGGCCAACAGACACATGAAAAAGTGCTCCACATCACTCGGCATCAGGGAAATCCAAATCAAAACGTCCATGAGATACCACCTCACACCAGTCAGGATGGCTAAAATTAACAAGTCAGGAAACGACAGATGTTGGTGGGGATGTGGAGAAAGGGGAACCCTCCAACACTTTTGGTGGCAATGCAAGCTGGTGCAACCCCTCTGGAAAACAGTATGGAGGTTCCTCAAACAGTTGAAAATAGAGCTACCGTATGATCCAGCAATTGCACTACTGGGTATTTACCCCAAAGATACAAATGTAGGGATCCGAAGGGGTATGTGCACCCCAATGTTTATAGCAGCAATGTCCACAATAGCCAAACTGTGGAAAGAGCCAAGATGTCCATCGACAGACTAATGGATAAAGAAGAGGTGGTATATATACACAATGGAATATTATGCAGCCGTCGAAAGGAATGAGATCTTGCCATTTGCAATGACATGGATGGAACTGGAGGGTGTTATGCTGAGTGAAATAAGTCAGAGAAAGACATGTATCATATGACCTCACTGAAAGAGGAATTCTTAATCTTAGGAAACAAACTGAGTGTTGCTGGAGTGGTGGGGGGTGGGAGGGATGGGGTGGCTGGGTGATAGACATTGCGTAGGGTATGTGCTATGGTGAACGCTGTGAATTGTGCAAGACTGTTGAATCACAGATCTGTATTTCTGAAACAAATAATGCAACATATGTTAAGAAAAAAGAAAAAGAAGAAGATAGCAGAAGGGGAAGAATGAAGGGGAGTAAGTCAGAGGGGGAGATGAACCATGAGAGACGATGGACCCTGAAAAACAAACTGAGGATTCTAGAGGGGAGGAGGGTAGGGGGATGGGTCAGCCTGGTGATGGGTATTAAAGAGGGCACGTTCTGCATGGAGCACTGGGTGTTATGCACAAACAATGAATCATGGAACACTACATCAAGAACTAATGATGTAATATATGATGATTAACATAAGAATAAAAAAATTTAAGAAATGCAAAAAAAGAATATGTCACAGCTCTTTTGATGGACCTTGCTTAATACTAATATCACAACCAAACAAGGGCATTAAAAAAGAAGAATAAAATTATGAACCCTTTTTTTATGAACATAGGTGCAAAAGTTCTTAACAAAATAAGAACAAGTTAAGATGGATAATACATCATAACTACGTTGATTATTTAAGGAATTCAAGGTTGGTTTAACATTCAACTTAATCTAATTCATGAGGTTTACCAGTATAAAGGAGAAAAAAATCATATGATGATCTCAATAAATACAGAAAAAGCATTTGCTAATTTCCCGTACCTGACCTTAAAAAAAAAAAATCTCTTTGAAAATTAAGAACATAAGGAATATTTCTCACTCTGATAAAGAGTTCTCCTTAATATCAAAAACAATGAAATAGTATTCTTTATTATAGTGGAGGGCCCATCAATGTAATAGGAGAAAAAGAAAAAAATGTTACCAAATTTGAAATGGAAGAAATAAAAAACCATAATTATTCACAGCTATAGAATTATCCATGTAGAAACCCCAAAAGAATCTATAAGTAATTAGAAGCAATAATTTAGTAAAGTTATTAGAGACAAGGTCAATGCTGGAGAATCAGGTGTGTTTTTATGTATCAGCAGAGAACAACTGGAAAGTAAAATGTAAAAATACTATATACAATAGAATAAAAAAATACGGAAATATGTGGAAGTCTTCAACACTGAAAAGTACAAAGAATGCTGTGAGAAGTTAAAAAAGACGTAGGTAAGTGAAGAGAAATGAAGATACTTGATATTGCTAAGATATCCTGTACCCCAAAGCTGAGTCAATACCATATACATCTAAATCCCAGCACACTTTTATTTTTAAAGTGTCAAGCTGAGTCTAAAATTTATATTGAAGTCTAAAGTACCCAGAATGATAGAAAAAATATTAAAGGAGAAAAAAAAATATGGGTACTTACACTACTTGATTTTAAGACTGCCTATAAAACTACCGTAATCAAGACAGTTTGTATTGGTACAAAATGGACACATGAATTAAGGAAATGGAATGCAGAGTTTGATTCAGAAATACAGAGTTGACCATGAGAGACTATGGACTCTGAGAAACAAACAGGGTTTTAGAGGGGAGGGGGGTGGGGGGTATGGGTTAGCCTGGTGATAGGTATTAAGGAGGACACGTATTGAATGGAGCACTGGGTGTTATACGCAAACAATTAGTCATGGATCACTACATCAAAAACTAATGATGTACTGTATGGTGACTAACGTAACATAATAAAATAAAATTAAAAAAAACCCAGAAATACAGAGTTGAATACAGACATTTATTTACACAGTTGAATTTTGAAAAAAGCTACAAGACATTTCAACAGGAAAGGACAATATTTTCAGCAAATAATGCTAAAACAGAGGGATGAACATATT
This sequence comes from Eumetopias jubatus, assembly GCF_037043125.1. Taxonomy (NCBI): domain Eukaryota; kingdom Metazoa; phylum Chordata; class Mammalia; order Carnivora; family Otariidae; genus Eumetopias; species Eumetopias jubatus. The sequence continues at coordinate 44,350,756 of NW_028274816.1, read as the reverse complement.
GAAAAAAATGACTTTAAACTCTACCTGAAATCACACACAAAAAATAAGTTGTGATAGATCGTAGATCTAAATATAAAAGTAAGAACTGTAAGACACTTAGGAATAAATAGAAAAGAATATCTCATTGACCTTTGGGTAGTCAAACATGTCTTAGATATGATATTGAAAACGCAACCATAGTATAGTGTCTTAGTCAGCTTAGACTGATATAACAAAATACCATAGACTGGGTGGCCTAGGCAACAGACATTCATGTGTCATAGTTCTGGAGGCTGGAGGTCCCAGATCAGGGTGCCAGCACGGTCAGGTTCTAGTGAGAACCTTCCTCCTGGTTTATAGATGGGTCTTCTCACTGTGTTCTCACACAGATAAGAAAGAGCTCTGGTATGATATCTCTTCCTCTTCTTATAAGGGCACTAATCCCAACAACGGGGGCTCCACCCTCATGATCTCATCTAATTATAATTACATTCCGAAGGCTCTATTTCCAAAAACCATCACACTGGGAGTTAGGGCTTCAACATACATGAATTCCAGGGTGGGTGCACATTCATTCTTAACGTGGAAAAAACTGATAATTTAGACCTGATCTGAATGAAAAGCTTCCGCTTACAAAAGACACCATTAAAAATGAATTGTTACACTGGAATTATACTCAGTAATAAAACAAATGAATTATTGATACACACAGAATCTTGGATAAATCTCCAAGAGAGGCAGATGAAAGAAATCAAGCTCAAAAAGTTATATACTGTCCATTTCTATGGCATTCTTGATAAAAACAATAATGACAGAGAACAGATCAAAGGTTGCCGGAGGTTAGGAGTGGGGAACATGGGATTACCAAGGGATAGCAATGAGGGGGTTTTATGGGGTGACGGACCTGTTCTGTGTCCTGCATGGAGTGGTGGTTACAGGAATCTGTATATGTTTTAATTAATTAATTAATTTAGAGAGAGTGGGGGGAGGGGCAGAAGTAGAGGGAGAGAGAGAATCTTAAGCAGGTTCGATGCCCAGCATGGAGCCCAACACGGGGCTCGATCTCATGACGCCGCGATCATGACCCAAGCCAAAATCAACTTGGATACTTAACCGACTGACCCACCCAGGCACCCCTCTATATATGTTTTAATAGCCATAGAACTGTACAACCAGAAGAAATCAATTTTACTGCATGTAAATAAAAAAATAGAAAATATTTGGCAACTATAGAGTGGGAGAAAAGATTTTGCAATATATATGTCTAAATAAAGGAACTGGTGTTCAGACTATATGAGGAGCTCATACAACTCAATAAAAAGAAGATACCTCAATAAAAAATGGACAAAGCATGTGCACAAATACTTCACAAAGGAAGTTATTGGCATGACCAATAAGCATATGAGAAAGTGACCAATGCCGGTAGTTATCAGGGAAATGCAGAATAAAATCATATTTGGAGAGGTGTGCACACCCACTAGAGGAACTCATTAGAATGCTTAAAATATAAAAGGCAGTTGATGGTAAATGCCATTGAGGACACAGAGCAAACAGAGGGCAAAGTGCACCGGGATGCTGATAAATGTAAATTGTACAACCACTTTAGAAAGCAGTTTGCTAATTTCTCAGAGAATAAACGTATACTCTGACACAGCAGGTCCACTCCCAGCCTTTCCCTCGAGGAGGATCATCATACATGACCACAGAAGACTTGCAGCAGAGTGGTAATGGCAACTTTATTTGTCATTGCCCCAAGCTGGAAGCAACCCAAATGTCCATCAAAATATAACAGATAAAGAAACTGAGGCAAATTCATACAACACAATAAAACTCGGCCATGACGATGGATAAGCTATCGATGCCCACAATAGAAAGTTAGAGGAATGCTGCTTGGAGTGGAAGAGGCCAGGTGCACAGAGCACCTTCTATAGGATCCCACGTATTTGGAGTTAAACCAATATGGTGATAGAGGTCAGATAATTTGGTTGCTTGAGTGGGTGGGAGGGCAGGCATTGTCTGGCAAGGAGCACAGGGGAACTTTCTGAGCTGATGGAAATGTTCTATATCTTCCAGTAGAGATGTGGATTATACACGTGCATGTATTTGCCAAAGCTCATCCATCCAAACACATACTTACGTGCCTTTTGTTATATGCAAATTATGGCTCCACTAAAATAAAATAAAATACATGCCTATGGGGAAGATGGCCTTAAGGATTTAGGGAGGTGGGCTGGTACTACAATAACTATATACACGGGGGCCTTGTCTGGACTCAGCGTGCCAAGGCGCCCAGCCCTGAGTGCCATCCAGCTGGTCCCCAGCTCCCTTCCCAAGCTAGATCTCAGCCCTGCCCCAATGCCATCCTTCCTCCCTGCTTGCAAGAGCATGTGGCATCAGTCCCTCATTGTAGTTGCTTCTTCTAAGGGGCTGGGAAGCTTGGGAAGGGGGTAAGGAGGTGTGTGGGGGGCGGGGGGGCATGGCAGGGGGGGAAAAGGGCCTCCACCTGCTCCCTTGGTTTGGTTTCTGGCTGCCCTGAAGATGAGCTCTAAGCCCAGGTAGCTGCCAGGAGCCCCAGGACCTGCTCAAAGGGGTCTGTGGATGCCCTTGAGAATAATTCTGCAGGTGCAGGCAGGGAGAGAGGTGGCATTTTCCTCCTTCTGCATTCTTATCACCCCATTTTTGTTTTTTAAATACGATTTTTACCCTTAAACTCCAGAGGCTCAGAAAGGCATCCCTGTCTCAGGAGCCTACCATTCTGAGGTTCCCCACACCTGCCTACCCCCGCTCTGCATGCACAGAGCCTGTAACGGAGAGGTCTTCCTTATCCCTTTAGAGAGAGAAAAAAAAAAGGCAAAAGAATGCATTTTTGCCTTCCCCCTTCTCTTTCTGCTCTACTGACCTTTTGCTTAGCTTTTTGCTAATGTCATTTTCACTCTTGGTTGGGCTTTCTCGACAGTAAGGAACACTTCTTTATGAAGCCGCGGTGATAAACTAGGGTCACACATTCAGTCACATGGAGGAAAGCACTTCATCAGCTCCTACTTCAATATCAAATACCTCTAATCTAATCAGGAAAACAGCAAAACTCTGCAAAGTGCCCTTGTTAATCCTGTCACTTACTACCTCACCAGATTTTGAAAAATGCAGTTTAATTAGCAAAATAAAAGAACTTAATCTTTCTCTATATTATTCACACAAGTAAAAATATATGCGTTGGATGAAGATAAAAATAAATTGCATAAGGGCTCCTAACCAGGCGGGGTTGGGGAGGGAGGAGGGAATCACCCTGATCTTGGGAATGAAACAAACTCTAGTCTTCCTTAAGGCTTCATCAGAACTGTGCAGAGTAGCTCCTTTCTCCATAAATATTTCACACATACTTAATATAAGGAAGAACAAATTTTTAGGCTAAAAGGTGTTTTTAATACAGAGGAATACACTCCCTCTCTCAGATTATAGATTTTGTCACCTGTAATAGGGTTCAGCAAAACTGACATTGTGGATTTTAATAAAAATTTAAGAAGTCAACAGGCAGTTTTCCCCAATATTTTTTTTAAAAAGGAATTAAAATCCCATTTTAAAAGGTGATTGCAACAAGGAAAAACAATATGAATTTTTTCTTTTTTGGTCTTTCCTTTTTACCTCTAGCCACTTCTACCTTTTCCATATTCATAAAATGTATATGGAGCTAATTTTGAATGTGCCCTTTATGACTATGTCACAGTCATAATATCGCCATGTTCCGAAGGCGTAATTAAAGATTTACCTAGATTTATGAGGCTTTATCATTATCAATAGGGTTAAGGAATGCCAGGGAGGCACATTGTTGGAAGATTTTGCTCAGCAGTTTCTTGAGCAATGAGAGTACTGGTATTACTTTAGTGTTCAAAAAAATGACTGTTCGGCACTAATATATGGCCCTTTATTAGAAAGGGAACACCAAAGACACTTCAGTCAAAACACTTCAGTGGCCTGCCCACCTCTTCCTTTTGGGGGATGGACTCGGGGAGAAGGCAAAACATCTTGCTCATCAAAATGCGTTAGATGGAAACATCAGCTTCCTCCAGCAGCAGGTAGCTCGCCTCTTGGATCCCCTTAATAAAGGCTGAGCCATATTAAGATGGACAAGTGTGCCTGAAGACTGACACGGCCCCTCACCCAGCCCTCCGGAAACCAGGGCCGGCCTGGCTCTTTGCCACTCCCCATTTAACCAGCGAGGCACACTCCAACTGTGCCTGGTTCTCATCCTGCAGTCTTTCCATGGCCTTCCCGGTTTACAGCCCCGCGATTCTGCGGAAAAGCGGAAGTCGCTTGCAGTCGCCAAGCCAGCAGTGATGCTTTCTTGCTGTATCCAGCTCGCATTTCATTTTCTCATTCCCAGGGCAGTCTCTCCATCCAGAGTGAGGGCAAGCCATCTCTTATGCGACATATTTTTCACAAGGTAAATGAGCAGGCCCGGGCTGCATGGCATGGCACCCTGTCTTCAGATTGGGTAAGGAAAAGGCATGTGTTGGAGGCGCTGTCATTCTGACAACACCTGGCCTGTGATGACGGCTAGTGTCTCCTGTCCTCTATTAGCCTCTGCGGACACTGCTTCCTTCTTCCTCGTTCCTACTTGTATGAGTCAGAGCTTGGCTCTCCAAAGAAAGACAACGGATAGGATAAAGATAGATGATCGTTGGTAGAGAGATAGATAGATGGATAGGTGGATGGATGGATGGATGGATGGATGGATGGATAGATGGATAGAAGGTGGATGGTAGGTAGATGCAGACATACATGCATGCGCATGCACGCGCACACACACACACACACACATACACATGTGCTTTATACATACATAGATTTATTTTGAAGAATTGGCTCACGTGATTGTAGAGTCTAGCAGGTCCAAAATTTGCAGGGCCTGGCGACAGCCTGGAGATCCAGGGAGGAGGTGACATTGTCGTTCAAGTCTGAAGGCAGTCTGTTGGCAAAGGAAGGCCTTTCTTAAAGGCGCATCCACACTATGGAGGGCAATCTGCTTTACTCAAGCTCTACCCATTTAAATGTTAACCCCTCCAAAAAGTAACCTTCAGTGTAACATCCAGGCGTGTTTGACCAAATACGTGGGCATGGTGGCCTCCCCAGGTGGACACATGCTGTCAACCATCACACTTCCTGTTGTTGGAGCTGTTGAGTTTTGCCTCACTTGTTCTCCACAAATAGATCCTTACACATGCATTATTTGTCTACGATATAACCTGACCTTCCATGGTGACATCTGATACATGGTGGCCTCGCTGTCATTTGGGTTAAAACAACAGAGAAACCTCTGGCTGCCAAGGAAGGCAGTTTGAAGAGAAAGTTGATGAATGCCTGGCATCACAAGCCAAGGCCGGCTTTGCCTTTCCTTCAGAGGACCTCTGCTTGACAAGGCCTCCTTTGGAAGGACCTGGAATGAGGCTCTTGGGGTAGGGGGTGGGGTTTAGGATCAACCCTTCCCAGGCCCTTCCTAGAGTTTGGATTCCTCCTGTGGGCTCTGTGTTCTTGTGTGACCTCTACTTCAGCGATGTTGCATGCACAGGCATAAGGCACTTTGTGTCTCCCCCCTTCCCGAGGCGGGCTTCAGTTGGACACCACTGAGAGGAGCTTGAAGACTAGGTGATTCAATTCTGTCTGTGGTCTTGAATTTGGCAGGTAATCCCACACACTCTCCCCTTTAGCTGGAGACACAGTGCTGATGCCGGAGTGAGTATTTGAGAAGGTGTTGACCCAGCTTGAACCCAACCCTCTGCAAAAGCCTCTGGAGAAGTCTGTTCCATCTGAGGTTCCTGCTCCAACTCGGGGTAGAGCCTGATGGCGCTCATGGTGGGGATATCTCCAAGTCCACATCCCACACTCAATACATTACAAAGATTATTTTATCTTTATCAGGAGCCTATGGCTATCAAGACTGTTTGTTACTCCACACGGTAGCAATGGTGGTCTGGAGTGGTAATGACAGATGCTGAATTTGCCTGCCATGGAGGTGACAAGGACAGGAATTTTGGTGGCGCTGGCCACGGCTCCAGCTCCTTCTGGCTTCTTTTTGGAGTCTGGCGTGTAGCTGGCCCCTCGGCCTGGCACAGGACAGAAGGCTCCTTATCCACATTAATGATTCAGTTTGAGCATCCACAGGGAGGTGGCCAATGTTGCACTTAAAGGCACTGGTTGAAGAAATGGTAAAATAAATAACCAGAAAGAGGACAAGGCCCCTTCCCGGGTTTCCCGGTGTGGGGCTACATCTCCACCTCCCCACGTCCTTTTCTTTGTGTGTTTCTGCCCTCCGTCAGGGAGCACACCAACAAAACACAAATTCCATCAGCGGGAGGCCAGGTGGTTGTGCCCACACTTCTGCTTAGCATGGCGCCCCCTCCTGGAAGCTGACTTTGGTCTAGCTCTCGGTGTCCAGCTGGCCCTCTGTTCTCACTCCCAAGCTGTTCAAAGGGCTCTCTCTCCCCTCACCTGGCCCCAGACGTCAGCCCCTGCAGAGGGATTCAGACAGGGAGGAAACACTGCTCCCTGCACCCAGGGCGAGGCTTCTCAGCACCTAAAACACAGAAACCACCCGCACCGCCCTCCCCCCGCCCCGCCCCGGGTTTGCTGTTGCCCATGTCAATCTGCTCCTTGCCAGGGTAGGAAAAGGCCTTGAAGCCACGGAATGCTGGGTGGCTCTTGCAATCACTCTAAATTATGACACCTTCTTGTTCTCAAAAACGGCCACTGCTCATAGAAGATAAACCAGAACAAGATGAGGGAATGCAGTGCGGTTCTGCTTGGTTCTTTAGAAACTGATAAGTGGCTTTAAATCTCTCCTATCTAGGGTAGTTAAAACCTCAGTATCAAACTGGAGAGCCACACGTCTTGCCGTGTCATCTCTCACCCTAATGAGCTCTGGGAACAGACGACCCGGGATTCGCCACCAAGCGGCTCGTCATATATGTTCTGCATATAGTGAAATTAGGGGGCGAGATGACAAGAAGGTGACATGGCTCAACTTATTTTTTAAATTGCTTACCTTTATCAGTCTACGGAGCAGGTTGTGGTGGTATAAACAGAATTACACGCCGGCGCCAACGGGAACCTCTGCACAGGGGAATGGTCAGATAAGGGCCACAGACCCGAGCGGGAGCAAAATGGCCTGACCACGGTTGTCATCGGAGCGACAGAAATTCTGTCAAAGCGTCCAGCTCTCACTTTCAATATCATGCACATGCAAGAGAAGGAACATCTGTGGCATGCCCAGCAATATGTTTTAGCAACGTTTTTCAAGACCAAAATTAACATTAACAGGAAGACAGGTTTGTGTTTCTCTGTATTTTCAGTTATTAACACAACAATCTGAAGGTGATTAGCAATTCTGCGCTATGTTGGGGCTGCGGGTTTCCACGTGCGGCACTGAGGCATTACACAGACATCCTCACTCTTAGCTCAGAGTTTGGGCTTGGGCAAATTTCAGGGAACCAAATAGCTTCGAAAGGCTTAGGTATTTTTCAGTCCGTGTTTAGACATGAGGAAACGTGTACTAGAGACAACAGAAATGCCACAGTGCCACGGTGTTGGCTCTTCTCCAATATTTGCTAAGTGCCTACCATGAGCCGGGCTCTGTAGAGAGCAGGTGTGAGGCCTGGAGCTTACTCTTTATGACCTGTTGTCATGGAGTCCCTCTTTATTCATTTGCTCACTCGTTCATTCATTCACTCATTCATCATCATTGGTGTAGCAACTCCTGAGTGGCAGTTACTCTGCTAGACGTTATCAAGCACTGAGTTAGAGTGGTATGCAGATATTAAGCTTACGGAGAGGGTCTCAAAGAGAAGTAATAAGACAAGCACATTCACACATGACTGCGACCCAAGTCACTAGGACCAGGGGCTTTGCCAAACCATGTGTTTGTGGGGAGGCCCAGTGGAGCTGAGGATAATTCTGGCTGTTGATCCACACGTAGATCTTTCAAGTCTCCAAGAATCTCTACTGTCTTATCTTATTGGGTTGGTGTGAAGATTAAAATATTAATATAGTGAGTGGCCACATAGGAGCCCAATAATGGTATCTGTCTTCACCATCAGGGTCATCACCACCACCATCATATTGCCACCATCAGCACCATCACCATCACCACCACCATCATCACACCATCACCATGATCACCACCATCACCATCACCACCACCATCACCATCACCACCGCCATCATCACCATCACCATGATCACCACCATCACCACCATCACCACCATCACCACCATCACCATCATCACTAAAATCATCACTACCATCATCACCACCATCACCATCACCACCACCATCACCATCACCACCGCCATCATCACCATCACCATGATCACCACCATCACCACCATCACCATCATCACCACCATCACCATCATCACTAAAATCATCACTAGCATCATCACCACCATCAGCAGCACTACATCTATCAATACCATCATCACCATCACCACCATTATCATCATTGTCTTCATCACAGGTGAGATTCTCTGTTTGCCCCTCCAGATATACTCCCCATCCTTCTCCACCCTCCACTGTACTCCAGGTAGCTGACCATATGCACTTCATCCACAGACTCCCTTGTCCTCTGAGGTCCAGCAGGGCATGACCAATGGAGAGCCCCACAAGAGAAGAAGGTCAGAGGGAAGTCAGAGTCTTTACTTCTCTGGCACTCTCCCTTCTGTGCCACAGGTCAACAGTGGCTGCGTTCTTCTGCCAAGGCCACTTGGTCCTCTCTTACTACTGTAGCTCTCTGGGTCTGGAAATGGCTCCTTCCTTAGCCTTTCAGGCACTGAAACAATAACAGTGATGGTTGTCCATTGGTGTTATCTTTGGGGTGCTTTATAATCCTTGGTGTTTTCTCTCAGTCCCTCCCACACCATTGTGAGCAGTCCTGTCATTAAACTCTCTCTTGTCATCCTATGGTGTGCCCTGGATTTCCTGCCAGGACTCTGACCATCCAACCATAACATGGTCCTCACCATCAGTGTTATTATCAGGGTTTGCCCAAGAAGGGACTCTTGCTGTGTTGCCAGCCACTGCTTGCTGATTCCCAGAGACAAGGTGCACATTTCTTTAGCAAATTTCTGATTATTGGCACCAAAACTCAAGTATCTGATGGTTGGATCCTCCGGGACTCAGCTCAAGCCTTGTCTCCTAACAAGAGACATCACTGGCCTCTCCTTGCAGCTTCATTCTCCAAAGTCCAGGTGACAACTGTCTGAAAGCACCTTTCACCCAAGAACACAATTTCCTTCTGTACCTCTGCCCTGGAGCTCCTGCAGAGAAGGGCAGGGATTGTCACCTTCTTTGTCCCAGAATTTCATGTAGAGTGTTCTTGATGTGCCCTCGTGGTAGACGGGCAGGAAAGAGGGACGGATGGTGACAAGTACTATCGTCACTGCTGCTCGCGCCAGTACCAGGTGATGCTGACAGCTGTCCCTGCAAACTGATGCTACCATCCGGTGCTTGCATGCAGGAGGGATTAGGGAACATTTGTCCAATTAAACAAAAAGAAGCACAACACATACCACTGATGAGATGCTTACTATCTGCTCTACCTTGAGCTAAGTACCTTCATATGCTGTTTCCCTGAACACAGAATAACCGTGCTGTGGGCTGGCATTGTGAGGAGACTGGGGCAGGAATAAGCTGGAACCCCAGGCCTATTGGACTCTGAGTGTCTACACTCCTGGCCACCGAGGCCCTGTCTATAGTGTGGGGGAAGCTGGAGGTCAGCTCCTGGAACCTCTAAACTTCTGCTGCATTGTCGTCATGGATGTCAGGTGTGTATGTCGGCTCTGTCCCCACCCGTACTCCTGCCCACTGTGTCAAATGGGGCCATGGTGGCCCTTGACCCTTCGGTCACTGTGAGCACCAGATGGCAAAATTCTTGCCCTGAGATCCCAAGTTATTATGTAACAGCTCTGGTGGACAGCAGAAAATGCTCCCTTCTGCCCAGGTACATCTGCTTCCTAATCCCAGGAACTTTTAGTCTATGTGACAAAGAGTGACTGTTACCTTATATGGCAAGAACTGTGATTAAGTCAGGGACCTTAAAAGAAGGAGCTTATCTTAGGTTATCCAGGTGGGTGATGTGTGCACTCATGCACAGTCCTATAAGAGAGAGGCAGAGGGATATTAGACCCAGTGACACACACATACACACACACACACGAGAAGGGGACCTCAAGACAGATGTTAGATTGGCATCATGGGTTCAAAGGCAAGGAATGCCCAGGCTTGTCAGTGGAAGAGGCAAGGACTGGGTGTCCCCCTAGCCCCCTGAGGGAGCACAGCCCCACGGACACCCTTAATCTTGGACTTCTGGCTTCAAAGCTGTGAGAGAATACATTTCTCTTGCTTAAGCCACCAGACTGGTGGTAGTGTATTACAGCAGCCCTCAGAAGCCAATAGGAGAGGCCACTAAAACCCCTCCGCATTTCTATCCTGATCCCCTGCTTGGTGCTGGGTCTAGACAGGAGGAACAGCAATGGGGCACAGGCCCTTGCCCTTCACGAGCTGCTGGGCTCCTGCTGGGCAGCAGCCCCCATCCCTGTGCTCCCATTAGGGACAAGGGCCTGGGCTCTTGGGCTGTCCCTGATAGACTGTTATCTACCCATAAGAGGCCGGGATTTGGGGTAATAGATTTTCTTGCTTGACACGTCACCTAAATGGATGCACAATCTCAGCAGCACAAAGTGAGCCAATCTCCCCGGCCCCTGAATACCTGTGGGCCAACAGCCCTCACTCCTGGGATCCATGTGAGAAGAAAGGCTCCTCCCCTCCTGCGTGGGCTTCCCTGGAAGACATGCCGCGGTGTGCAGAGGCTGGCGGGGAGGCCGCGGCACGGGAGGTGGGGGGGAAGCCGGGCAGGGGGTGGGGGGCCCTGGTGCTCTGCTCCTCTGCCATGGCCCCTACCCTTCCATCCATGTCAGGGAGAAGCCCAGGGGCACATACTCCAGCCCTTCTGTCCCACTCTGTGAAAGCACAGCAGGATGTAAATGGGGTTTGGTGACATTATCGTGGGATGACCTTTAATCCTGATTTATATAAAACAGTCACTTGCACACGTCAGGATGGACCTGGGATGAGGGGCAAAGCCTTCCTGTGTGAAGTGCACGGTGCCTTTGCTGCTGCCCCCTCAGGACCCGCTAATTAGACATGAGGTGGGCGGGGGGGGCGGAGGGGGTGGATGCCCAGGCCCTACCGGGGACGGGGATGGGGACAGGTAGGGGGGAAGTGGGAGAGGCCGCGTTGGGAGCAGAGAGGAAGAGACACAGTGATGTAGGAGAAAAGATAGGGGTTTCTCTCGGTGTGGGGGTTCCAGAGCACAGTGGGTGAGGGGCCATCGCGGGGAGAAGCCCCGCAGACACACGGAGCGGGCTGCTGGGGTGCCATATCCAGGACCTCGGGCTGGCCCAGGAGGCACCGGGTCCCTGGCTGCAGGAGGAGTCCCCAACGCCTCTGTGGAGAGGGCCTGGGAGCTGCCACCTAACAGCTCCTATAATTGAGCCAGCCGGTGCCTGTCAGGCACTGCAACTTCAAATTTGATCTGGTCAGCGTGGCCAGGCACTGCCAAGGTGGTTTGAAGCTCGATTTGGACTGCCATGGGAGCTGTCTCCATCAATGAAACAAACAGTCTCTGAGGTTAGTGGGCTGTAACAGCCGCCCGCACCGTTCTCAGAGGGGACGAAGGGGAGGAGACGGGCTCCTGGCCGGAGCCCACAGGGCTGGGCACACACCTGGGCTGTGCCCATGCCTACGCATCCTTGGCTGCCTCCTTGTTGACCTAGGGGCCTGAATACCCAGAGGGCCCAGCGGTCCATCCAGGGATGGGCAGGCACTTCGAGGGCTTTGTGGCTCTGAGTGGGGCTGGGTGGGGAGAAAACCTGTGTTTTCTCTGAGGATAGTCAGGGAGCCCATCTCAAGAGATGACCTGAATAAAGAGCTGGGGGAAGAGAGAGCTAGTCAGAGAGCCATCTGGAGGTGGGACTGACCTTGGCAAGGACAAGGTGGCCGGGCAGAGCGAGAGATTGGGGAGGAAGTGCAGGGGGATGGACATGAACCTACACAAGAACATATTCTCAGAATAAACATAAATTTGGACTTTAAAAAAAAAAAAAGTGGCCATGGGCCTGGTTAGAGCTAGCAGTCTTTGCTGCAAATGGGACCTTGATTGTTGCCGTTTCTCTGCCCCTCAGCCAGCTTCAAGCACCCGGTGGTGATCCTGGGGCCCGTGGCAGACATTGCCATGCAGAAGTTGACTGCTGAGATGCCTGACCAGTTCGAAATCGCAGACAGTGTGTTGAGGACGGAGAGCCCCTCCAAGATCATCAAGCTGGACACCGTGCGAGTGATCGCGGAGAAAAACAAGCACGCGCTCTTGGACGTGACACCGTCAGCGGTCGAACGCCTCAACTACGTGCAGTACTACCCATCGTGGTCTTCTGCGCCCCCGAGAGCCGCCCTGCCCTCAAGGCCCTACGCCAGTGGCTGGCGCCCGCCTCCCGCCGCAGCACCCGCCGCCTCTACACGCAAGCCCAGAAGCTACGGAAGCACAGCGAACACCTCTTCAAGGCCACCATTCCCCTGCATGGCACAAGTGACAGTTGGTACGAGGAGCTCAAGGCCATCATCCGCGAGCAGCAGACCCGGCCCATGTGGACGGCCGAGGACCAGCTGGACAACTCCTCGGAGGACAACCTGGAGCTCCCTCACCACAGCCTGGCCGACAGCTCTGCAGATCTGAGCTGTGACAGCCGGGTCAACAGCAACTACGAGACAGATGGCGAGGGCTACACAGACGGCAAGGGCGGGCCCCACACGGACATGGATGAGGGTTCCCCGGCGCCAGCTCTGGCCCGGTCCTCGGAGCCCGTGCTGGTGGATGAGCCCCAAGCCCACGGGATCATGGGAGAGCCTCCGGTCCCCGAGGGGCCCAGGTAGACAGCCACCCCCGCCACAGTCAGTGTCAGGACAGCGTGCGGACCTACGGGCAGGAGGCCCTGAAGAAGTTTACACGAGCTCGGTTATGACTGGGGTCCAGCTACTGACCTGTGACCCCTCCCAGGTGGCCGGCTGACCCATATTCCTTTCTCTCCACCGGCGCTGGGACTCGATTTCCCATTCAGAACCTAGAACCCCGCTTCCTTCTGCCAGTCTTTAATAAATAGAGTATTTTCACAAAAAAAAAAAAAAAAAAAAAAAAAAGAGTCTGCCTCGGAGGCCAGGGTAAGAGGTCTGGATCTTATCTTAAGTGCAGCCAGAATATACCGCAGAGCCGTAAACAAGGGTGTCACTGTCTGATTTATGCTTTAAAATTCACAGTGCACCACCGACACCACCAGGGTCTTCACTCTGCCCCTCCAGCTCCTGGAAGCCCAGAGGGCTAGCTCCTCCCATCCTTATCAAACCCAAAGTCACTTTCAGAAGTGTTTCAGTTGAAGTTGACCATGACCGCCGGACTTCCTCGTGCAACTGCACCACAGTTCATTTCTCTGGTGTCCTGGGGATGGACTTGGGGACTGCTCCCCATCCGGGACAGTCATGCCGCGTGCTGCAAGGTGGCTGCCCGGGGTGTAGGGTGCACGGTGGAGCCGGTGCCCAAAGGCTCCCGCAAGTGTTTGCGCGCTTCCCAATTCCACCAGCAGGGTGTGAGAGCCGCCGGCTCTGCCTTCTTGTCACATCCCCTCCTTTCAGTCTTTCCATTTTGTGAGGCGGCCCCTCACCGTGGTTTTGGTCTGCATCTTCCTGATGACTAAGGAGGTTGAGCATCATTTCCTTCATCCCTTAGCTATTTGGCCATCCACATCTCCACAGCTTTTCCCCTGATTCTTCTGGATTTCTTATTGGCTTGGCTGCATTCTCATTCAGCGATACGTTCCAAAGTCACTTTTGGAAACTTGATCTTCCACAATGACAGACCTCGTCCACCCATCCTTCCCCCACCCCTGTCCTTAGGTCTGCTGGGATCTGGGCAATTCCTGGTGGGGTCCACGCTGTCCCTTGGGCTGGGCTCCTGTTGCCGTCGGGCCTTGCCTCAGCCTGTCACCTGCCTAGCGTCTTCTCACCTGTGTCACCTGATTCAAGGCCCTGGACTGGGAGGCCTCCTCCTCCGTTGGCACACCCAGGACTGCCCTGGCCTTGAGGTCCACAGACCCAAGTCCCAGCCCCACCCGGTGTTTCTCCTTCTTGTCCCTGAGTGGGCCTCGTCTGTCCCGGTACGGGTTCCTTCAGTGAGAGCAGGCTCCTGGGGGCAGGGCTGCCTCTCTATCTGTTTGATTCCCAGAGCAGAACCTCCCTGAGGTCTGGGCACTGAGTCAGGCTCAGTACAGACAGATGCCGGGCCTGCAGTGCTCAGAGACAAGAGGAAGGAGGACGGCCACCGAGGACGGCCACCAAGCACCGCCTATCTGCTCCTGCCTGGGCCCTGACAGGCAGCCACCTGCACCAGGAAGGACAAGGAGCAGACACATGCTCAGTGTCTCTGGGGGCTCCTGCACCCTCCTTACCCACCCGGGGCCCAAGTTGGAGCCTCTCTCCCCTGCCTCCCAGCGGCTCTGCCAAGGGGGGACCTGTCCTCTGTCACCCCCTGCCTGAGGCTTGACTGGAACTCGGAGCACCCAGCTCAGCCCCTTCCAGAACTTGTCTGCAGAGTCGCTGACAAAGATGCTCCAAACGATACCTGGAAAACCAAGCGTTCAGCTAAAATTTATTAAAAAAAAAAAATTCCATGACAACCTGGGAGAGATGATTTTAGCTTAAGTCATACATGGGGCATTTATCTTCACAGTTTTGATAACATTTATGCATGTAACATTTCACGCTTGATGGCAGCTTCTACTTCTTTTCTTTTTTCATTAAAATCAATCATCAAAACACAAAACACAAAAAGCCCGGCCTGAGGTGAGAACTCTTGTGCCTATCGGAAGCTGCTGTGTGTCTGTCCCACACGGGGCCTCTCCCTGCGGTGCCTCGTCGTGGTGATGAACTGGCCCCATCGCCCGGCCCCTCTGTCCTGCAGACAAACGGCCGCCCAGGGCTGGGCAAGACCACCGGGCTCATGTCCACTCCCGCTGCCCCCCCTCACTTTCCCAGGGAAGCCCGGCCTGGGACCCACTCTGCTTTGGGCTTTGATTGAGGGTGCCAGCTCACAGTCAGTGGGGTCAGGTCAGAGGATGTTTCACTCTAGATTAAAAATAAAAGCCAGAATGCAGGCACGAGGATTTGGCTGTCAGAGATGGATTTCTGCTTCTTCCCGTAAGTTTTGATCTCAACCCGTCTACTTCCTCCCCAGTCCTTCGCCCCAGTCTTCCCCAGGCTCCTTCTGCTTCTCATCAAGCGCCATCTCCTCTCCGCACCCACATCACCTGGCCTCAGGAAAATTCCAGGCCTCTCTCTCCTAAAATCTTAAGCCACACGTGGAACTGTTTTCCCTTCATATATTCGCTAGTTCATTCATTTGACAGGCAGCTAGTGGAGAATTATGTGCTTCAGGGAAGACAGATGCATGGATAGAGAGACAAAGAAACAAATAACTAAGATAAACTCATAAAATGACGCATCTAATGGGAGTAAAACGGGTTTGAGAGTTAATTTCATGTGTCAGCCTGATGAGACCATACAATGCCCAGGCATTTGGTCAAACATTATTCTGGGCATGTCTGTGAGGCTTTTTGGATGAGACTGACACTTGAATCAGTAGACTGAGTAAAGCTGATTGTCCTCCCTAACCTGGGTGGGCCTCATTCAATCAGTTGAAGGTCCGATTAGAACAAAAGGACTGATCCTCTCATGAGTAAGAGGAAGCTCCTTCTGCCTGAGTGCTTAGCTGGACATCAGTCTTTGTCTGCCTTCAGGTATGAGCTGAGACATCTCTCTTGGATCTTAAGCCTTCTGGCTTTCAGACTGGAAGTCACACCATTAGCTCACCTGGTCTTTGGCCTTCGGATGCAGACTGGAGGTACACCATCGGCTCTCCTGGTTCTCCAGCTTGCTGACTGCCCCTCTTGGTTCTCAGCCTCCATAATCATGTGAGCCAATTCCTCATAATAAATCTCTTTCTCTGTCTGTCTGTCTATGCATCCTGTTGGTTCTGTTCCTCTGGAGAACCCTGACAAGTGCAGAAGACACTGTGGTAGAGAGTGACCTATGTCAGGGCAAGAACATTTGAGCTAATGAGGAGGAAGGGTCAGCTGTTCAAAAATCAGGAAGCGTATTCTA
Organism: Eumetopias jubatus; assembly: GCF_037043125.1. Taxonomy (NCBI): domain Eukaryota; kingdom Metazoa; phylum Chordata; class Mammalia; order Carnivora; family Otariidae; genus Eumetopias; species Eumetopias jubatus. Next base: position 44,334,522 of record NW_028274816.1, on the reverse strand, counting down.
GGAATGAAGGATAGCATGTGCAAAGGCTCTGGGGTGGGAACAAATTCAGTGTGTCCAAGAAACAGACAGAAGTAAAATATTTATGAGGGCCTAGGGTGTGCCACCTGATGCCCTCGTATGAAATATTCTTCATCTGGGATGTAGCTGATACATCCTTAATTTGACATCATTTTTAATGTGCAGTATATTTAGTTGTACTGAGTAAGGCAAGTTGTACTTAAGTTGTACTGTAAGGCCTTAGCAATTTAGATCAAATGTAAGCTTATCCTTTTTTACAACAAACGAGGTGGCCATGGATTCCTTGCTTATAAACTAGTTTGCTCTAATTAAACGAAATCTTGGAGTCACCTTGTCTCTTCTCTGTCTCTCAGATCCCACATTGAATAAGTTAGGTATACATGTTGGGTTGTCCTTTAGAATGTTCTCACACTCTGGCTACTAGCCTGGGTATGTGCAGGGGCCTCCTCATGGGTCCCCCTCCATCCCAATCAACTCATAATACTGTTTTTCCTTTTAAAACACGAGTCAGATCATCAGTACTACTCTGCTGGTCAAACCCTGTAAAGTCTCCCCATTTTATCCAAATATAAGCCGGCATCCTTAAGGCGGTCCACAAGACCATATGTGATCTGGCCCCTGTCACTTTCTGACTCAGTCTCCTACTTTTCTCAAATTTCTCTTTCACTCCATGGACCTGTTGCTGTGCCTGGAACATATCACACTCACTTCTGCCCCAGGGGCTTTGCACTGCTGTTTGGGATGCTCTTCCCTTAGATAGCCATGGCTCCCTACCTCACCTTCTGAAGTCTTTGCTCAAATGTTACCTTCCCAGTGAGACCTACCTGGACTTCTGTACTTAAATTGCAGCTGTTCACTTCACTCCAGGTCTCCTGAGACACTTTTCCTGGCTTTAACCTTTTTGCTCTATGGAGATGCTTCTGAAATACTATACAATTTATGTGTTTATTATGCTTTTTATTTATTGTTTGTCTTTCCCCTAGAATATAAAAGGACAGATTTTTTTTTTCCAGTTTTGCTTACTGATGGCTTTTGATAGGTGTTCAAGATTTCAAGGTTCACTGAAGGAACATTTGCCTGTGCATTTCTTGAGTATGTGTGAATTTCATGTTTTGTATTTTAGACTTGTGTGAAAGTTAAGGTAACAAAGTATCAGAACGTAGGCAGGAGATTAGTACTTTTGCTGCTGAGGCCCCTACACTTCTAGCAACTGTGAACTGATTGCTTAGTATGTGTCAGATGTTACTCTAAATTGTTGCCTGGTTTTCCTCCTTGCGTTTCAAAAGCATCTTAGGCAGTATTCTCTCTCCTTTTTTAGAGGTAAGGAAACTGAGGCATAGAAAGGACAAATGACCTGCCTGCTGTTGCTAAGTTGTCCTTCTATGTAGCTGAGATCCGATCCAAGAAGTCTGATTCAAACCTCCGCCCTAAATACTGGGGTGTCGCCTTTCTAGGGGTACCATGATCCTGGAGCAGCTGAACTTGGCAGAGGTGGGTTGGGTGTACTTCTGGATCTGTTTGCCCCAGCACTCTGACCAGCACTCTGGACATGCATCCAGAGGTCTCCAGTGGTCGCTTTTATTGTCTCTGATGAAGAACCAGCAGCCCCTGGTGGGACCCTCCAGTAAAATAGGCCAGTGGTACCTGGAACGAGCATTTGTTTGGGTGGTTTCTTGGATTTCTAATCCTTAAAATCCCTAAATGTAAATCCTAAATCCTTAAAAAAAAAAAAAAAGGGATGTAGAACAGGCAAAGTTTGGTGGTCTCTAGGGGACCGAGAGAAGGGCCTGGAGCATCATGGACTGGGTTCTGAAGGTCTTCCAAGTAATGAAAGCCCTTCCTAGGCATCTTACCTGCCCAATCCAAGCTACCCCATAGGACAATGTGTGGCCTTGGGTACCGCCTTCTCACACACTTCAGATAAATAACTTTCACAGACCATTACATGGTTCTTCTCTCTGAGCTTTAGAGCAGGAGGATGAAAGCTGGACAGCCGGGCTCAGCAGGGCAGGGCTCCTGAGACCCCATGCCCCTCTCTGCTGCTTGCGGGCCAGGTACGTGAGCCCCTCTCCTACCAAGTGTAAATTTTCTCATTTCGATCTGGATACCTAAATTCCCTTTCTGAAGGATTTTTATTCTGAGAAACAAGCTGATTTTTCTATTGAAGGATTCCACTGTAATTAAACTGATTGCTGAAAAAGACATCATTCTTCTTTTAATAAGGCAATTTGCATATTCAATAACTTAAGCCTCACTTGCTGAAAGACAGTTTGAAAGTTTGTTTGTATATTCTCTCACTCAACTGTTTTCAGATTGCCTTACCTCGTTTCTAGTCACATGGTGATAATTGAAGGAAAATACATGAGAAAACTTCTTTTAATAAAAAAAATATTTATGTTGTTTCAAAACATAGTACAATTAATTGACAACAGGACTCCTCTTGGAGAGTATCATTTAAAAATCAGGTATTTTGTAGTTTCCCATTGATAAACTGAACTCTCCCATCCAGCTGGACTTGGAGGGAAAATGGGAGAAGGTCATAGAGCCAGAATGTTGGCATCAAGGGCACAGGAGAATACAGACCTTGCGAGCAGAGCGGATGTGGGGCACTCTCTAGCTGCAGGAGGAATGGCTTAGTGAAGATAAAGTTCAAATTTTTATGCACTGAAGGTCTGCGTCTCCCCCCTCCCCCGCCCCCAAATTCATATGGTGAAGCCCTATCCCTAAGGTGATGGTATTTGGATATGAGGTCTTTGGATAGTAATTAGGGTTAGATGAGGTCATGAGACTGGAGCCCGGTGATGGGATTAGTGCCCTTATAAGGTGAGGAAGAGCCGACAGAGTGCTCTCTCTCTCTCTGTCTCTCCGTCCCTCCCCCCATCTCTCAGACATATGAGGACACAGGAAGAAGTTGGCATTCTGCAAGGCAGGAAGACAGCTCTCACCAGAACTTGACCATGGCACTCTGAATTTCCACTTCCAGCCCCCAGAACTCTGAGACAATAAACATCTGTTTACACCTCCCAATCTCTGGTATTTTGTCATGGTGGCCAGAGCAACTAAGATAGCAAGCATCAGATCAGCCCCTACTCAGCAAGGCTAACCTTCATCCTGGGCTCGCCACTCCTGGACCCAACTGCTCCTGGCTTCCAGAACATTCATGCCGGCTTTCTCTTGGCATGCTGGTCATTCACTTAGACCATACCAGCCGTGCAGATGAAAAATGGTGAGCCGCCTGCCATGGACAAGGGGCCAGCACTTCTGTGGGTCAGGACAAAGTTTCATCAGCAGGGTTCTTCCTGTAGAAATCTTCTGACATCGTGGTGTGCGAAGCCACTGCCCCAGCATGAAAACCCAAGACAATCCTGGGGCAGCATGCACCCTCACGACCAATATCTGGATGTTGCTGCTGTCTTTGGACCTTGGCACACAGCTCAAAAGAGACGTGGCCTGGTGAGTGTGGAAGATCACAGTGTGGCCCAGGATCTCTGCAGCACAGACTCAGGGAGGCTGGGGGTCCAAGTGGTCACCTCTGCAGAGGGGCCAGAACAGTGTTGCTTATTGTTTTTGTTTGTAAACAGAGATATTTCCAGAATATTTTTTTGCCACTGAGATTAGTCAGCAACCAGTGAAACCAGTTAGGTACCAGTGAAACCAGTTGACAAAGCCAACTTGCACAGTAAACACAAATTCAAACTTTGTATTCCCCCGGGAGAGGGGCGAGCCTCCACCTCGATGATTCATTCACTGCCCAAACATGGCTCTGGATGCTGAGGTCCAAGCCTTCCGGGGGCATCTGGGGATACCAAGTTGCATCTCTGGGCTGCAAGTAGGCTGGATGGTGCAGAGGGTCTGAGGAAACAGACACGAGCCTATTGTTGCCTTTCTTTTTTAAAAAGGGTGGTAAAATATACATAACATAAAATTTACCATTCTAGTCATTGATTTCCCATTGTTTTTATTGTGGTAAAATACACATCACCTAAAACTTACCATCTTAACCATTCTGAAGGGTGCAATTCAATGCCATTAACCGCATTATTATGCGACCCTCTCCACCATCTACCCACAGAAGTCTTTTCCATCCTGCAAAACTGAGAGTCTGTCTCCATTAATAATTCCCCATTCCCCTCCACTGGCCCTGGGCAAGCACCCTTCTGCCGCTATGCATGTGACTGCTCTAGGTACCTCATATAAATGGAATCATACAGTGTTTATCTTTCTGTGATGGCCTTACTTAGTGAAATGTCTTCCAGGCTCATCCATGTTGTAGCATGTGTCCTAATGTCCTTCCTTTTTAAAACTGAATACTATTCCTCTGTATGCATACACAACATTTAGTTTATCCACTCATCTGTTGATGGACACGTGGGTTGCTTCCAGCTTTCGGCTACTGCGAATAATGCTGCTGTGAACCTGAGTGGACACATATCTGTTCCAGACCCTGCTTTCAATTCTTTTGGCTACCTACCCAGGAGTGGAATTGCTGGATCATATGGTAATTCTATGTTGCATATTTTGAGAAACGGCCATACCGCTTTCTACAGCAGTTGCACTATTTCACATTCCCGCTGGCCTTTTGGTTTTTTTTAAGAGAATCAACTCTGCTTGAACAACTAGTCTATCACTCCCCTTGCCCCCCACCCAACGGCTGCTTAAAATAATATCAAGTCTCCTGGGTAGAGTAAGTATCCTCTCCAGCCCTGTGGCTCTCCAATTTTTAGCATTTTAAGTTGGGTTTAATTTTGTGATATGTCCTCTCCACATATTTGAATATAAGATTGAACTTATAAAATAGATCGAGACTTGCATAGAGACCCAACTTTACTGCAGTTGGCTTATTTCATCCCTTATGATTCCTATGGGAATTGGCCCCCGATGGATGTGTGATGGTTTTCATGCCACCAGACTATCCAGTCACACATCCAGCAGTGGACACCTGCATCCTACAGGACTCAAGGTTACCTGGCTCAGGGCAAGGCCCAGGTATAGAATCTACAGCCTCCCTGAGGGCCCGGGGGTACTTCGAGGCACAAGGCAGAATGAAAGAGGCTGGGTTTTCTTTGTTAAGTGATCTCAAAATCCAGGCTGACTCTATCCCCCAACCCTACCTAAGATGGGCTATTAAAAAAAAAAAAAAAAAAGTTGAACTTTCTGATGGAAGCCAGTGTCTCCTCTATCCTTGGAGAGGATCATGATAATAAGCTCCAATCTTAGGAGCTTACGGTGTTTGCAGTTTCCCAAATGGAATTCGGGCACTTTGCTCACTCCAATTTCCAGCTTCGGCTCCAGTTGTTTGTAATGCGATCGTGAAAGGGTGAATTTGGACAATCACAGCTTGGCCATTTTGAGCACATATGCTAGAACTAAGTCTTTTTGGCTCAGCTGTAGCTTGAATCTAATGAAAATGACAGATAATGCAGCGCTCTGTGTGCCTGCCAAAAAAGAGGATATTTCCCACGAGATAGCACCTGGTGATGCAGAAATAGACACTATAGATTTGTGATTGGCTGGTAGGCGCGCGCATTCATATCCAGTCTGTATTATCAACCATACAAGATCACATCCTGGATAATAACAGCAACAATGGCATGCATAAAAATTACTGCAGCAAAAAGGGAAAAAAATACCAGATCAATTATGTCAATTATGTGCTAGTCCTCCCCCCCCCTCGCAGTTCCAACCCTGAGAAAAGGTGGCATCTCTCTCTGATCTAATTATTCACATGCTCATTCGTGGGTACCCCCCCCAGCCCCCTTCCGCTCTTCTCTTTCACACGCAGATATAAAGGAGCTCTCTTTTAGAAACACACCGTGGACTCAAACGTGCCTCCATACATATGTGACTTACATTTTAGCAGTTGAAGAATCAGTTACTTCGAAGTGAAGAGGCACCGCCTCTTGAGTTGGCATGCGCTAAAGGGAAGCGACGGAGGGAGGGGGCTATGCTGAGATGACCTTACCTTAGAGCAAAAATGCCATCAGCCTCGAGAAGTGTCATAAATTAAGTTGCTATTTAAGCCGTGATTCTAGTAAAAGGGTCCAAATTTCCAAGGTGCCTTTAATGACTGTGCTCGGTGACAATGAAGTATTTCTTTAACAGACTGCCGCTGAGAAAACATATATATATTAAAAAAAAAAAAGCACAGCTCTGGAAAGGGAGCTTGCCACTTTCCCTGTCTTTAACTTCTTCCTTTTTTTTAAATTTTCCTCCCGTTTTTCCCATTTGTCATCACCCCTTCCTCTTGCTCCCTCTTTTGCCTGGGCTGTAGAGATGCAGGAGAGAAGCAGCAGCGCAAGCGCACGGAGCGAGTGTTGCCTCCGCAGCATGTGTTCGCGTCCCGCCTGACTCCCCCCACCCCACGCCCCCGACCTGGACCTGGAGGAAGCCCCCACCCCATCCCGCCCCTGCCACCCTGCACCCCCGGTGGTTATCCCATCTTTAAAATGAGAGGGCTTGAGTTAGGTGTTCTCCCAGGTCCTTTCAAGCTCTCAGGTTTGAAAGGAAGAGTAATTTACCCAGGCTAGCTAAGGCGGAAGGTGATTTTTGAAAGAGAAATACAAAATCATTAAGCAGATCAGTAAATTTGATAATGAATTGTTTCAATTAGATTCAGGTGGCAGCAGATGTTAAATTACTTTAGCAGAACCAAGCTTAGGGGTCTGCGGTTTACTTTTCTCATTTAAATATACAGATACAAAGGGATACATCACATTTTCAGTATGGACCCTGCCGCCCCCAGCAGAGAGAACTCCTGTTGGTCCCCGGAGGGAGTCGGAAGGCGAGGGGTCTGGTCGCAGCCCTACCTCCCCGGCACTGTGGGTGTTCTGGGCGGCCCTCTCTGCGTCTCAGGTCTCTGGTCTCTAAAGAGGAATGCACTAATAGCTGGCCCTAAAATGTGTCGTGCTTCTTTTGAATCACTGTCTTCCTTTGCTAGACCCATTACACGTGTTTCAAATGTATTTGTGTCAGGTATATAGCACATTTTAAAGGACGTGGCCTGTTTCGTTTCCAGACTGTGAGGTCCTATGGGGCAGGATCCCCTGATGAACCAGGAACAGTGCCCCTTGCAGGCAATAGGGGCACATCGTTTTCTGGAGAAGACCATGGTGAGGGGGTGGTGGGGACTGCAGAGGGTGGGAAGGGGTGATGGGAGGTGGGCATTCCATTCTGGCACCAAACTGGCACCAAACAAGAGAGGCAGCTGACCTGGAAAGGCTTTCTGTGAAATCCGTGCTGGTATGATCCCCTTCCAAAGGGCCATGCCTGTTTGCCTGGCTGTCCCCAGGGGAGGCTGGGCTCAGGAAGTGGGGGAGGAGGGAGGAAAGGGCATGTGGGCTCCAGGAGGCATCTCTCCATCTTCTTCCTTCTCAACTGCTCTATTCCTGGACGAGAATGGCTCCGGGGTCTGGCTCCAGCGTACCCTACACTGGGTGCCCACGACCCCAGCAAGGCCTCCTCCCTCCCCGGCAGGCCCTGTCACTCCAGGCGCCCTGCTCCATAGCATGTAACAAAACCCCACCAGGTCTGCTGAGCTCCTGAGAAGACCTGCCTCTTTAAGAACTTATCTCATATTTTCAGAAATTGACTGTGAAAATTCTAAGTAATGGTGTGACATGATCACACTCACTTTCTGTAGTTAATCCTTCACGAGGGTCAGGCGCCCCTCTCTTCTCAGTGGCTCATTTGATTGTCACCTACCTTGCACAAAACCTCCCAGCCCCGAGCAGTGTCTGGTGGGATGACAGGCAGTCAGAGTGCTGAACGCCGTGCTGGAGTAACTGAATTAGAAGAAAGCTGTTGGCACTGTAATAAAGCGTTTAATGGACAGACAGCCTCTCTTGCCTTCCTTGGGGTAACACTAAATCCCTTTTTATTGTGGTTTGCACAGATGTTAGTGAGTTATCCATTTCTCTAATCATACTAGAAGTTGGCACATCCATCTTAAGTAAGAAGACCAGCCCACTTGCTTTTACAGAGTTCTTTTTCTAATAAACTTGTGTCAGTTTCAGGTCAGTTTTACCAATACAAATAAAATTCAAACAAATAAAAAGTATATTGTCTCATGATGAGATTTATGTAATTATGTCCCTCAGGTCACTTTAAATTTACACAGGGAGTTACACCCTGCATAACCCTTATTGCGACTCAGGGACACACACACACACATACTCACACACATACACACTCACACACATACACAACCCCGCAGAGTTGACAGCATTGCCTCCCCCCCACCCCAGGTCACGGCAGGGCCTTTGGTGCAGAACAGCCCCTGTTTATGTCCGAAGGGTGAGTTGGCTTAGGGCGGGGGCGGGGGGGTGAGCTGCTGGGGTCTTCCCCGACACAGCCCCAGGAGGTCACAGGCTTTTCTTTCTTTTTGGATGGCTTCTTTCCTCTGAAATCTGCTGTCTCGCTAGCCTAGCCTTGTACTCCTATCATGACTTATGGACCACCCAACAATCTTCTGGCAAAAGAGGGTCACGTAGCAGAAAAAAAAAAAAAAAAACTGTGTCTGTGAAAAGAAGAAGAGGGGGTAAAACGGAATCCGACACACCAAGGTGCTCCCATCTGCAACTTCTGTGGAACTGGGAAAGGTCACCTGAAGTTCAGGCGGGGATGAATAATGGCTGTGGTGAGGGGTTCCTTTTTTCCTTTCCATGGAGTTGATGGGTTCACAGCGGTAGCTGAATCTTGATAGATTGGCAGCCGCTGAAAGGCGACGCTGGGCAGTGACCGGGTGCGGGGCTACACTTTGGGTCCCCCCAGGGGCTGAGGCTGGGCCACGGAGGTCCCCGGGTTGGGTGGATGGCACCGCCCAGGTGACAAAGCCGCCTCCGTCCCTGTGCAGAGCAGGACAGACGCTGGTCCTGGCAGGGTCCCCAGGCTGGGCTCTCTGCAGGGTGGGCTCTCCGGCACGGCCGAGGCCCAAGGCTGCTGCTTGCCTTTGTGTACACAGAATTACTGCTCTCTGGGGCCTCCCTCTGCAAGTGAGAAGGGCTGTTTCCGTTGAGCTTCCCTGGTCCCATCGTCCACTTCATAAATCAAAGACAATGGGTGGTGCTTTAACCATTTAGTGTCTTGCTGCCAGGAGAGCAAGCCTCCGCCGCTGCCAGGACAGGGGAAGAGGAGAAAGGTGCCTAGGCTGCCCTGGGGGCTGCACCCAGCCTGGGAACCAGCTGCCAGGGCGAGGGCAGAAGCATAGGCGGGCCCCGAGAGCCCCCCCACCCCACGACATTGCCACCACCACGGAAACTGAGGCCTGGAGAGGGACATGGGAGCTGCCGAGGGTTCATCTAATGAGGGGCTAAAGGAGCTTAGCCTGCACTGGGGAGCTCTGACTCCCAGCCTCGTGCCTCTTCATTCTCTCACTCAGTCCTTCATTCAGCAAATATTTACGGAGCTACTCCTGTGTGTCAAGCACTGTACTAGGCTCTCGGAAGCTAAGAAAATATTTGCAAAAGGGTCAAGCCCTGCACTCTCATGAAAAAAACATGCTGGTAATCGTTCACTTGGTTATTAGGTAATGAGGAAGTCTTCAGTCCGCTTACCTGAGATTTTTCCTCCTTCTGGTAGCTCTTGTTGAGTGCCTCCCAGGGCTCTAGCTCAGAGTGGTACTTTCCGGGGGAATTATAGTCCAAATGGACAGATGATCCCAACCCTCCTACCCCAAAATGGTGAGCCAGGCTGCTGGCCCGAGGTCCTGGGTCCCAGTGGATCCCTGGAAGCTCTCAGGAGCAGGGGCAAAGGTGACCTGTGCCAGGGGTGGACAGGCAGGGTGGTGGGGCCTTCACCTGCTCTTTAATTGGAAAGCCCTTGCAAGCCACAGCCCGCACTGAGACACAGACGTGGCCTTTTAAACACACTTGGGTTCCTGCTGACTGTCAAAGCTGGGCCAGCTCCGGGAACTTTGGTCTTGAAACGCAGCTTCCATTGGGCTAAAGGCTCTGTTTCCATCCGGGGAGATTTCCGATTCTCTGCACCCCCTCTCCCTGTTCCTCCCCACCCCAAGCCTGGAAAGGGTGAGTATGTGGGGCAAGATGCACACCTCTCCTGCTCCAACGGGTCTTAAGGGGCAGGTGAGAGGGGCAGAGTCTAAATGGTAAGATCAGAGATTTGACAGGCCAGGGCTGCCAGACACAGGGCACCCCCTGCAAGACCCCTGATGGTTCAGGCTGAAGGGAGAGGAATGGCTTGCCCTGAAATTGTCCTGAGAGGAGCCCCTTGGCTGCCAAGATGCTCTTCCCCCAGAAGGGGGCTGGGAGAATCAGATCCCCAAGGGTCAGGAGAGCCATGGATTCAAGTGTCCATGGGCAAATGATGTTCCAGGTCAATTATCCAAGAGGTTATGGACCTCACACCTTGCCGGTGGCACACTCCCACTTGCACCCCATACTGGTCTCCTTTATTGTCCTCTGGGCCATTGGCTGACCACGAGGAGGGTGTCGGGGTTGAGGGTCTGGACTGGGCCCCAGCTCTGCCACTATCCACGGTGTGTACAACCTCAGGTGGGGTCTTAATGCTCTGGGTCTTGGCTTCCTCACCGAAGTGCAGGGATGATAAAAATGCACTCAACTTCTAGGGCCCTTGTGGAGATTAGACGAGTGAATGACTGTAAAGCACTTAGGATGGTGTGTGGTATGGCTCTTGTCACACGATTAGTGCTGCTCGATAATCCCTCTAGGCTGCATCCTTATAACACGTGTCCCTGGGGCCATACTCATCTTTTAAAGTATCATGCCAGGAATTTTATTCCCCCACTGCACCTGTCACGCCTCCCTATATCCCAAGTAAATCCAAGCTCTGAAAAGTGACGTTCAAGGTCCTTCATAATGGGGCTCCATCTTATCTTTCCAGGCTTAATGCTACGGACTCTACCTCAAACTCTGCTTTGTCTCATCTGGTTCCATCCATCCATCCATCTCCTCACCCACCCACCCATCCATCTACTCACCCGCCCACTTAGCCATCTACTCAGCCAGCCATCCATCCATTTAAACATGCACACCCATATTCTTTCAGGCTGATTCCCAAACAGGCATAAGAATGCATTTGCCTACATGGAAGCTTGCCCTTTCTATAATCTATCTATCATCTATCTTTCTATCTATCTATCTATCTATCTATCTATCTATCTATCTATCTATCTATCTATGGAGAGATTGATTGCTCATATGGAGGAGCTGAGAAGCCCCATGATCTGCCATCTCTAAGCTAGAGGCCCCAGAAAACTGGTGGTATAATTCAGTCTCAGTCCAAAGGCCTGAGAACCAGGAGAACCAATGGCATAAATCCCACTTCAAGGGCAGGAGAAGATGAAATGAAATGTCCCACCTCAAGCAGCCAGGCAGAAAAAAAAAGGAGCAAATTTCTCCTTCCTCTGCCTTTTTAGTTATTCAAGCCTTCCGTGGATTGGATGACGCTCTCCCACAATGGGGAGGGCCATCTGCCATACTGTCCATTGATTCCAATGATAATCCGTCACCCAGGAACACTCTTACAGACACTTCCAGAAATAATGTTTCATCTGGGCCCCCTCTGCCCAGTCAAGTTGACAGAAAATTAACCATCACCTCTCACTTCCCACTGAGTCCATCTTCCTGGGCTCCATGGTTTTGTGTCCTCAGACTTGGGTAACATTCTCAGCTGATGCTAGGAAGATCTCGGACATGTTAGGGATGTCATTTTTCTCATCTAGTTAGTGGAAGGGACCTACTTTACTGGCTGCTGTGAGATTCAGTCGGGCACAGAAAAAACTGGCACACTGTGAGAGCGTCAAAAGAGGGGAATTATTCCTTCACTTACCAGGAGTTCCACGTCTTGGGGCCTGTCTCAGTGCCAGTGGCCCTTACTTTGACATTCCTGCCTGGGCCATATTTCTGTTAGCTCGCTACATTTGGAAAATCATGCTTCACCCAGCGCACTCCGAGCACATGGTCAGTACTCAACAGACATTTGGTTCATAGCACAGTTCAGCTCTGGTCGATTGTGAGTGGCTGCTGAGAGAATCGGGTGCACAGGATTCTGAGGCTTCCTCTGGCCTCGGGGGTCCAGCAAACAATTCCATGGTCAGGAAGTGATGTGTGCCCGGCGGTGAAAGGGGGAAGATCCAGCTCTTTATGATCCAGAATAATGCAAGGAAGTCTGTGAAAAGCCTTTATCTACTTATCCAGCAGTCCATTCAAGTGTTTGGGGACAACTTTGGTGACCCAGGAGATAACTTTTCCCCTCGGTTTGCAAAACCACCAGAAATGATCATTTAAATTGTCCATGCAAGAATATCATCACAATTTCCTGAAAAAGTCTTCAAGGACAATCATACATGAGGTCTTAAAAAACCTCAGCTAATGATAATTGAATCATTATCGGTGTCGTTCAGTGCCCTTAGTCATTACTGTGTGTGTCTGTTGTGTGCCAGGCACCGTGCTGGGGGTGCAGGGGAAGGCAAAGAATGGAACACAGTTCCCGTCTTCAAGGGGCTCACGGGCCTTGGAGAAGAGTTGAAGAAGAGAACCAGGTAAACAAGAAATGATGCTGTGAGTCACCTCATTGCCTTCACCACCTCATCACGTTTCAGCACAGCCACCAATGTGTTCCCTTTCCTTTGGACCCTAACATACTAACCAGGTACATTGACCAGACATATGTGAAAGTGACCTACAGATATTCAGAAATAAAAACCCACATTGGTGTCTGGCAGGGGTTGGCAAAGTATGGCCAGTGGGCCACGTTCAGCCCCATTGCCCATTTCTGAAAGAGTTTTCTTGAAACACGGGCATGTCTGTGCTTTGACATATCGTCTGAGACTCACGCCATCCACCTGCAGAGTGGAATTGTAACAGAGACCACGCAGCCTGAGAAGCTTAAACTGTTCACTGTCTGGCCCTTTACAGAATGAGTTTGCCAAGCTCTAGCTAAAAAACAAAATAGTATGATTCCAAAAATGCATTTGCAGACCTCCTAATCGGATCCTGCACATCAGGACCAAGAAGCTAGAGGCTCTAAGAGGGGAGGTGGCCCAGAGGGGATCCAGATATTAGGAGCTGCAGATGAGCTCCAGAAAACATCTCTTATCATGCAAATGTTGCATTTGCCTAAAAGGAGGTCAAATAGAGAGTAGATTAGGAAGAGAGGAAGAATAAGTGAAATATAACTCCAGGTGTGCAGACTCTTTAATATGTGAGTGGTTTGGGCTAAACATACTGTAGAAAACCACATGGACGTCAGTGATCCAGAACCCAGGATCACCAAAATAATTTAAAAATGTTCCCCTTGGGGGTATGGATGTACTTAAGTGTATGTATCAGTACGAAGACAGACATTCACACCCGTGTGGTGATCAGGATCTTTTTCATAGGAGATGGGTGTGTGTGTGTGTGTGCATGCGCGTGAATACTAAGATGCATACAAATAAATGTTAAATAGATTTTCACTGACTTTGGACCTATGTGAAGAAATCTTGAGCTATAGAGGTATCATTTGAGAGAGCTCGAAGGGGCTGGATGGGATAAATGGGAAAGGCGAGGGGGTACATGACAAATTTCCACACACACACACATATCCACGTGTATAAAAAGATATTTAAGTATATATCGGCATTTGAACATATACAAATATTTTAGGTATATATAGAGATATTTAAATTATATATATATGCATATATGTGAATATGTATGTATGTAATCAAACTGTTCTTACGTTTGAGGTTCTTGGAAGTTGGGGCCTGATTCTGTAGCTGTTGGGGTACAAATCAGTCACGTGGGGAACCCGGAGTGAGCCATACTTGGGGACCTGTGGAGGAGGGGGAGGGACAACACCAGAGTGAGCACCAGGGAAAACGTGCTTCTTGGTCAGGGCACTAGGCACCTGGGGTGTCACACGGACAGGCTTCCGGAAGAAAAGTTGTCATTTGCAGTTTGTGGGCAGAGAGTAGGGGTGGGGGCGAGGTGGGGGGACTGGCAGGGAGCATCAGCCTCTGCTGGTTGCATCTCGGACCAGCACGCTTCTCACAGCTAGGGATGCAAAACTGCCCTTGAAAACATGCACACTCCTTGGGGGGAAAGTCTGCAGATCCCACTGCCTGGCCCCTACTCCTACTTGTTGGCTGTGTGACTTTGAGCAAATTTCTTAACCTCTTTCTGCTTCAGCAGCCTGACTTGTCATATGTAAATAACAGCGGTACCAGTTTCAGGATTCCTAACAAGATGAAACAAATGAATGTCTAGGCACGGGGCCCGGCACGTAGTAAACTCTCAATAAACATGAGCTATTGTTGGTATTATTTATTGTGAGGGCCGAGGTGTGTTTCTGTCATGTTCAAGAGTGGCTTCAAGGAAAAAATTTTCTTTCAATGGACATTCCCTGCCATCAGTGAACCTTAGAGTTGGCAAAACACCTCTACACGTTGCCTTGGAGCAGCGCAGTCCCAGAGAAAGAAAATGCAAGCCTCTGTGGAGTGCTACATTTTCTGGTAAGCACATTACGAAATTAGCAAGCAACAAGTGGAAATGAATTTTAATCATAGCTTGTATTTCTATGTACACAGTGCATGTAGAGATAGGCAAAATAAAGAGCCCTTCATGGATGCACAGGACCTGTAGACGTTGGATGTCATGGGCAAAGGAGGATCGAGCTTTCGATGGAATTAAATTCACTTATCTGCTGAGTTTAAGATAGGGATATTATCTAGATTGGCTGGGTGGGTCCAGTGTGGTCACGTGGGTGTTTAACAGTAAAGAGGGAGGTAGAAGACAGGGTCAGGATGATGCCGTGTGAGAAGGACTCGCCAGGGCTTGCTGGCTGCAAGATGGAATAGGAACCAAGGTGTACAAGGCCACTTCCAGAAGCTGGAGAAGGCAAGGCGAGAATTCTCTCCTAGAACCTCCAGAACAGGATATAGCCCTTAGTCTTTTTTTTTATTATGCTATGTTAATCACCATCCATTACATCATTAGCTTTTGATGTAGTGTTCCATGCTTCATTGTTTGTGCATAACACCCAGTGCTCCACGCAGAACGTGCCCTCTTGAATACCCATCACCCGGCTAACCCATCCCCCACCCCCTTCCCCTCTAGAACCCTCAGTTTGTTTTTGAGGTTTGTCTCCCCCTCCGATGTCCCCTCTTCATTCTTCCCTTCCTGCTATCTTCTTCTTCTTTTTTTTTTTAACATATAATGTATTATTTGTTTCAGAGGTACAGGCCTGTGATTCAACAGTCTTGCACAATTCACAGCACTCACCATAGCACATACCCTCCCCAATGTCTATCACCCAGCCACCCCATCCCTCCCACCCCCCACCACTCCAGCAACCCTCAGTTTGTTTCCTGAGATTAAGAATTCCTCATATCAGTGAGGTCATATGATACATGTCTTTCTCTGATTGACTTATTTCGCTCAGCTTAATACCCTCCAGTTCCAGCCACATTGTCGCAAATGGCAAGATCTCGTTCCTTTTGATGGCTGCATAATATTCCATTGTATATATATACCACATCTTCCTTATCCATTCATCTGTCGATGGACATCTTGGATATAGCCCTTAGTCTTAGCCCAGTAAGACCTGCGTCGGACTTTGAACGCACAGAACTGTAAGATAACACATTTGTGATGTTTAAAGCCACCATAGTTACCAGTATCAGTACAAAGTTACCAGTCACAGCTGCCAGAGAAAACGAATACACCAATATTCCAAATATTTTCTCAAGTCAATCAATATGACAAATTCTAAAAGAGAGACACTGCATAAATTTTAGATTAAGTCTTTGAAACCTGGCCTTTATTTTACATCCACAGCATGTTTTATTTCGGCTCAGACACATCTCAAGGGTTCAATGGCCACATGCAGCTACCATTTGGGATGATGCAGTCTTCAATGAGCCCTATGGTTAACTCCTTGTGGTGGTGTTAGAGGTGGGGAAACTCAATCAAGACAGTTTGAATTGAGCATTTGCATAAACCTGTTAGT
Source organism: Eumetopias jubatus (assembly GCF_037043125.1). NCBI lineage: Eukaryota > Metazoa > Chordata > Mammalia > Carnivora > Otariidae > Eumetopias > Eumetopias jubatus. The sequence goes on along the minus strand of NW_028274816.1, from coordinate 44,318,538 downwards.
CCCCAGGTCAGCGCTGTCACTTAAAATTAATGAGATTGTTTGCTGCACCAGGAAAGCGAGTGAGGGGTGAGACTGGGTGGCCTGTACCTGGCTCACCAAAACCTGTGTCCTGGGGACGGTCCCCTCCGTCCAGTTTCTGCACTGCTGGGAGTGCAGTTTTGTCATACTTGTTCCAAGTCTCTCTACGTAGGAGAAGAACAAATCATTATCTTCGTGTAACTTTGGATTCCTCTCGAGGCCGTCTTTCTTCCTTGGGCCTTACGGACGCAGCTAGAATTAGGAGCCAGGCTGACATTTGGGCCACTTTTGCATACTTATGTCCATAGTCATACATTTTTGTGTGTAATTCACAGAAATGGTGTTGTGACACATCATACCGCCATCTGATCTACCCTTCCCGTTCAACATTGTCTTCCCTCTCCAGTCAACATGAGCTGTGCAGCTCTATTTTAAAATGAATCAGGAGTGCCTGGGTGGCTCAGTAGGTTAAGTATCTGCCTTCAGCTCAGGTCATGATCCCAGGGTCCTGGGATCGAGCCCCACATCGGGCTCCCTGCTCAGCAGGGAGCCTGCTTCTCCCTCTCCTTCTGCCTCTTCTCTCTGCTCATGCTCCCTCTCTCTCTCAAAAAAAAAAAATAAATCTTAAAAAACATAAAAAAGGATCAGTGCATTTTTTCTGAAAAAGGCCACATAGTTATATTTTAGGCTTCACAAGATGTATGGTCTCTGTCCCAACTTGTCTAGTGCAAAAGCGGTCATAGACAATATGTGAATATTGTCCTAAACAACGTGTGAGTGAATGGGTGTAGTTGTCAATAAAACTTTATTTACAAAAACAGGTGACAGATAAGATATGGCCTGCTGCCTACAGCCTGCTCACTCCTTTTGTAGTTCATTCATTTTATTTATTTTTTATTTTTTTAAAGATTTATTTATTTATTTTAGAGAGAGAGAGAGTGCACTCAAGCAGGGGGAGGGACAGAGGAAGAGGGAGAGAAAGAATCTCAATTAGACTCCATGCTCAGTGCAGAGCCCGATGTGGGGCTCGATTTCATGACCCTGAGATCATGACCTGAGCTGAAATCAACAAGTGCACTAGTTCATCCATTTTAGTTGCTATATAGTATTCCAGTCTTTGAATGTAGCAAGATTTTCTTTATCCACCACACACGCTATTGACATTAAATAGCTTGTCATCATTTCCCTGTATTATAAGCATCCCCATTATGCACTATTCGCATGGGTCTTCCTGTATATCTGCAAGAGAGCTTCTCTAAATTAAATTCCTACAAGAAAATTGCTGGATTAAGGTGTCAGCATATTTTTGATTCAATACCTACAGTCAGATTGCTCTCTGAAATGGTCGTACCAATTTGGCACTCTGTTGATAGGCAGCAAAGTGGCTTTTTCCCCTTTCAATCTCATAGCCTGTACAGGACGGGCTCCTTGGTCCGGTCACACAGGGTAGCAGAAGATGCCTGCCAGCCTTGTCCTTAGGTGCCCCACCATCCTCTGCTTCTTGCTTATGGGGGAGAGTAATTCTATAGGTTATGACTAAGGAAGGACCAAGAGTGACTGCTTGTGTTAAACCATAACACTTATTCAAAAGATGAATTTAATCACATCTTATTAGGCTTAACCCACAAAACAATATTTCACTTTATCTTAAAAAAAAAAAAAGAAAAAGAAAAAAGAAATCTATGAATCAGTTGGCTTTGACACTGATGACCCCAGGAATGATTTTTGCAATGCAGGAAATCAATTTCCTGGCCTTATAACATCATTTCTAGAGGTGTGATCACCAGAAAAGATGGTGTTCTCATAAAGATCTTTGTACTTCTGCAGGTGGAAAATGATCCAGGACTGAAAGCTTCTTCACTTTAAATAGACACCCAGGGCGGTTGTCTGATATCTGCTTGTGCTCTGGCCAACCAGGACTGGTGCAGGTGGGAGGTCCTGCCACCCTGGGAATATACCGGCTTTGTGTTTTCTTTTTTTAAATACGGAGAACAGTAACCATTAGAATAGGAAAGACCGCCTCAAGAGGACACAAGGCATTTGGTGACTGGTGTTATTGTTACCTAAGTTCTGAAAAATCCCAATCTCTCTGCTCCTAACCATCCATTCAGCCAGCAATATTTATTAATCACCTGTATTATGTCAGACACTGTTTCGGGATTCATAAATACACCATTAAATGCAATGGATAATGCATCCTGTCTTCTTGGAGCATACAATCCAGTTTTAGGTAGACACAAAACAAACAATGAGCAGAATGAGTATGTGAATAACTTCGGATCACTTATTTTTATTGCATATTTACAGGAGCTGAGGTTTCTCTAACATGGTCCCCAACCTCAGGAGGTACACATCTCAATGGGAGAGGCAGATAGGTACAAGAAATGCAATGCAATGTGATCAGCAGATCAGTATTCGGGATGTATTCTCAGTGTGCTTCAAATCAGTAGAAACTGTGTCATTCACAGTGGTGTCATTCAGGGGCTTGTGATGGCTTCTTCTTCAGGGAAGTGAAGAAGGCCCCTTGGGTTTTAAGCTGTATTGGTCAGGATTTTCCAAAGAGAATCTACAGATCTCTCTCTCTCTATCTCTCTTTCTCCCTCTCTATAATATATAATGTGTGTGTGTATACATATATATATATATATACACACACACATTATATGTATTATGTATGTATGTATTATATGTTCATTATAAGAATTCGTCTATATGATAATGGAGGCTGAGAAGTCCCACACTCTGCCATCTGCAAGCTGGATAATTAGGAAAGCCAGTGGTATCATTCAAAGTCTGAAGGCTCAAGAATCGGATGTGATGATGAGCAGCAGAAGATAGGTGTCCCAGCCCAAACAAAAAGAGCAAATTTGCCCTTTCTCTGCCTTTTTGTTCGATTAGGTCCCTTAGTGGATTGGAAGATCCCCAGTCTACTGATTCATATACTAAGTTCTTCCAGAAACACCCTCCTAGAGATAGCTAGAAATAACATTTTACCAGCTAGCTATGTGGTCATCCATTAGCCCAGTCAAACTGACTCATAAAATTAATCATTACAAAAGCCTTAGGATTGGTGTCTTAGAAAATAAGTAGGATCTTCCCAAGTAGAGGGGAACGGAGGAGGTCACTCAGGGTAGGGGAACTGCATGTGGCAATAGGTGGAGCTCTGGAAAGCAGGACACATGTCAAGTCAGGAGGGACAGAAGAAGCTGAGGAATTGGGCTCATGTCTGAAAACCATCTAAGTCTTTGAATGGGAAATGATGACAGATGGCGTCTATCAGGAAATGTTTCCAAGCTACAGGGGCACCTATTTAAGAAGATAGGCCCTTTGGCCTGAGCAGGTGGCCTGGGGAACTGTGGACACTCAGTAGAAGTCTATCTAATGAATGAGTGAATGAGGGCCCAGGATACAAAAAAATAAATAAATAAATTTTAAAAAGTGTCATCAAACGCAAGTCACAATTATTCCATTTCCCAAAGGGATGATCACTTTCTCACAACAAAACTGTGTTTGGAGAGCCTGACAAAGAAACAAATTGGACTTATGGTCATTCCTTTGTTTTCAAAGTGTTGTCATCTTGAAGGTAGAATTCCAACATCCCTCATGTGATGTGCTGCTCCCTGTTGGAGGGGATTATCTAAGGCAGGTAAGAAGGCGGGAAGGCAAAGAATTCCACAAAATACATGTTCTTCGTCCAAGTAACATAGTCCCGGGGAGAGCATGGGCCCGTGTCTAGATGAGGCCAAAGCCACTCTTGGTACTGGAGCAGGAGTGGAGAGTGGGGGAGACTGGCCCAATAGTGGGTTAGCTCTGCTCATCTACCCATTTTTTTTCTGATTGCAGACAGACTTGGTCCTCCTCTTTGGAATGTTCTCTGAGGAGAACAGTTGAAAGACTGTTTCTGGACATCTCAGGGATGGGGCCAGGGGCAAGCGGTGTCCCGTCAGTCAGCCTAGCATCTTCACCCACAAAGGACTAAATGAGACAATGTGCAGGGAATGCAGAATGCAGTGATGGCACTTAGTTGGATTCACTCTGGTAGGAATGCTTCTCTTTTGCCTCCCCTGTTGTCCATTGAGTAATGAAGGACACGTGTCCTGGCCTGGACATGGATATCTCTACCTTGGTCATTTTGGCCAACTCAGTGTCTCTGGTGCAGGGTCATTCATCCAGGGGACTGGTTGACACACAGTTGAGACAGAAGATGAAATCTTGCCTTGCATTGTTGCATAACAAATGATATCAATGGTATACAGAGATAAGCATATGTAATTCATGCAGCTATGGGTTAGTTGGGGTTTGGTCCACCTAGATTAAGCTCAGCTGGGCTGCTCTGCTCTAAGGGTCTTGCAGTCTTTTCCTGGGATCACCAGACTAGCTTGTCTGTGTTCTCATGGTGATGGCAGAAGTGCAAGGGGTCAGCAGAAACAAGCAAGACCTCTCAAGGCCAAGGCTCAGAATTGAAGCAATGTCACTTCAATCTCATTTTATTGGTCAAAGCCAGTCTCTTGATCAGACTTAAGGTCAATAGGTGAGGAAATTTACTTTGCCCCTTAAATGGGAGTAACTACAAACTCCTACAGAACACGCTGAATGTAGGGGAACAAAGAATTATGCCAATGGCTCTACAATAGGTTATGTTCTCCTAATCCCTTTTTCAGTTCAGTGTGTCAACACACCTACTAGATTAAGGGGGTGAAAGATCATCTAATGATCAACAAACTGAAGAGACACATATCTACTCATGTGTTCCACAAATATTAGTTTGTTACCCACACAGGCCAGGCACTATTTTAGGTACATCCTACCATGACAAACAGGAAGGAGAAATCCCTTGCTGTCATAGAGCTCGCATTCTGGAAGGCAAGACAGGCAATAAGCAAGTAAAAACCTTAAACCAAAAAAAGGTTAGGTGGTGATAATTACAAAGCAAAAGAGAGTCAAATAATAGAGAGTACCCAGTGTGTGGAGCAATTTTAAGGAGTGAAGAGGTATATGGTCAACAAGCAATGGACGCTCTTTATTGAGCACCAACCAGACATCACTGGTCTGATTATCATGGCCTTCAGTATTCGTTCAGAGTTCCCAATGGCACTTTACTCTCAGCTCAAATGAATGTCCACCCTTTCCTCTACTTTTAGCTTAAGTAGGAGGAGGCAGAGGGAACTAAATTTCATGCATGGTTCTTCTCTTTTGAAGAATGGAAGAATGGGTCTCCAGATTTTTGAAGGTCTGTAGTCCAGGGTATACATTTTTCAGTAGGAATATTGAGTTCTGTGTTATAATCGTCTTTAAAAATCTTTTTTTTATGATAAGGAATCATGGTAGAAAACTGGTCTTTGTATATCACACAGTCTCGTCAACTGTAGCTATGTGACAGCAGACCATAGTAAATAAGCTGAACTTTAGTGGCAGAATTGTTATTGTTTTATCCATAGGCTTCCTGATCTCTAAAACTGTCCAATGAGATGATTTTACTAAGGGGGTCATTACAAAAAGACTGGATGGAGTGGCCATATTTGATTATCCAAATGTTCAATGACATTCAGGTATTGGTGGCTTAACACATTTATGTATGTGTTTGATGATATTGTATTTTTATCTGAACAGTGGCACTGTGTTGATCCAACCATAGTTTTACTTCTTTGTGGTTTTAGGAGAATTTTAAGATGCTTTCTCTCAAGGCAAGGGCATGAAGACATAGGTCCGGTGATGGTGTCTCAGGTGTCACTCCACTGGATTCTAGAAGTTTCTGAAGCTGTTGTCAACAGTGGAAAAGGATCATAGCAGCTAGGCAGCGAAGAGAAACTGAGGACCTGAAATGGGTGGGGCACTTGGCATGGTTGAATGCTGCATTTTTACATGGCAGACAATTCAGGAGGGGGTGGAAAGTTGCAGAGGTCCTGCTGCATCCCCAATCAGGAATGTCAGTTTCCTGAAATTCTGCCATCTGCGTCTCAGAGCCCTGGAGCTTTGGTACATTTGAAAGTCCTTTGGTAAGGTTCACTTACTTTGGTAGTCAGTCAGATTACAATTCTATGACCCTGAGATCATCCAAAAACTCTGAACTCAAGAGGCTGTCCCCCAAATCCAGTATATATTTGTTCTTCTTCCTTTCTTTTCCAGTCACCCTTGAAGCTGTACCCCCACCCCCCTGACCCCATCTCTAGCCTTGGTAGTCACATCAAAGAAATGGAAATGGCCTTCTGAGAGAGGCTGATAAAGTACAGGAACACACATGTGCACGTACAAACACACACACACACACATACACACACACACAATTATTGTTTAGGTGAGTTGGGAAAGACACAGTAGTATGGAACAACCCATCCCATCCCTGAGTCCTCAGGAAATTCTAGGCAAAACCCAATGATGGGACTTCTGTTTTTGTTTTTTTTCCTTCCCTTTCCTTCCTTCTTTCTTCTTCTTCCTCCTCTGCCTCTTCTTCTTTTTTTCACGAGACAGAATTCTCCGTCTGTACAACTGTCTAGTGAGAAATTTACTGAGAGAATTGACTCTTTGTCTCTACAAAGCCCCATGAAGGAAAGAGTCTATGTGACAATTGTATGCACAGTTCAAAATATTTTAAATGAACTTGTTCTTACAAAGAAATAAGTTATGGAGTTAACTTTTGTGTGTGTGTGAATAATTAAACTATTGTCACCACTTTAAATTATCATCCATTGTTAACTTACATCATTAAATCTTACCTCTTTGCTAAAGAATAATGAAAAAAAAATGCACTTAACAGTTATTGCAAGCTCCAGGCCATTGATAACGCCAGCCTCAGTCTGAATTTCACACATGGGTTTTATACTTCTTACCTGTTTTTGGGTCGGCAAGTGGAACTCTGCTAGCATTAGGGATGAAACTGATTCTCCTGCGTCAGGACAACCTCTCCCTGAACGCTGTATTCATCCTGAATCATCCAATCACCTTAGGATTTTGTGTCTGTGCAAAGGGGAATGCTGGGGTCCCAGCTGAGTCTTTGTTCTCCTTATGGGATTGATAAAGCTTCTCCAGCCCTCGCCATATCAGAAAACAAGCTCCTCCCACAACCATCCTATGTGTATACCATTTAGGCAATTCATTTGATAATTTTGGGGGTTGGGGAGTGGGCGGCTGGGTCAGAAGAAAGGGGCTGGGTGAGTCTCTCAACTGATTCCTGAGGAAGAAGATGACTTGTGTTAATTTCTTTGTTGTTTCGATTAATGAGGTGATAGTTTTTTTTTTTTTCTGGATATTGTTAAAGAGGTTTGCCAGGCCTTAAGGAATGTGTGGCATTCTTCAGATGAAATAAGGCCAATCAGTGGAATAATGAGGAAAGTAATATCTCCCCAGAGAGGCTGATGGGGTTTTCATCAAATCAACCAACCTTTTCCCGTCACTTATGCCGCCATGCACACCAGCAGGCCCTGTCCGCCTGCCTCCCCTCCTTCCTTCCCTTTGTCAAAACTCCCTTGTGCTGTTACTGTTATTCCAAATTCTCAGGGACCCAGGACATTCATGGGTCCTTCCTCTTTTGAAACATAATTATTCACTCTTATTTTCTTTCCTTTATGGCTCAACTGCCCCCTCAAATCCCGGAGGGGCTTCAGAACCAGAGAAGAATGGGGACTGGGGGGCTGCAGAGGGATAAAGGATCTGCTTCTTGGCAGTCTCTGGGTCTCCGAACTGAAGCTGAGACGGGCAGTCCACCAGATTCTGAGCTTAGATGGGGATGAGAGTGTCCCCCTAGGGAGGGACATACCACACCACAGTGGTCTAAGGGGACTGGGTGGTACAGGTTTGCCCTCAGCCCATGGCCTTGCTTCAGCTCTACAGATAGCGGTGCCTGGAAACCAGTTGGCTAAGTAGCCCTTCCCCCTTACAGCTTACCAGAACAGGAGAGCCCGGAGGGAGAGAGAATTAAACCCGTCAGCTTGGAATAGGTGCTGTGAAACATCTGGCTTCATCTTCCGGTGCTGTGGTAGCTGTCCACAGCTGGGGAGCCTGCTGCATGGCAAGGAGATTATGCTTCAGCTCCTCCGAGCTCTCCTCCCCATGGGCAGCTTCCCCAAGGGTCAAGGGCAAGGACAGCTGCACATGATGAGGGGGCCCGAACACATGCACGAGGACACCCCAGAGCGGCTTTGCCAGGGCCATGCCATCCTGTCTCTGCACCTATGCCCTGGTGGCTATGGACCTGGTGAGGACTTTGCAGACACTGCAAGCAGACGGGCAGGGACAAGCGGTGTCTGTCCTCCTCGGAAACCCTCAGCAGCGCCTTGTGCCCTGGACGCCCATAGCAGAAAGCAGAAAGCCTCCCTGACAGGCTCCGGACACACGAGCCCCGGGGCGGTGGAGGTGGGGGCTTGGACCCTCTCAGCTACCTGACAGCCATGGACTTCCTCCACCAGCGCTGGGGGCCGGGGTCAGGGAACCAAACAACAACAAAAATCACATTTAGCATGTGAAAGTTTTCCAAATTAACCGGGTTCCACTCACAGGAGTCCTCCCACCGTGCTCAGCAAATGATTCAAAGCCTCCACATGATTTCATCTGTGCAGACTCTAATCCACTTACTTAATGAAATACATAATTAACATATTATAATTGCAGTAAAGATGGTTTTGACAGAAATCATTTCCCGTATCTAATACCGTGGTAATTTAATCTGTTCCCCACTCCCTAACACGACCCTCTATGATTAAGTTTCATAAGAATTTTTTTGATTGATTGACTCATCTGACGGGCCTGGGCCTTGCTCAAGGAGTGTCTGTCAGTTTCCAGAGCTGCAAGTGAAGTCGCGGCAGATGGTTGCGCCCGGCTCTGTGCACCGGCTCCCTGTGTGGTCTCCGTCTCGCGCTCCTTCTCTTCCTTCCCCTTCCTCTCAGTGCCCCGGTAATCCACCCTCGGCTTGCCCGAAATGCTAAACCTGGCATGTTTTTATCTGCCGCCCCTCGGCTGTGGGGATGGGTATTAAAGGCAAGGAAGGCAGGAGCTGGGGTGGGCGGGGCGTTGAGGCGGGGGATGGGGGGGGAGCCAGATGTCAGCCTCCTCCCTCACACCTGGCTGTGCCCCTCTCCTCCCCCCAACCCAGGCTGGCCCCGCTGCCTGGGGTTCTTAGGTGGGGCTGAAACCTGCCTGGGGGCTGGGAGACCTGCAGAAGGAGGCCCTCCCCATCTCCCCCCACCCCCCCTCCCTGCCTCCCACCCGGCCGGGGCTCTGCTCTGCTCCTGGGGGGCTCTGCAGACCTCAGAGTCAGGGTGCCGGCTCAGCTCCTCCTTCCCCGGCTCCCCAGCACACCCCATGCAGAGGCAAGTGTGCACACTTCCCTGGGTTAACAGGAGTGGGTTCCGAGCAGAGCACCTGGATTGCTCCTCTGTTCGTTGATGGGGATTCTAGGAGAATCTGGAGCTTCAGGGCTGGTGTTGGAGGTCTGGGTGCCTGCAAGATGTGAAGTGTCCGGTGGCCCTGGAGGCAGGGGAAAAGTCGCCCGCACACTCTCCAAAGAACCAGAGGGGCGAGGAGAAGCCTGCAAAATGAGTTAGAAAGTAGCCCAGTGTGAAGGTCTACACCTGTTGATTTCTCCATGCTTCCTCAAAGCTGCTACTGTGTATTAAGCACCCACTGTATACCAGGTACTTTAGACTCTGAGTTCCATTTGGCTGATAAGCAAATGAGCCTCAGTGGGGATAAGCACCATGTGCAAAGCCCAGCATGTTGGTGCTTGCATCCACTGGAGGGCTCCTGCCTGGGGTGATGCGTGATGTGTCATCTGATGAAGGGGCAAACGTGTGAGTGGGAGAAGGCACAGGAAGAGTCTGTGGCCACTGGGGGAGGAGGGCGGGCTTGGGAGTCAGGGACACGAAGGTTTGCAAGTTGCTCCGGCCTCTCCCTGTGGTCAGTGGTCAGATGGTGTCTCCCAGGCCCTCCTCCCACTGACAGGGTCCTTCTCTGCAGGCTCATCTCAAAGGCCCCTCCCCAGGAGGTACCCTGTCTCTCCAGCAGGATCATCCCTGCCGGTCTGCTGCAACCCATCACATTGTTCCCAAACTCTAGTTCTTTACAGACTTGTGATATCTCCTTGCTGGACCACAGCTCCTGGAGCCCGGGCCAGGGGCTCCCAGAGTCGTGGAGATGCCCCGCCTCTCACAGGGCGCCAGGCACTTTGTCTCTGTGGGCCTGTCACCACATAAAAAAAAAACTCAAAAACCCATTTTACAGCTGCCTTGAGGTCATGACAAATGGAATCCTGCGCCCTAAAAGTTCATTTTTTTTCCTTCTGATTTTATTTAGAATTAAAGCAGGTTTTATTTAATGACCTGAAAGCACCAAGGGCCCTGGGTGCTTCACTTCCTGGAGAAGTCTGAGTAAGCCCTGGGTCCACCCTCCCTGCCCCCCTGACTGGACAGGTGCCCCCACCCTGCCAAGCCCTACAGTCCAAAGGCCACAGAGCATGGCCCCAGTCAGGACAGCCAGGGGTCCTGCCATCCGCCAGCCACCCGTCCCTCTCTAACCCCACACCTTAAGCATGCAGAAATCAGCTTGGCCAGCCCAGCCCCCGAAAGAGCAGCTTCTTCTGGTGAGGAAAGTACTTGCCATAGGACGGGCTTCTCTCCTGTAAAGGAAAAGGACATGGCCATGTCCGCCAGTTTAAGGCTGACGGCTGGGAGGGTTTGCCGTGGTCCACAGCCACGCAAACATACAAACTCCCTAGATCTGGGTCCCAGTTCCCACGGAAGCTGGGAATCCCAAATCGGCCTGTGGTGCCTCTCCTCTCCTGCACCTGCCCTGAAAGCCTTTCATCTCAGGGCTCCCTGTTCCCCTCGGGCAGGCGCAGGGGGAGGCCCCCCCAGAGAACATCCTCTGGAGTCCAAGTGACCCTCTGGGGGTGGGGGGGGGCTGGTTGATGCCAATCCCCCGGCGCGCGCACTCCCTTCCCAGCCATTTGTCCCTCCAGATTGACATAGCTGTCACCGTCTAAACAGTGAGCACTGTGAGGACAGGCATACAAACGGCGCGTCCTTATTTCCCTCCATCTTCACACAGAGCCACGGAAATGAAAGGAACAGCAGCTTATGTCTGCCTTATGTTAAAGACTACACCCCCACCCCCCGCCCCGCGCCGCCCCCCGGGTAGCCAAAGCCTCGTAAGTCCAAAGGCCTGTGACAACCTCCTGGGAGATGCCAGGGCTGCAGCGGGGGGGCTATCTGGGGGCCGGGGCAGGGGCGGGGGGCGGGCTGGGGCGGTGCGCAGCGCAGGGAGCCACGGGGTCGCACACCGCCGCTGGGCTCTGGGGTCTGGCGGCCGCGCATCCCCCGCGCGCCCATGGTCTGCGCCCGCGGCCCGGGGGAGGGGAGGCTCCGCGTGAGTGGCAAGTGTACACGAACACCACCGCGTCAACTGCCAATATGTTATGAGGCCTTGGTAACAATCCCGAGTCTCCGGGGAGCGCTGCTGCAGTTCAAGTGCGCACCAGACAGAGAGAAAACAATTTCTGGTGCCAATAATGCAGCACAGATGAAAAATGTTTTAATATTTGAAGCTGCTTTATGGCAGAAGCGATGACAGTGATGGACTCAATGTCAGCTCTTTTTCCCGAAATGTCATCTTTCGTCTATGAGTTTTCCCTGCTCCGGAGGCATGCAAGCCTCACGCCGGCTCGCTGCAGCCATTGATCATTGATTTTGTTCTAAATGGAAAGCTTGCCAGAAGACTAGAAATTCTGGAATTTATTAGGATTTCTTTAAGAGGCACTTTAGCTCAACGGTTCTCATTACTGTCTTTACAATGTTACTTATTTTTCTTTTTATGTCATATGATTTGTAAAGGGTTAGTACTCAGAGAACAATATACGATTAAACCATTGTGCAAGCTGGAGCTGCTGGCTTTGTAAAAAGGATTCTCAGGGGGCTAAATACATATTTGACTGCGAACCGGCAGCATGGGGCTATTTTGCCAGCAAAACCTGTATTTTGAAATTTGCTGATGGGGCTCATGCTAAATGGCCCTGCCATGGACTTTCTGATTAAACAGGTCACTTAGAAATTAATACCGCTTCACGCCACACCGAAAGGGCTGACCGTGTCCCTCCCTGTCTGACACTGGGTCCGCGAGCACCCTGGGGTGGGTGCTGGGTGCCTGCAGTGCGGTGGAGGCGGGCCCTTCTCGGTCCTGCTTGGACTCTGGGTGGGCCAGGCAGGGTCAGAAAGCCCGTCACCGTGTTTACTTTGTGACAGTTGATTTACAGGGAACGTTACTTCATGAACACCAAAGAAGAGCGGATCGCCGCTTTATTACCTATTAACATTTAACATACCCGTATGGCCCTGCGTAGGTGATCAGTCTTCATTTGGCTGAAAAGAACCCATTCGCATTAGACAGTTGGCTAAATGTTTTTCTTTTCTGCCGTGTTTCCATTGGCACAAGACTAGTTCAAACAGGTATGTTAGCTCTTGGCTGGGCTGTCTGACATCCAGGCTTTATTACAGAGCAGGGCGCCCAGGGAATGTGAATTACAGTTTGTATCAGCCTTGGCCTCCTAAACACATCACTCAGTCTAGTTGATTATGGAATTTGCTCTGGAGCCGGGGCCTCAAGATCCCTCTCTGAGCAGGGTTGCCTGTCTGCACTGTGCCAGCAACCCACAGTAGCTCCTGTGGCCAGACAAAGAGACTTCTGAGGCTAAGGAGGCAGTCTGGGAAGGAGGAGCAGGGGGAAGCCTCCCCAGCCTCCCCAGACCGCATCCTGGGCTGAGCAGCTGTCTAAGAACACGTGCCCCACCCAGCCCTCTGCTGAAGAAGACAGCATGGCAGCTAGAATGAGTGAGGAAACTTCTGGAAGACGAAACCGACATCGGCAGAGCTGGGCGTTTGGGGGCAGCGTGTCTTCTCAGAGCCCAGGGATGGGACCAGCCCCGTGTGTTTCCAGATTACTAAGGCTCTGGTCGGATGCACCCGTTGCGTTGTGGGAGGCCACGTGCGGAGGAGCTCTGAGGGGCAACCCAGTGCCCCCAGGAGAGGGGCACCCCTTTCCCTTGACCTGCCAACCACTCTGACGGCAAGTATTGTTACTATGGTGTTATTACCATATTGTGACGATCACTATTACCTCCTGGAGGTGATCATAGTCATCTTACAGCTGCGACCACCAAAATCCTCTCCTAGCTAGCTCCCGGCCTCCCCTGACCGCCTGCCCCCACAACCCATTCTCTGCACAACAGCCAGAGTGCTCCACCTAAAACCAGACAGATCGCAGGACACGGCCAGCTCAAAACGCACATGGCTTCCCATTTCACTCAGGGTAGAAGCCAGCATTTAATGACCTTATGGCCCACATCACCCAAGCCCCAGTGCTCTTTGTGACCTCATCTCCGACTGCACCTCCCCTTACCCACTCCCCTACCTCCTGGCCTCCTGGCTTATAGTCCTCCCTTCCCCAGGGCCTTTGCGCATGTGGCTCTGCTCCAGACCAGTCTCCGCCAGTTGGTCTCAGTGCTCCTATCCTTATTTGGTTCTGGGCTCTGCACAGAGTCTGTCCCTGACCCCTACCTACAATCCCAAGGAGTCCTATTGCCTCTGACACTATTGAGTCCACAGAAAGGAACAGACACAGGGACGGCAATCAGGAAACGAGGTGTTTGAAAGGAATGGATGTCTATGCGGAAAAGTGGGTGGAAGCAGAACTGGGCAGAGAAAGCAGCGGCACCATGATGCCAGGAGCTTGGGAGTCAGGGTCACCGGTCAGAGGTCCCACAGCGGCCCAGATGGCTCAGCTTCTCCAGGCCACGTCACTGAGCTCCCAGATGGTGGCTGCCCCAGGAAAGGGCAGGGCCCCTGGAGGCGACTCTCTGTGGTGAGGCAGGTCCCGAAGGGGCCCACAGCTGGAGGCTGGGCACCAACTACACTCTCTCCGCTGGGCAGGGAGCCCTCCCCTCCTGCAGGGGGACCTTACCTCCACCTCTCCCGGCTGTTCTTCACTGTGCCTATTACTGCTGGAGATTCCCTGTGTATGTGTTTGTGTGACCACTCTCTTTCTCCAGGAGGGCTGGGGCTGGTCAGTCTTGCTCCACGCCCTGAGGCTGGAAAGAGGCTGGCACGGAGTAGTTGCTCAGTAAATACTTGTAAACCAAGAGATGCTTACCGAACATCTTCATGTACAGTGCTCCCTACTATCTTCCCGATAGTCCTTCCAGGTTGGTATTATCCACATTTTACACATCTGAGAAAGCAGAGCTCAGGTCCAGGGTTGTACGGTATCTGACTTGAGTTTTTAACCACACGGCGTGGAGAGGGGCTCAAAACCTTGCCCACCGGAGGGACGACATAAGGGTCTAAAACAGGGCATTGGGAGCTCAGCGCCAGGGAAGGGCAGTCGGCCAAGGGGTACGGAGGCCAGGGCAGTCTACCCATGTGGAGGACTATGGGGAGCAGAGAGGGCTGCTTGGGGGAGGCACAGCATTGAAGGTTGCCTGGGTGGGGGTGTTGTTCGGAGGCTTAGTTAGGCCTGCCCCATTCTGGAGCCGAGAAGGAGCTCTGGGGACCTCTGCTTCCTCCTTTGTCCAACTGCCTAAGTGAGGGCTCCTTCCCACGATCATGATTCATCCCAGCTACAATGGGTCCCCCTGGATTCACGAGAAATAAGGAAGTGAATGAATGTTCCCATGCTAGACTCCTCAACTCTATGAGGTCTGGCTCAGTTCAATACACTTCAACGAGATCCATTTAGCACATCCATTCTTTCCCTAAATCTCACCCATATTTCCCTCTGGGGATTCACTCTCCCTGTTTTGTAAAGGTCTTGATGAGATTGATAAAGGGAGGGCATGCTATCCAGGCAATGCCGACTTCTCTGAATTTGAGTCCTGAGCAGCAGGTGCCAAGCCTTGGAATTCATCAGCCTCGGATCATGACCTGAGTCAAACTCTGACTCAGCTTGAATACCTCTGGTTCCAGATCCTTCCTCATACTGGTTCTTCACTTCTTTCCTTTCTTTCTTTCTTTCTTTTTTTCCTTTTTTTTTTTTAACTTCTTTATATTCTCTGAGTTTCTGCTGCTTCTTCCAAAAAATTCCCTTTTCCTGATGCCAGCCACAGTTGCCTTCTGTTCCTTGTAACCAAAGAACCCTGAGAAATACACATGTCCAGATGGGCCTGGAAGAAGGTCAAGGTCAGGATAAGAGAGGAGATGGTCCCTGACCCAACACCTATTTAATTCATGTATTTTTTCAATTCTTCCCTACCTCCTCTTTCATGAAATTTCTATGATGCTTTGTACAGGAACATTCACAGTGAAAGTATATAAATATATATATGCATACAAAGGAAAAAATTGAGGATAGAAGTAATTTCTGTGATCTGGCTTAGTTTTTGCTCTGAGATTCACAATAGCCAGAGCATCAAGGACAGTCTGATCAGTTACACCTTCCTCAATCGTGGAAAGAGGCAGGGGCTACCTGTGGGGAAATGAAGCCCCCCATGAAGAAAGCTGGGGGAGTCCTGCAGAGTTATCTAGACTCAGACACTGGGCCAAGTTCTGCACACCACACATGCTCTTGGCAATAGACCATAAACTATTTGTTCATGACCCAAATCCAGCCCAAAGTGAGGTTTCCTTGGGACACACTGTGTTTTAGAAATTGGCATTAATTTACATTAAAACCGGGATAGTTCGTATAAGATCTGAGTTTCTATCATCCTTTTAAAAAGTTAAATCTGGCAACACCGGGCCTACATTCCCATGTGATGACCAAAGGCTGCTGTGAATAGTGGGTGCCCCTTTAGGCAGAGCTTATGCACCCCCGCTTTCACCCCTGTCAAATTATTCCAGTTTACTCTCCTCGTTTCTATCACTTGTGTTACCCTCGTTTCTATGTGCTGCCAAACCCAACGTGGATGCTCAAGACAGGGCGAAGTCAGCCGAGGTACAGGCGTTGTCGGTGGGGATTGAAGGTGACCATGGGAAGGGGTTGGGCTGAGTAGAGGAGAAGGAATGAGGGCCTCCAGGCAAAGAAGATGGAGTGAACAAAGGTGGGATCTGGCAGAGACGTGGCCTGGGGAGCCCATGCAGGTGAGCCAGAGGGAGGTGGCTGCAAAGTGGCTTCCCCACCAGTGGCAGGAGCTTGGCTCTGTCTTGTCAGGCTTGGGGTGATGGCGGTGGCCGCTACGACCTCTGCTCGGGCAGGAGCTGATCTTGGGGGGTGTCCTACCTTCTACCTGAGGCCGACCTTCCCGATTTACCCAGGGGAGGAGCCCTTTCTACAAGGGCTGGGGTCACATGGGGACTCACAGAAGTGTGTGCTGGGAACCTGGAAGGGTCTGGGAGAAGTCCACCGGTTTCCCAACCCAGCTCCAACACTTGGAAAACAACAGCCCTTAAACTTCGTGGGCCTCAGTTTCCTCATTTGGGAAGTAGAAATGATGGTCCTTCCTTCAGGTGGTTGTTGGGAGAATTAAATAAGATGCTCGTGGAGGGCTGAGGGCAGAGCCTGGGAGGCATGAGGCTTTCACTACATACTAGTGAGAATGAAGAGGTAGTTGGTTTCAGACAGTGCAAGAGACTTCCAGAAACCAGTAAGAAGCACACACTTTATGGCAGCTCCCAAGGCCAGGGTTTCCTGGACCGAAAGTTTTCCTGATAGAGGCAAGGAGGCAAGGATGTTCCCTGGCGGGCAGGAATTTCCTTCTGGCTCCTATCTCAATTATCTTGGCGTACCTCTCGGCAGGCTGGCTGTGGGTTATCCATCATCCCCACCCTTTCAGTGCAGAGACCAACTGCTCTTCAGAGCCCAGCCCCTCCCGAGTGTCCCCCGTGCCCCCTTATCCCACAGCAAGGCCGTAGGCCTTGGCCAAGGACAGGCTCGGGACTGGGACCATAGGACCTGAACTAGCAGCATGGCGGAGAGCATCCACTCATGGACCTCTGGCCCACCCAACAGCTGCCAATTGCCTCTTCTTTGTGCCAGGCCTACAGGAGACAGCAGGAATAAATGATGCCATCTGTGCCCCGAAGGAGCCCTGGGATCCCTGTCCACCCCAGTGGTCACACCTACGGGACCTTCCCAAAGTCCTCACATGCAAAACGTGCCTAATTCAAGACTGATGTGTTCATATTGGTGTAATGCTTGAAATTCACGTTATTTCAGACTTCACATAAAAGTAAGACTTTGTTTATATTTTTTCTTTTTTAAAAAAAATTATTTTATTTTATTTAAATACGATTAATTAACATATAGTGTATTATTAGTTTCAGAGGTAGAGTTCAGTGATTAAGGAGGGCACATGATGTAATGAGCACTAGGTGTTACATACAACCGATGAATCTCTTCATATTTTAAGCACCGGATATTATATTTGTCTAATTCAAATTTGCATGAAACACAACCATGGGGTATTTTCACAACATCCCCTTGGATGGGTCTCTCAGCTCCTAGAAAGCCAAAGGAAGCTAGGAAAAAATAGGGGCCAAGATGAGTAGCATGGATGGAGCTGGTCTGGTTAGTCTGAGTTCCCTACATCTTACTGTGCATTGGGCATGAAAAACAGCAATGACCTCGGGGCAGCCTTCCAGTTCCATCCCTGTGTCTCTGCCTCAGCTCCCTTATTTTCAAATGAGTGAGGCCACATGGTCCGGAAAGTTTCCTCTCACTCTGACATCTTGGGGGTCTGTGGGGAGGTGAGGATCCCTGGCCCTGAGCCAGGGCGGGAGAGCAGGGCGCACAGTGGCTGACGGTGAAGGTGGGCAGGACTACGCAGGCTGTGAAGGGAGGCACTAGACCTGAGGCAGGACATTGGGTAATTGGCCTGGATGTGTGAAGAAAGGAAAGAGAGAGAAAATTGTTTGTGCATGTGCGAAATTGCAGAAAGGCAGACATGGCCAGATGCGCTGGAAGGGGGTCACGGGCGGGACAGGGTGGGGGTCTGCACTTTAACAAATGAATCCCAGGCCCCCTGGGTGTCTGTGTTTGAAGATGTTCCTGAACTATCGGTGAGCAGCCAGACCCCCAGGTCGGGAAGGGTGCATCCGCTGGAGGGAGCCGCGGGAAGGCGGGAGGGCTGGCTGGGTCTCCTGGAGCTGACAGAGGGGGCACCTTCCGGGAGCGCTTCATTTTCCTGCGTGAGGAACTAGTGCTGGGGGCAGTGAGAAGCACAGACTTCCCTTCAAGTTTATGGGCATGTGGAAATAGCTCAGCCCTAGTGACCTAGAGATTCATAAGGGTCCTTAATCATGACCCTTCGAGAGGAATTAAGAAAGATCTGGTGACAGATGAGACCTAACAAAGATAGATGTTTCTCAGAGATATTCACAAGGCACGTCAGTGAAGGAGATACACAAAGGAATGCTCTTTGTAGAACCCCAGTGAACAGTGTGGGGCCCAGCACGGTGTCCCCAGACTCTCCCTTGAAACCCAGCCCGTGTGGATGGGGCATGGGCTTCCCTGTAATTACCACCCGTCCCTTTTCTATTAACCAATCCCATTTGCTCACTGGATTGCTCGTGAAGGCCTCTTCTTTTAATTAGCGTGTCTTAGATGAAGAGTAAACAAACATTCTAACAAACTATTATGACATAAAGTTGATTTTTCAGTTACTCAACTGCTACGCGTGGATATGGTGAATTTAGAATTAAATGCCTCTCTCAGAGGCTTTAATGATCTCAGTCAAGAACGTTTTGATTAAATTAAAGCTATTGAAAATGTGTTTTTTGTAAAAGAGAGTGAGAACAAAACATCCAGGAGAGAATCAGGTCCTGGGGCCCAGACTGCTGGGTGTTCCAAAGGCGGGCTCTGGGAAAGGAGGCGGGGAGACCATCCCTGTGGGGCTGAGACAGGTGCCTTATGGGAAAGGCCATTAAAACTGCCATTAAGAAGACTCAGAGTGTTGGGGTCTTAGCTGGGGTCTTCAGAAGCAGAATGTCCAGGACTCCCAGGCAAGTCATCTATGGAGGGGGGCTCAAGGTTGCAGTAAGGGTGCAAGGTTGTTTGTGAAGCAGGGGAGGGCCAGGAAGAAGCGGGGCAGAGCTGTGGACCCAGCTGGAGTTTAGCCACAGCCGGGTCCCATGGGAGCTCTGGAACCTGGACAGCGCCGTAGAGTTGTCCTGCCTTAAGGTAAAAGCTTTTGTCACCCTTCATTCATTAGTCATTGGATGGAGACTTCTTTCCCAAGGAGGGCATAGCCTCCCAGGTATTTCTGTGTCTGGAAGAGGGAGATTCTCCAGAGAAGGATGCAGGTGTACAACTTCAGCAGCTTAGGCCCCTACAGCAGCCCGGGATGGGTGCACCCACCAGCTCAGCAAAGGGGACTGGGTGGGGCACAAAGCTCCTATGGCGGTTGGCTGCACCAGGAGACAGCGTGATTCGGTGAACATCCTTTGCGCTTAAATACCCCCTTTCTTTCTGAAAGAACTCCCACTTCCCCACCTCCTTCCAAGGCCCAAGAATTAGGATAGGAACAGTCTATGACATAGACTCTACATTGCAGGTGAGGACCCTGAGGTTGAGAGAGGTTAAGCAATGGTCTGAGGCCACCCAGCAGAGCTGGTTGGTCATTCCGCTTCCCACTGCAGCAATCCCTCGGCTGGTGTGACTGAGCCTGGGGGCTGCTCAGGCTGGACGCTGAGCCTGCCCAAGACATGGGTGAGTTGATGGTCAAAGGGAATCTGGATAGATGAATTTATGGTGGTCCTTCTACTGATGGAATAAGAGGCCTTGGGGGTCACCTAAGGCGCCCACGGATTTGGAGATAACAAATAACATTATCCTTCTTTATCCCCAAAGACCCTCTCTTTTGAGCCTAAATGAGCTGTGCAAGGTGACGTCCATACAGCTGTCGTCTTGTGCAGAAGTCCTGGGAGAAAGACACCCCATTTTCCCTCAGAACTTTGCTACGAGCGTCTTTGTGTTTCTGGGACCTTGTCTTCCCTGCTCAGCTGCCCTGCACCCCAACTTTTCATAGTTCATCCTTTTCAGATATACTCAGGTCTTGCCTTCTTGGGAAGAACCACCTGACCCTTGCCACACACTGGTCAGGCCGGTGTCACAGCCCATGCTCCACGTCTGTCCACCCCTACGCCTGCTTCCTTCCCTGCAGCTGCCCGGTCCTCCCCACACCAGGAAGAGCTACTGCTTTCCCCACTGGACTTCTTCATTTTAAAGGCTTTATTAAGGTACAATTGACCTATAATAACTGTGCATACTTGAAATGTACAGTTTGATAAGTTTTGACATATGTATACACCTGTAAAGCCATGACCACAATCAACAAAGCAAACATATCACCCCCCCGAAAGCTGCCTCATGGCCCTTGTGAAACCCCTGCCCCCCCAACACCCCAGGCAACCGTAGATCTACTTTCTTTTTTTTTTTTTTTAAAGATTTTATTTATTTATTTGAGAGAGAGAATGAGAGATAGAGAGCACGAGAGGGAAGAAGGTCAGAGGGTCAAAGGGTCAGAGGGGGAAGCAGACTCCCCGCTGAGCAGGGAGCCCGATGTGGGACTCCATCCCGGGACTCCAGGATCATGACCTGAGCCGAAGGCAGACGCTTAACTGACTGAGCTACTCAGGCGCCCCCATAGATCTAATTTCTGTCACTGTAGATTAGTTGGCATTTTCTAGACTTCCATATAAATAGGATCAAATGGTATGTCCTTTTTTTATTTTTTTTTTACTATTATTACTATTTTTTTTATGAAGGCTCCATGTGCAGCTTGAGGCTTGAACTCACCGCCCTGAGACCAAGACCTGAGCTGAGATTAAGAGTAGGATGCTTAACTAACTGAGCTACCCAGGGGCCCTGGTATGTCCTTTTAGAAAAAAATATATGGCTTCTTTTATTCAGCAGAATTATTTTAGATTCAGTCATGCCACTGTTTATTTTCATTGTTCATTCTTATTCATTTCTGAGTAGTATTCCATTGCATATGCATTTACCATAAATTGCTTATCCATTCATCTGTTGGTGGAGATTTGGGTTGCTTCCAGTTGGGGGCTATTCTGGATGAAGATGCTGTGAGCATCTGTGTGCATGTCTTTATGTGACATATTTCCTTTGCTCTTGGTGAGCACCCATGAGCAGAATGTCTGGATCCCACAATAAACACACGTTTAACTTTCTAAGAAACTGCCAAACTGTTTTACAAAGTGGTCAAACTTTTTTCATCCCCAGTTCCTCCACAGTTTTGGTATAATCAGTCTTTTTATTGTATTTTATTATTTTATTTATTTTAGTCATTCTAAAAGGTACGTGGTGCTACCCCGTGGTTTTAATTTGCATTTCCCTACTGGCTAATCATGTTGAGCATTTTTCATGGGCTTATTTGTCATTGATGTGCCTTATTGGTGAAATATCTACTCAAATATTTTGCCCATCCTTTCTGGCTTGTTTGTTATTGTTAAATTTTGAGTGTTCTTTATATATTCCAGAGATAAGTCTCTTATCAGACATTTCTTTGCAAAGATTTTCTACAGGTCCATGACTTGTCTTTTCATTCTCCTGACAATGTGTTTTAAAGAGCAGAAATTAATTTCAATGAAGTCCAAGTTATGAATTTCTTCTTCTATGGATTATACTATGGTGTCACAGCTAAGGCATTTTTGCATAAATCCAGGATCACAAAGATTTTCTCCTACATTTTCTTCTAGGCATTTTTAGTGTTGCATTTTCAACTTAAGTCTGTGTTCCATTTTAAGTTAATGCAGTGTGTGGTATAAGATGTGGATCCATTTTTTTTTGTTTGTTTGCCTATGAATACCTAATTGTCCCAACTCCATTTGTGAAAAAGGTTATTTTTCCTCCAGTGCGTTGTTTTTGCTCCTTTGTAGAAGTTAGTTGTCTGTGTGTGTATAGGTTTATTTTTGAATCCTTGATTCTATTCTGTCCCTCTCTTTGTCTCTCTTTATGTCAATACCTTATTATTTTAATTATGGTAGCTTTGTAATAATTGTTGAAATCAGGTAGTATTCCCTTTCTAGCTTTGTTCTTCATTTCCAGAGTTCTTTTGGCTATTTCGGATCTTTTGTGTTTCTTTTTTTACCCAGATCCTTTGTATTTCTATATAAATTTTATAATAAGCTGCTCAGTATTTACAAGTAGCCCGCTAAGATTTTGATTGACTGAGTATCATTAAACCAATTAGGGAAGAGTTGATGTTGATAACGTTGAATCTTCTGACTCATGAGCATGGTCTCAATGCCCCGTTTATTTAGGTCTTTTTAAATTTCCGTCACAATATTTTGTTGTCAGTGTACATGTCTTTCATGTCCTTTGTCAGATTTATGACAAAGTATTTCACATTTGTGATGTATCATAAATGGTATTTTAAGGATTACAATTTATGATTGTTCATTGCTAGAATGTAGAAGTACAATTCTCGGTATTGTTCTTGTAATTTGCAAATTTGCTAAATATACTTAGGAGTTTTATTAGCGTTTTTATAGATTCCATCAGATTTTCTATATAGGTGATCATGTTGTCTGTGAATGAAGACAATTTGGCCCTTTTGTTTCCAATCTGGATGCCCACCTGACTTTGGACTTTGTGAATACGGGCGCCGTACACGGCTCCACATGTTGTCTTGGAGACTAGCAGGGATTTGCCACATGAGAGGGCTCAAGATTTGCTGATAGTAGAGGTGGAAAGCATGAAGACTGTCTTCCCATATCTTCCGGGCAAAGTCTGTAGCTTGAATGTGTCTACCTGACACCAAAACAAGCAGTTGTGTTAAAAAAAAAAAAAAAAATTCTAAGAAAGGGGCATCTGGGTGACTCAGTTGGTTAAGTGTCAGACTCTTGATCTCAGCTCAGGTTTTGATCTCAGGACAGTGAGTTCAAGCCCCACACTGGGCTCCATGCTGGGTTGGAGCTTACTTAAAATAATAATAATAATAATAATAATAACAATAATAAAACATGGGGCTGTGAAGAGCAAATTCTAGAAAATAAGCATTCGGCATAACATGAACAAAATATTTACTTAGATTTCTGTTATTTCAACCAACTCAATTATCTATCTATCCAGCTATCTCTATCTATCTATCTATCTATCTATCTATCTATCTATCTATCTATCTACCTATTTATCTATCATCTATCTATATCTGTTTCAAAATTCAGTAAAAACAGGGCCTGTGTGTAAATACATTACTTTTGCCCAAAGATGTGTTTTCCACCACTGTGTGCCCTTATAGATACACTCTGGATTGAGTTCTGGACTTCACTCCTACATCTTTTGTGGCCCAGGAAGCCCTATCATGCTGGACACTCAGGGAACACTCTTGTTCTACACGACCAGTTAGTCAAGGCATATTTGGGGGGCACTTACTATGTACCAGTCTGTTATGTTCATTGTGGTTTCTCCAGACATCACGTATATTTCCTGCTCTTGTGGAGCATACTTCTTTGTGAAGGAGAGAGAGGGACAATAAACGAATCTATATCTGGATCTATGTCCCTATGAGTATGTATATCCAAATCCACAACCATATCTGTACCTCCAGCTAATGAGGGGGCCTAGAAAGGATCATGACACATGGACGCTCACCAAGTTGCTGAGGCTGAAAACTTAAAATCAACCTTGATTTCTTTTTTTTTTTTCCCCTCAAGCCCATACCCAGGGTCATTTGCTAAGATGGTGAAGACTGAGCTCAGTTTCTGAGAGCAGAAAACAATAGTTAGGTTTTACAGGTGAGGTCTGTCCTCTAAGACGCAGGAAGAACCTTTAAGAAGGAGGCACTTTTAACTCTACCAAAAGCCGGTGAGACATTGAGTGGGGTATAGGCTAAGAACTGGTTATTGCATTTGGCAGCATGGAGATCATCGGGAATCCTGAAGGGAGCAGTTCTGGTCATGAGGTGGGGTAGAAAGTCCATCTGGCCCCTGAGGGTGGACTAAGGCTTAGAGGGTGTGTAAGCTGTGCATCACACACAGAGCACCCCATAACCTTTCCCATTTCCAAACCAGAAAATGAGTTCTATCAGATGGGAACCTGATGGAATATAGTCATCTAATTCATGATGATTGATGATTCGCTTAACTTGTGAATTGCTTTGTTTCAGTGGGTTAGTTCACCTTCCCACAGCTTTTACAAGAAAAATGAAGAGCAATAAAGGTCTTTTAAATTGTTTTTTTGCACGAGGAGTGAGGGACGAAAATAAAAGCTAATATTTTGGAGTACTTTTATTTAAGTCTTATCTTACTTAATCTTCATAACTCCCAGGAGGTAAACACTTATCACCCCTCTTACTGACGTGGAAGCTAAGCCACAAAGAAGTGACATAACTTGCAGGCAGGGACTGGAATTTAAGCTTCTACCTCTGGCGTCAGCCTCTGAATCAAATGACAGGTCTGCCCAGGAAAAGCACACCCGAATGCCGGCGTCCCTCAGTGGTGTGGGTCACACCCCTTAATGCCCACACAATTCTGCACTAAGAAGACCTAGGTGGATCTCATTAAAATGGTAATGGCAGTGTATATCTTCTGTGATTATTTTTACTTTTGAATTAAATGATCAGGGACCTAATTTAACATTTAACTTTTGTTATCTTCTTGTGTTATTATTATTGAGATGTAATTGACATATAGTCATTTTTGTCTTTATTCGGCAAAGACTTATTGCAAGAATATGTATGTTTAGCTCAGAGCGAGGTGCTGGAAACTTCAAGCTGATGAAAAAAATGCCTCCAATCCTGAGACGCTCACTATCTAACACTTGGGAAGATACGTAAATTATTTAAAGGGAAATGCTTTTCATTGTTGGTGACACAACAGCATCCAATGCTGGATACTGAATTGCAAAGATCACACCAGAGACTCTCAGCAGGGGTCGGTAAACTCTTCCTGCAAAGGTCCAGATAGTAAATATTTTAGACTCTGTGGGCCATACCGTCCCTGTCACAACTATCCAACTTTGCTGTTGTGGTGCGAAAGCAACTGTAGACAATACATAAACAAATGAGCATGGCTGTGTTCCAATAAAACTTTATTTATGGACACTGAAATGTGAATTTAATATAATTTTTACACGGGAGGAAATATTAATCTTATTTTTTTCACCAACCGTTTAAAAACGTAAAAACCATTCTTAGCTCACAGGCCATAGAAAACAGGAGGCAGGTCAGATCTGGCCTATAGGCTGGAGTCTGCAGACCTCTGTCTTCCGGGCTAACCGGCTCAAGGACCGGGCTTAGGAAGGAGGGACAAGCACTGGTGAAAGCTGGGACCCAGGAGAGTCAAGGAGCCTTGAAGGGTAGTGACTGGATGTCCTTGTCCTACAGAGGATGGTTCCCAATTGTGGGCTTGGGTTGTAAGCCTCGAGATAGGTTTCAGTGGGTACACATTATTTCATTTCATATTTATTATTGGAGCAAATCCAAGTTCCTTTCATCACTTATATTCAGAAATTCTGTAACATTTGGGGCCCTTTCATATGCAAGTGACAAAAATTTAATGCAAATTGGCTCAAGGGAGGAAAGAGGAATTGATTAGCTCACATAAGTGGAAAGTGTGGATGTGCGTGTATGGCTTCAGATATGGCTGGATGTAGGTACTAAAACAACGTTTTAAGGGATCAGTTTCCAGTCCTCTCCATCTCTTGGCTCGCCTCTTCTCCATCCGGGCTTCTTACCATCTCTGGGCTTAGAGCGTCCTCACCGTTAACAACCACAGCGGAGGGAGGGCCGCTTTTTCCCAGTGGGGCCGCCCGACTCCAGGCTGCATGCTCATTGGCGCAGCTCAGGGGACAGGTGTATCTCTGGACCAATCACTTTAGGGCCTTCAGAGGTGAAATCCTGTGATTGGCTCCATGCCCACATCCCAACTCTGCCATGGGAGGAGGAGGAAGGAAAATCTTCCCCAAAGATATGGACTGAGGGCAGGGAAGGGTTGGGCAACACATGAAAATGAGGGCATTCTCTCCAAAAAATAGTGGGGTGAATGCTGGACAGGTAAAAAACGAACAGCAGATGTCCGTCGCTAATGCTTTCTTGAGAGGGAGTGTGGTACAGTGACAAGAGAGGCTGAAAGTGGACATGAGGCTAAGTTTATTTGAGCAGGCAGAAGGGCACCATGCATGCAGACTTGATTTCATTGCTCTTGACACAGAGAACAGACCAAGAAGTGATGCTCTGAGAAGCTGTGGTAGTCCTCGGACTGCTAAATTTGATACCCCAGTGCAACATCAAAGCGACTCCAGGGACCCCACTCAGGAGAATCCTGGTTCCCTTTGGCAAGTAAAAGACAGAGAAAAATAACACCCTCTTCTCTGGTAATGCTACCATCTCATAGCACACATACTACTTTCCCACCCCAACGTGCTCTCAGAATAAAGAAGGCCTCAGCACAAGGAAGGCTGGTTGGCAACTGTCACAGTTTGGTTCCCTAAGAAGCAGGCTCTGAGGGGTGGCTTGTTGTGTGGAATGTTTACAAGGGAATGCTCTTGGGAGGCAGGCCTGCGGGCAAGGGACCAGGTGGGTTGGTCCTCGGGAGGGGTCGGGCTGCAGAGCAGTCTCACCAAGGTCTCAGCCAATGTGTAGGAAGTTCTGGAGCGGGAATGGCCTTCAGGATTGTCCCAGGGTGCTGCTATCAACCAGTTCTTCCATGGTGGTGCTGCTTCAGGGAACTAGGGAAGACCCGGGCTAGTCAGCTGTCTCCGGCAGAGGTAGTCCCTAAAGAAACCTGGGAACGGAAGACTATTGGCCAACAACCTTCCCAGTGCCTAGGGGAACACGTCCCTCATCCCTAAAGGGACTCTGGAGCTTCTGGATAGCATCACTTTGGGAAGTTCACACCCCACAGCCCCTGTGTTCCTCCCATCACTCAGATCACCTGCCCTGCCGGTATCTACTAACTCTTCTGGTTAGCCATACTTTATTTGTCCTTTGGGAACCCACACTTCCCCCACCTTACTCCATGTGCTTGGGGTGCATCTGGCTCAAACCCCTGGCTCCAGGGTGGGCCTGCCGCCCAAGCCTGGCCAATCTGTGCATCCTCCTCATGTCCACCTGGCCTTGCCTCCATCACAGGGTGGGTGTGGCCATGGGCATGTGACCAAAGTCATTCTGAAGAAAGTTGATTCCTGGGGCCACTGGAGAGGAGGCCCTTTTCCCCCGGAGGGTGTCAGCTGGGATCCATGGATGGCTACCTTGCTATCACATGGGGAGCATCCACAAAGTGTGAAGAACTCAGATCTGGAGAAATAGAGTTTCTTTCTTTCCTTTTAATGATTGTCCTTGAGATATTTTTATTGTGGTATAATTTGCATGTGGAAACGTGCACCAATTCCAACTGTGCAGCTCAATGCAATTTCACATGATTCTACACCTGCGAACTACCACCCAGACTAAGTTATAGAACATTTCAGCACTTCAGAAGGTTGCCTTGTGTCTCCTTCCAGTGACAACATGCCCAAGGATAACTGCTATTTTTAAACTTCGGACAAATAAAACCACTTGGATGAGGTATGCACTCTTTGTGCCTGGGTCCTTCACTCACACATTATGCTGTGAGACTCTTCCATGTCATGTGTGTTGTTTTAGTGATGTTTTCTTCTGTATAGTATTTCCTTCTATAACTATGTTCCACTTGACATGGTTTACTGGAATGGGCATTCGGGTTGTCTTTTGTTTTGGCTATTAAAACGAAGAAAACTGCCAGTGTTTTCTTATTTCTCTCTCATTCACATCTTCCAGTGGACATAAGCATTCATCATCTCGGGTTCAAACTGAAATATGGAATTGCTTTGGATGGAATATGTGTTTGCTCAGCTTCAGCAGGTAACACCCAGCAATTCTGCAAAGTTGCTGTGCCAAGTTGTGCTCCCTCCAGCAATACGAGAATCCCTCTGCCCTCCACCCTGCCCACAGTTGGTATTGCCAGGAATACATGGCCTTTGGGTGATACCGCTGGAGCTCCTGGATCAAGTTGTATTTGAAACTAAATGATCCCTGGAGTTTTTCAGTTAGGTCAGCAAATATAACTCTTCCCCGCCCCCCTTCAACCAGATTGCACTGGACTTCTATATCTTAAAATTGTAAGTGTCCTGACTGACTCACACAACCGGTGAAGTCTTGAATAAAGATGGACCCAGTTCTGGTGTTTGGGACTCGCTGGTACAGAAGGAGGATGGCTTTTTAGTGGTGTGGGAAGATGGGAGATGGGGAACATTGGGAAGGTCACCCAGCTCTGTGAGTATGAGATTCTAGATGTGTGGCTGTTGTACGTAGCTTGTTCAGACTGGATTTAAAGCATAAAAAGCTTTCACAACCAAATGGAAGTTTCTTACCAAGGTCCATGTGGGCTGCCCCTGGGGTAATCAGTCAACTGAAAGGTGCAGCATTGACCAGGTTTAAGGCATGCCAAAGAAGGAAGGGCAAACTGGTTATCTGTGGGGTGCTCTCTGTTGGGTCAGGGTCCCCCAACAAGGTCACTTGGGGTAGAGTCTCCTGAAGAGTGGGGAGCAGGCTGGGGACAGGCTGACAAGGCAGATTCATCAACACAAGCAATGTGCAGAGACCGGAGGGGTTTGTGCCAGTTGAGGCAGAGGGGATGAGGAAAGGCAGCGCAGTCCAGGAGATCACGAGATACTTCTAGTCCTTGATGCCCAAGAAACGGAGGAAGGTACGCAGCATTTGGCTGGCTGTCTTGAGGGACTTGGGTCTGGGACCACAGGGGGCTGGAGCTCCTCTCTGCCTCCTCAAGCAGGACCCAGAGCTGAGGCTTGCAAAGCCCCTCCCTAGTGGTCATCTTTCAGGATTCTCAGGGCTGCCCTGTGAGACAAGCTGGGCAGGCATTGTGATGCCCATTTTACAGACGATGACACCAAGGCTCAGAGAGGACAAGTAAGGTCTTCAGACTACAGGTCCACAGCCCCATTCTCCACCAGGTAAGCTGCTGTCTTGGGGACGCTACGTTTGGGGGGGCGTCCTGTGGTCAACCTTTTGAGCCAATAAGCAAGGAGCGCCCCTAGAGCTCTGGGTGAAAGGAAGATTGCTGGGGCAGCTGGGGTGCTGTGAAGACGGGGGGCAAGCACTGGTGCTCCGAAGAGCCTGGCCAGGACCTGAGCTGTCAGGAAAGAGAAGGCTCACAGCAGTCAAAAGGCTGGGAACGCTCCAGGTCTCCTCCTAAATAGACAGGGCGTGGTGTCCCCAGGGCACGGAAGGTCCCTGTCACCCCTGGCCCAGCCTTGCAGGGAGTTAACTGCGCAGATGGCAAGCACAAGGAGGCTCTGAGTCACCTAGAAATGGCCCGGCTCCGAGCAGAGGCTGGACGGCCTGGAGGCTGTCTGCTCCCCCGGGCGCCCAGTGACTCATACCTCGAGGCTGGGGAGCCCCGTGGGGGCAGAAGAGACCACTTGCCCACAGGTTCCCCGGCTTTTCTGAGGGGCTGGTGAACGCGAGCCGGAGGGAGTGACAGTATGGGTGAGGAATGAAATCGTAGCGGCCGTGCGATGCTATAAATATTCGGTTTGAAACAGCAGAGACATTCGAGATAAAAGTTGAATAGAAATAAAAGCAGTCAGATGTTTATTATATGTTGCCATAAAATTCAAGAGCAGCCTAAAAAGGCAGATCAGGATTTGTTTAACAAATAAGAGGGGAGAACAGAGGAGGCAGAGGTTTGACGGAGGGAAGGTGTACATGCTCTAATTGGGACAGTGGCAGAGACAGAGTGGGAGTGACCTGGCCCACAGACCCACAGGTGGCTGTCACCAGGCGGCCGAGAGCTCACTGGATGACCCTCAGGTCTCCAGAACTGGTCCAAAGCCTGCAGTGGGTCCGCTCCAGCCACGCGGCTGTCTCAGCACAGAAACAATATTCACTATGCTTGTGCCTACCGCAAGAGAGTCTGAGACTCTGTGGGAGTGAAGAGGAGGGGAGAGGAGAAATCAGGGTCCCTGGGCATGCCCACACCGGCTGGCGGAGCCTGAGCCAGGGAACAACAGGAGAGCCAGTGCAAAATGTAGTCAAAGCATGTCCTCAGCATCCACAGAGCCAAAGCCTCCCCTTGGCTGGGGCGGGGGGGGGGGGGGGGGGGCGTGTCTTTCAGGCTCCGCCCCTTCTCTTTCCCACCCCCCCCTTCCATTTCCCATGCTTTCCCACCGAGTCCTGTGGGAATGCCTCTTTGCTCCAAACCAGATTAGAAGCTCCTGGGAACAAGATTCGAGACACAAGTACATTTCCATCCCCGCAAACATAGCCGAGGGTGAGACATGTAAAGCCTAGATCCACAAATGATTATGGAGCACCCTCATCCCCACTATGTTCCGGGGCTGGGTGACAGAACTAGACAAGACAGTCCCCTGCCCTCAAGGAGCTTATGGAAACACAATTTTAGCACTTGATCATTTCAGCTCTTGGTACAAATGGAATGAAGCAAGTGCAGCAGAACTTGGTAGGGCAAGGGGGCTGGGGGCTGGACATCCCATCTTTCAGAGAGCGACCTATACTCTGAGGCCCGCAGTTGCAAAAAGGGTTTGGGGATAAGGAATGTTCCAGGTGGGTGCAAAGCCTGGAAAAGGGAGGCACTTGGTGGGTTCCAGGTCCAGTAGGAACCAACAGTTGTGGCCCAGTGACCCAGGAGAGCAGGATGGGCTGAAACAGGAAACGAGAGCGAGGCAGAGCTGTGGGAAGTGGCTGGGTTCACTCTCAATGGGACAGCAATATGGGGGGTGGGGCTGGCATGATCTGATTTACAGTTTGAAGGGATCATCCTGGCTGCTATAGGGAAGAATGCATAGCCCAAAGCCAGCAAGGACACTGCAGAAGCCATCAGATGATAGACGCTGGAGGTTTGGCTTAGGGTGGTGGCCATGGCAGGGTAGAGGATGGATTTATGGGTTGATTTTCATAAACTCTTTTTGAGCTGGCCAGTTGGGGCATTTACCCCCATCCTTCCATCCCATACCCCCTGCTGGCTGGGCCTTGCAACATTTTCACCCCTCCTTAAAAGGCAAACCCAGGTTTTCCTTCCCTAACTGGGAGGGAGGGTTCTTCCAGTCTGGAACCATCCCCAGGAGGCCTTACCATGGGGAGGTCAATGCTGCAAGTACAAGGCTGATGGCTCCAGCTGGCAGACCATCCTCACATCTTTCCTGCAGCCGCTGTCAAGGGGATATTGGTAGGATCCTGAATGTGAACAAAAATAGATGACACCCATTTGGCGAATATTTGCAAAGCACACGTGTGGCAGCAATGTGCCGTGACCACATGCGCAATAGTCATGGAGAGAACCGGCCCCCAGACCCAGCTTCAAGTCTTAGTTTTGATGCTAATTCGTGGTGTATATTTGAGCAAAATATTTGACCTTCTCCACCCTCGATGTCTTCATACATCGGATGGACACAGAAATCCCTAGTTTGTCAGGTCCTTGTAACGAATCAAGGAGGAACACGTATAACTGTACCGACCACAAATAGTAAGCGCGGCTGAGGTGGGGGTGCCCACAGGCCAGGCCTGGGTCTCAGTGCCCTGTGTGTTTGCTTGCTTCGTTCCCGCAGCAAGCCACGGCACTGGGATCCGAAGCTATGCCTCTGGTACTGGGCCTGTGTTCTTAACCGCCATGGCCACTGCTACTTAATCCGGGCACTTAACCAGGAGCCCGGCACCTGCTTGCTGAATGAAACCCGGGAGTACCTGGCACGTTGGAATGAAGCTACCTGAGAGAGCCCCCCGTGAACCTCGTGTGTAATGAAGGTAAGGGGTGCCCCATACTCCATCCGAACTCAGGCTGGTTAACACAGAGTTGGACATGCATGCAGGGGTGCAGGAGGAAAGAGAAGAAAGGGGAGAAGCGCAGCAGGGGCTGTGACCCCCAACCTGCAGCTAGGAGTTCCCGGTGGCCAGCAGAATCCAGCTGAATGACAAGTGGCCTGAGACGGCTTCTCAGTTCCCGCTGCCTGCCTGGACGCCCCTTTGGAGCCCTGGCCCCGTGTTCTCAGAACACCGCAGTGGTGAGGCACTGAGGAATCACAGAGCTGTCACCAAGAAATGTCTGTGCGTCTGGGGTCAGGAGAGTGAAGAGAGGCCCGCCTCAGGGGGTGACTGACAGGAGACAGTGCCAGGACTGGAGACTGGCATTTGGGGGCCAGGGGTGCAGTTAGTGCAGGGGAGCCTGGAGGAGGCAGATGGGGAGGGAGAGAGGAAAGCCGTGGACAAACAGCTGGGGACAGAGCTCTGCGAGGTCCAGCAGGAAGTGGGGCTGGCGACAGAGGACATTAATTGTAGGAACAGCCTCATGCATAGCCAACAGCCCGAACCCCCAACAGTGCCGCCCAGCACGTCCTGGGGACAGTGGCCCGCAGCCACGCACTGTCCTGCAGCCCTCCTCTGGCGCGCTGGTCAGCTGTCACCCCATCACAGAATCGTCAAGGACACACGCGGAGCAGTAATTTGAATTTTCCTCTGTCATGCCAGAGCTCGGATAGAAACGCAGGAACCTGCGTCTGGTAATCAGGGACAGACCCAGCCCATGTGTGTCATCCACAAAGCTTGGAAGAAGCTTGTGCACTGGGTCACTCCAGCTGCAAGAAGTTTTCACTTTAATCAAAAGACTCTTTCTTCCATGTAGAACACGGACATGACACAAACTTGACACTTAAGGAGAAAACACCTTTTTCCCTTCAGATAGATTAATTAATTCAGATAAGGTGTCTGATTCAAATATCTAACAGATCGCTCATATATCAGAGTTCTGCAGGAAGCTTGTGATTTTGAAGTGGTCTCAAACACTTGCCTAGGGTGGCTCTGGATAAAACGGGGAGTAGATGTGGGGTTGGGGTCAGGACTAGCCCTTCACACAGGTGGAGTCTGGTGGCCTTCCTCCTCATACTTCGATCATAGCTCGCCTGCCTCTGATCGAGTGTCAGCCCCACTCACCTGCTCCCTCAGGAACTCTGTGGGCTCCCCTCTGCATGGAAACAGCCAGAATGTGGTCTTGAATCTGCAGGGCCCTGTTAGGGTCGCATTTGTTCCCTGAGCCTGCTGTTCCATGGTGTCATCGGAGTCTCCACAGTCCCCTTTGGAGCAGCCACTGACCGGCCACAGGAATGGCTTCTACTCCATTCCTAGGGGCTTGCAGAGCCCCAAGCCTGGTCACTCGATGGGGCTGTCCTTGCCGGGTCCACGTGGAGAACAGAAGGTGCAGTGGAGGGTGGAAAGCCGTGGAGACAACTGGCTTGGCTCTTGTTCCTTCACCAGCTCCTTTCCCAGCTCCTTCTCCCCAGGTTTGGACACAGGTTTATTTTATGATGTCCAAACAATCATGTCTGCCCTTTCTTCGGGGGCCCCCGGTGAAATTTTGGTGATGTCCCTGGCTGCTTTGGAGAGCCAGGGATTTTCACCAACTAAGCAAAATGAATGTGTTCTAACAACAAAGAACCACAACCTTAAACTCCAATTCAGAGTAATGTCAGATGAAACCTTACATGGAATCTAATAAAATTTCCTAGAGTGAACTTTCTTTGCTTTTCTTTTTTATTGAGGTATAATTGACATAGAACATTATATCGATTTCAAGTGTACAGCAGAATGATTCGATATTTGTGTGTATCATGAAATAATCACCATAAGTTTAGTTAACATCCCTCACCATCCAGAGATACAAAACTTGTTTTCTTATGATGAGGATTTTAAGATCTGCTCCCTTAGCAACTTTCAAATATGCAACACAGTACTATTAACCAACGTCACCATGCTGTGCATTACTTCCCGTGACTTATTTATTTTACAACTGGAAGTTTGTACCTTTTGACCCCCTTCATCTGTTTCACCTGCCCCTCAGCCCCCACTTCTGGCAGCCACCAATCTGTTCTCTGTATCTATGAGCTTGGTTTTTGTTCTGTTTTTTAGATTCCACATATAAGTGAGGTCATATGGTAGCTGTCTTTCTCTGTCTGACTTATTTCACTTAACGTAATGCCCTCAAGGTCTATCCATGTCGTTGCAAATGCCAAGATTTTCTTTTCATTTTTTATGGCTGAATAATATTCCATTACATGTATAAATTACGTTTTCTTTATTCATTCATCCATCGATGGACATTTAGGTTGCTTCCGTGTTTTGGCTATTGTGAATAATGCTGCTATGAACATGGGGGTTCAGTGAACTTTCTTATATAGTTCCCTCTTATAGGAGCCATTTATTAGTGCTCAGGGATGACTCCCCCTGCCCAGTACTGTCCTCTTCTGGGATCACCTGAAGCCCCCACCGTCTGTATGCTGCCCACGGAAGCTGCCATGTTAGGCCCATGTGATGCACTCACTGGCCACAGTTTATTGGCTCAGCGAGGGACACATGACCAAGCTGGGCCAATCAGATGTTTCCCTGAGACTCCTAGAAATAAGGCAGAAAAGGAGGATGGTATTTTCTTTTTAAGCTGTCGGGCTGTACAGTTTAGAAACTGCTGGTGATTTGTTTTGTTTTGTTTTGACTACAAGGAAAAGTTAAGTGGCAAAAACAGGAAGGGGGGCTGGAAAGGGACCTGCAGATGTGAGCAGAGAGAGACAGAGGCTCCTAGTAGTGTTCAAGTCTCTAGTCCCAATTACTCTTGAAATCCAGCTGGATTGTAGCGAATGGTTCAGTGAGACATTCTAATGTTCTTATATGCCACCCCTTCCTTTTCTTACCCTCATTTGCATTGAATTTGTAGCCAAAAGGGCTTTGATGCCCGAGAAACCCCAATGGCCTGGCTGTCTTGTCTTAAGCTGGGGCTTGCGCTTCTCTCAGCTGCTGCTCACTGATGTCCATGTCCCCAGCTGCCAGAGAAAAGAATGACAAAGTCACATTAAAGCATGCCAGATTCTTCAATGCCACAAGGTATCTCTGGTCACACTTCTAAATAAGGGGAGAGCCTTAAATGAAACTCATGCTTCCTGAACGCCAACCTGGCATTGCCTGTCCTGCCAAGGGGAGGGTGAGGGAGGGGCCCCCTGCACTAGGAGCCTTGGCCAGGGAGGCCATAGCCCAATAAAGCTATTAGGGCTTTGGCCGGCCTCAGGAAACAGAGACATTTCTGCCTCTTTGAGGGTTCTGAACTTTGCATCGTATGACAGAGTGTTTCCTCTACCTTAAATTGTACGGTGGAGAGGTTTGCGAGAAGAGAAACATGTGTATGTGGTCCTGTACCTGCAAAACTGACAAGGCTGCATCCCCTCTGGGAAGTCCTCCTCTTAACCACATCACGTTATCTAGACCACCCATCTGGGTCCAGAGCAAGCTGCCCCCCCGCCCCCCACCCCCATGCTGTTGTCCGCTGTTCCCTGCACGGTGGCAGGTCCTACACCAGTCTACACTAGCCATCGCCCTCAGGGCTTGCTTCAGTTCCCAAGTCACTGCCTGGAAGGAAACAAAAGCCTCATTTGAAGTCTCTCCTGCCTGTTTTTCTTCGAAAGCTGCCCCACGATGCCTCCATGAGGACTGGCGGCCAGGTGGACTAGCCCCTGCCGGACAACTGTCAGATTGGTTGAAGGACATTAGGGGGAAGTTGGTCATGTGTCAACACTCCTCAGCTCCCACTCACATCAGGGAAGTGATATAGCTGTCACTGTGGCCGACGAGGCGGCTGGCAGGACAAGCCACAGTCACCAGCCCAGCTGTCCAATTAGATGCAAAGTCCCGACCCTCAGGTGTGCATGAGGCAGGGAATGAGGGTGAGGAGGGCACCCCACGCGCTGTCTCGGTGGCCTTCGGAGGGTCCTGGGCTGCAGCAGAGCCTGCCCGCCGGCGGGCGCTGAATGCATCCGGGAAAGCCAACTCTCTCCCATCTGCTCTTCTTTACCGCCCCTCCCCCTTCCCTGCCTCCTTCCATCGCCCTCTCTCCCACCCTTCCTCTCGGCCTCTTTCCCTCTTAAGGTGGATTATGTGACAAAAAAATATCAGAGGAGTA
Organism: Eumetopias jubatus; assembly: GCF_037043125.1. Taxonomy (NCBI): domain Eukaryota; kingdom Metazoa; phylum Chordata; class Mammalia; order Carnivora; family Otariidae; genus Eumetopias; species Eumetopias jubatus. The sequence continues at coordinate 44,282,662 of NW_028274816.1, read as the reverse complement.
CCTAGAACTCATTTTGGCAGACACTACACAATATATGAGGTTTGTTCAGCCACAGAAATAAAAGCAAAGAACGCTTAATTGCCCTGTTTTAGGGACGCCTGGGTGGCTCAGTTGGTTAAGCGTCTGCCTTTGGTTCAGGTCATGATCCCAGGGTCCTGGAATCAAGCCCCACATCGGGCTCCCTGCTCAGCCGGGAGCCTGCTTCTCCCTCTAGCTCTGCCTGCTGCTCTGCCTACTTGTGCTCTCTCTCTCTCTCTCTCTGTTTCTCTGTCAAATAAATAAATAAAATCTTAAAATAAATACATAAATAAATAAATTGCTCTGTTTTAAATGCTTTTAGGAACACTAGTGTGGTATTGGGTTAAGTAACATCACTGATTTGGAAACTATGTTAAGTGTAATAATAGGGGAGAGTGTTGTTGACAGCCCTGCCCTTCTGATGGAAATGAGGTCTTTCTCCTTAAAAAAAAAATAAAACTAAAAACATGTTTTCCTTGAGTCTGAAGCTGAGACCTGTCTTTGGGTATTTTGTAGAAACAATAGCATTTACTCAGGAGGTGAGGTGGTGGTAGGGACCTTTGAGGGCTCTTGCAACGGCCCTGCCTGGTTCTCCAAGAGCAGGTGGATTTGTAGATACAGCATAGTAATTAAAATGCCCCAGGGGACCTTCCCCTCTCTTTGCTCAGAAGACTCTTGAAATGGACGTAAGGATACCTATCATTTTCATCATGCGTTGAGTTTGCTGAAGACTTTCCAACCCCTTAACTCCTTTTGCTCCTCCCTGGAGCCATGTAGTGTGGTTGCTATCCTTCCCATTTCATAGGAAAGAGAACGAAGTCCCAATGGTAGGGCACTTTTCCCAAGGTATGCAGCCAGTGAGTGCTAAGTGATGGATTTGAACTCAGAACTCTTGGTTCCAGATCTGCTGGTTTTAACGCCTGAAGAATTTCAATATGTTGAGCCAGACTTGAGTGAAGAGTTCTAGCTTCCACTCCTCTCCTTGATTTTTGTTTCTTTGTTTCTGTGACCACTCCTAAACAACTGTGTAATTGGCAGTCGTGAGAGCCCCAAAGTAATAGCCCCTACAAAACCCTACCCAAGAGTTGCCCTGGGGCCTGGGGGAGAGATGGGGGAAGAGGTTTTCCTAAACTAGTCCTTACAGATGCTTGTTAGGAGATCTCATTTCAGGTGTTCTGGATAAGTGTTTCTTTGTTTGGGAAACCCTCTATCTCCACCACAGCTGTGGACTGTCTATTTTTGGATGCACCAGGGGTTATCCTTGGGGTCTGGTCTTAACTCTCCAAACACTGTTCTACAAGAACGCAGTCCTTAGCTTCGGTTTCTGAAGACTGCACGTTGCAAACCTGTCATATAGCTAGATTACCATTTCTATTAGATAATAATCAAGGCTTAAACCTTGAATCCCCTATACACACCCTTCTCCAGCCAAATGGGGTCACATGTTCTCCCCTTGCTCATTTTCACCCCCAGGACTTTGCTCTTGAGGAATTCTCCTGGAGGATCCATCTCCCCAGCTGTTAGCCCTGTGATCCCTCCACCTCACCTTCCATCCAGTCAAAATCGCCTCTTTTCTCTGAGCGTCCATAACACTTAATTCATACTTCCCTTCTGGTAATTTTCACTTTTTCCTTAAGGCCACCACCATCCACCATCTCTGAGCGTCCATAACACTTAATTCATACTTCCCTTCTTGTAATTTTCACTTTTTCCTTAAGGCCACCACCATCCATTGGCTCTTCATGGTGAATTTCACCAAGTTTCAGATTTACATATTACCAACGGTTAGTTACTAGTCACCCATTAGGAGGGTTATTAAGGGTTAATATAATTAAGGATCTATGGATGGAAATTAATAAACATCCTGCAGTTTGAGGAGGACTTTTCTTCCAAGTCTGGCTGGCAGCACTGCAGAGTTTCTGGTGCACCTGCCTCGCACCCCCCCCCCCGCCCCCGTGTAGAGCACTGTGCAACTTTCCAGAAGGACCCTCCATGACCAGTCTCTTGAGTTGATCATAATATTCAAAGGCTGCCAATCTTGCTTTTTTAATTTATGAATGACATGAAATTTTGTTCCATTATTAGTTTGCTGTAGGTTGTTGCTCTCCCCTACAGTGTATAGAAGTACACATTCCACACACAGCATTATTGACCTTTAAATTAAAATTTTTTTATTTAAGTCGAGACATTTTGCACTGCAGTTCGAATATGAATCATCCTTGCCCCTAATGCTAAAACCGATTTATACATTATCCCAAAACTGTTGTACTTGTGTAGTCATACTTCATGGGTGATGGTCTGCCAGTGAATTTGTTCTGTTTAAATGGCTTGCAACATATTATCAAGGTAAATGTAATAAAATTGCTGGGCTAGTGTTTAGTTTATGAGGCATTGTTTTATAAAATAAAACCAAGTGCCTATATGCTCATATTCATCGCTTATAGAGTAAACAATACACAATTTATGTGTGTTGCTAGCAACTTGCTTATTTTGTTACTCTCCAGTTGTTTGTTATCAACCAGGTCTTCCCCCACAGAAACATGCCAGTGTCTGAGGTGAGCCAATGGCTGAGTCCAAATGAGCAACGGTCAGAAAATTTTGAGAAACCTGTCTTCATTTTTTTCATGGCTGATCTCCCTGTTTAGCAATTTCCTCCTTGCCCCCTTAGCGAGGTGTCTGGTGGAGCCATCTCCCTGTCTCTGCTTCTACTCCAGAGCCTGCATCAGCTTGCAAATCTCAACCTCAAGATCAATAGGAACTGAATGAATGAGCCCCATGCTCAGGGACCACCCACAATGTTAGAAGCCCAACCATGAAAATCATCATAAGCGTAGCCTGTATTTGTCTAGCACGTTACTTCCTGAGAACTTCCAGAAGGGTTTCGCTTCTTTATCTCACTTCATCTCACTCAGTCCTACCTGGGGGATTGAATGTGGGGTCTCCCTCATTTCGGGGGGCTGTCTTCAAAAAGCCCTCCCCCAGCTGCCGTCCACCCCATTGTAGAGCCAGTCCAGTTTCAGACAGTTCAGGCTTCCTGCTCCCACCTTCATCACGATGATGGATGCTGTCCCTAATGATAGAGAAACACAGGTAAAAATCAAGGGTATAAATGCAAACAAGGAAAAAAGAGAGAGAAGGAGAGAGAAATTCTGTCTTGCAAGCAGGATCTCTTGGAAGAAGAATGGGGCAAAGAAAGATTCCTAGGCAATAAGAATGCTTAATTGGCTTAATTTACTTGCTGTTCCTCTAAAATATGCTTGTTCTGGCCTTGACAACGCTTCCTGATGTCCCTCCCGGACCTTGCATCAAATGCAGCTCACAAACAGGGGGGCTGTATTTTAGAGTGATGGTTTGAAAAATTAACTGTTCTCCATTTGCCCTTTCAACTCCCAGATGGAAAATCCCACCCTGATTAGCCACTTGATTTACTCAAAATACAAACAGGAACTTCCACTCGTCTCGCCCCTTCACTCAACTTCTGCTGAGAGAGGAAAGCAGGTAGATCTCAAGTCTGGCCTTCCTCCCCTCCCCCCCGCCCCCGGGGTTACTAACCAGGTGAAGGAGGTGCTTGGCTGTCCTGAGGGCAGTGTCCTTTGGGATGCTCAATATTATTCAGGAGAACATCCCCGGGCTTTCTGTTAACAACAGGATCCGTGTTACTGTGGCACCGTTTTCCTCTCCTCCCAAGAGCCATAGATTTTGTCTAGCAGATGCATCCGTTCTGGTGAGCTGTACCGAGCAAGCACAGGCCTGCAGGTGGCTGGCAGCATCTCAGAGCCAGGGCGGGGACGCCCTGTTCACCCCAGCATCGGAGGAGGTGGACTGGGCTGTGAAGGATGGGCTATCTGGTTGCTGGAGAAGGGCTTTGGTTTAAATTTTTTTAGATGTTCTTCATATTAGTGTCTAGTTTATGAGCTCTGAGGTTCTGGGTTCCACTGGGATCTAGAATTACTGCTCTGACTGGAAGACCATGGGAGACAAACAAAATGAAACTGAACCTCAGCTTTGGAGGATGGTGGGAGAGCCCCCGGGAAGGGTCTGGAGACCTGGTTCTTGTCAGTCACAGCTCTCCATGGACGTGCCCTGTGGCCTCTGCCAGCACGCCCCCTGGCTGGGCTCCAGCGGGCTTGGTCTGTGGACGCAGCACTCTCCCGGGCGCTGGTCTGGGCCACCTCCCTTCCTCCGGGCGTTCCCCACACATCCCGCCCTCCAAACACTGCCGTCCCTGGAACAGGGAGAGTGGGCATCCCAAGGAGACAGTGTTAGAGGAACAATGACACCTACAAAATCCTCCTCTCTTGTAGCGTCTTCCTATGACCCACCCAATACACCCCCTTATTTTCTTGACAGGACAGTCAATGTGTTTACTTTAAGAAATGTGTGTGTAATATTTTTTTGTTTGTTTAAAATACGTATATATATACAATGTTGTTATTTTTGGCTTGTACATTATGCACAATTACTACCCCTAGCCCAGCGAGGTGTGTGAGTGCACAACCCCATAGTATGTCCGTGTCAGCTGTCTGTGATTTGGGGGTGATGGGGGCTGATGGCTCTGGCAGTTGGGGGAGTGCGGGCTCCAGCCCTCTGCACTGCAAAACCGAACAGCAACTATCGCGGCGGGGCCCGCACCAGGGGGAGGCCAGGGAGGTGCCGGGAGCAAAGGTTGGGAGGGCCCTCACTCTCTGCTGAAACCTGCACTGGCATGACTCTGAGAGGGAGGGCCTCCTGAGCTTTTGCACCTGGGCCCCTGCCTTGTCTCTCCTGGTCCTAGTCCTGCCCCCTGAACCCTCCAAGAGGGACTCGACTCCCCCCCCACTGGCCCCCACGCTCTCCTTCCCAGTGCTTGCCCCAACTGGACATGGGAATTGTTTTGTGCCTTTATTTGTTGCATATCTTGGTCTTCCCACGGGCCTACAGGCCCCACGGAGCCTGGAGTCAGGTCTGGTCTGTTCTGCACATATTCCCCACCCCGCTCTGTGCATAGCACTGAACAGACTTCCCAGGATGTACACATGAATGCCAAGGTGGAGCTGGGTCACGGGGTCCCTGGGCCACCACAGCAAACCCGCCTCTCTCAGGGGCCAGAGCCGGGCTTGAGAGCTCCAGAGACTCAGGGAGACGCTGCTTCCAAGGGGCGCTCTGTTCAACCTCACCTAAGAAGGGTCAAGCGGGGCCACGTCCCAGGACTGTGGTAGCAAAGCAAGCTGACGACAGGACAGCTTAGGATGGCTTTCTCACCAGCAGGAGGGGCAGGAGAACTTGAGTCACCCCACAGGCTGCAGGGCAGGTTGGGGAATCCAGAATCCGTGCCTGATTCTGAGGGCCCCGTGCTGCCAGCACCCCTGAGCAGAACCCTGGTTCATTTATGCTGTCCCGCAGCAGATATAACCATGCTTGCTGTTGAAAGCTCTTAGATTGCTCCGCAGTCCCCCGCTGCCTGCATGGGAGGCACCAGGGGCAGCCCCACAGATACCCTCAAGCCAGCCGGCCATTCGGGGACACACCTGTCCTCCTGGATTGCGGCCATCCCCAGTTTCCCTGGTGTGCCACCCGGGGCCCCATGGCTCAGCCTGCGCCGCTCCCCCTAACTTGTCTGTATTATGTTCATTTGCTGGGTGGCAATAAATATTAGAATTAAATAAACCAAAGATGGCTGGTGAGGGCTCTGTTAGCTGTCTTTCCAGCTTCCACGGCCGCTGAATGACAGCTCAGCCTGGGAGCCGGCAGTCTCTTTTCACCAAGTAAATTCAGCCTTGGGAAAGATGAACATCAGCTGAATCCTGAGCTATGATGGTCGGCGCCAGTCAGTAAATCAGTCAGATTTTAATTACTGGACGGATGACAGGGTGCGGTGACAGGTTGCAGTCCACGGGAGAGCGTTCCTTCAAAGCCGCTTTAAGAAGCGAGAGCCCGTCGAGAGGAGAAAGCAGGTGAGCACGCAGGAGCACCAGCGCCAGGAGGGTGGGCCCTTGTCTCATCTCCTTGTCCTCTTTCCGCCCCGGTGTGGGCAGGGGTTGGGGGGCGGGCAGCTGACTGATCAGGGAAGTTTGCTTCCTCCACTCTCTCTTTCAGATCGGCCCCCTTCCCCTTCTTGCCTTTCAGGCCTGTGATTTTTAATAGGTTCCTACAGCTCTTTGCCTAAGCAGCTGTTTCGTGCCAAGAAAGCCACGGCAGATTTGTAAAGTGGCAAACCCTGCTAATTAGTTAGATGAAGTTGCCTTTCTGACAGTGGCCCTGGCGTTGAGGAAGGCAACATACCTTCAAGTGACTGCACCGGGGAGGTCTCTCCCATCGTTTTCCTCGAGCTCTTCCATCCTTATTACTGATTCCGTGATAATTACCTTTCCTGGGAAATCCCACCCCGGAGCTATGCATTCCAGACCTGGCTCCCAGCAGAAAGTTTCCTGCCTGTGAGGATCGCCCTGGAGACCCGGTGATCTCCTCTGGGGTGCTGTGCCCCCCAGCACTGGGGAGGTGATAGTTGAGGAATTCACGATGTATGTGTCCAACATCCTGCCTGGCGTGGGGGCAGGGACAAACTATGAGCAACTCTGGGGACACTGGGATGTGCTGCCTCCGTGTGTCCCTTGGCCCCTGCCTGATTGCAACTCTGGGCCCGCCGTGGACCACAAGCTGCCCACAGACCAGGACCACTTCCTGGTGAACGACGTGACAGAAATCATCCCTCCCATAACGTAGATGATGTTCGACCCCCTCTTCCACCTCATCACTTCCCTTGAGAGGTTACAAGGCAGTCCCCCCAAACCATCTACTATAACTTCCTCATCTTGCCAGTAAGAAAATGGGGACCAGAGAGGGGCAGGGATGCACCCAACGTCGCTCAGCTAGATGAAGCAGAGTGATGGGTTCCCTGACTCCCGTGTCACTGACTCCTATCCAGCCCCGTGTTAATTATCTATCCCCATTATGCTTTGTAACAAACAGCCCTCCAACCTCAGTGGCTCACCACAGCAAACATGCATTTCTTACCCTGGGCCCAGGGGTTGGATGTGGCACTTTGCTACAGGCTGGAGGTCAGATTTGTGTCTCTCCATGTGTCCTTCATCTCAGGGCCCAGGCTGAAGGGACAGAGGAAGACTGTAGGAGTGGGAGAGGCCAAGTGAAATGGTTAGGAAAACATACAGAGCCTGAGGTCATGTCATGTGTGATCAACATCCTTTGGCCAAAGCAATCTGGCCACATCCAGAGGTAAGAGGTTGCCTACTCTACCAGGGGCATGGCAAAGCCAAAGTCACATCGCAAAAGGTGTGGGTGCAAAATCTCCCTACAACGAGGGAGAAAGGAGTAGCTATCTGTTACCTCCAGGATAATCTCTAAATTCTATAGTTGGGTGCCCCATCAGTTGGCCCCTGCCTGTGTTTTTAGCCTTGTTTAATCATTCCTTGAACACCCCCTAAGTTGGACAAAGTCTGACCTAGAAAGCCCTTGACTGACCAGAGCTGGTGGTTCCTTCTGGAAGATTCTCTGACTGAGGCCTGCCCCATCCTGAATGCTCAAAGCTAGGCGTTCACTGGCTGAGCTGAATGTTTACCAGGGTTCAGATGAGTTTGTTCTCAAACCTGCTTGCACCTAGTTTATCCTTACGCAATTTAATAAGTTGTGTAAATTGATTACCTGGGAGCAAAAAAATAGATGTTTTTCTTAATGAAAACTAAGTTGAATACTTTGGAAAGATGCGACAGATATGGGGTAGTGATAAAAATTCCCATGAGAGAGAATAGAGTATTCATCTGAGGAAAGACATCATGAAGATAGAGATTCTGCACCTTGTTGGCTGTGAAAGTGTTTCCACTTTACAGATCCTGAAGCTGGAAGTTGTGACGCATCTGAAGGACTGCGTATGCAAAACTGATGGCGTAGGACCCACTCACGGCCTCTTCCCCACAGGTTTTGCATCAGAAGACCGGGGTTTTACATTTTTACAGCCTTCTACATGAACACCTCCATTTCTGTCCCAGCTCACAGAGAGAAACCTGCCAGTTGCACGAGCAGAGGGCAGTGGGGGTCTCTAACCTTCACAAATGCTATAGCGGGGTCCAGCAGATTTTACTTGCGGCCCTCAAAGTGCTATGCGTTGGAGAGGCCCTTCAGGACCCAGAAATGGTTAGATTCACCCGGGGTGCGGGACATGCACACCTCAACAGTGGGTTTACTTTCTCCCTTCAGATGTGGTCCGGGCTCACTACGACATCCCCAAAGCACCAATCACAGATGGACTCTGCTTTCTGTGCCAACCCAGAAATCACGACTCAGCTATAGGGAAGCCCCACTGTGGTACCCTCCGTGGGGTGCCCCATGGCCCTGCATGAGAACCGGCATGTGATAAACACATTTTCCATCAAGGATACCACCCCATGTCTGAAAATGGGTTCTTCCTCCCAGAGAGGAGCCCTGCCATGCACTTGAATTCTAATTTGTTTTTAGCACTTTACATCCAGCTTCAAAAATTATTGTAATATCTAGACTTCTGTTGGGAGAATGTTATAATGGAAATACAGTATTTTCCAAGGATTAAACAAAACAACCCACAGTGAACGGGCTGGGGGCGGGAGCGGTTCTCCCTGGTCTCTGCACAATTGTAAATATAATTTTTAATGAAATAAGGTATAATACAAATGATTATTTATACCTCTTTCCCCTATTCTGAGCAAAGAAAAACCTACCCAGTGTTTCTGCTTTTCTCATTTCCTAATTCCTAAAGTAATTTAACAAAAACAAACAAGTAAACTGAAGGGAATGGTAAAATAATCGGTAACTCTCGAAAGAGAACCAGTTTCTCAGCTTTCAGATGAATTCATTTTGTTCAATGCAGATGTGTTAAATCTATTCATATCCACATATTCGAGATGAGTTATTTTACTACATTGTTGTGCTGTATAAAATGAGTTATTTTGGTGAATTAAATGCTGGGGTGTAATTTTCAAAGGAAATAGAGATTTGTAAATGCAGCGCAATTTATGTCAGTGTTTCAATGTGATTATTAAATATTACAGGAAATCCATCTCATAATCTTTACCTTTTTCCTTTTGTCTTTTTTACGTGTATGTGAGTTGCAGTGTAGATGGATGTTGCATCTTCAAAAGTGTCAAAGAAAATGCAACTGTTGCCATTCATGGAGTTGTATCTCCCTTCAAAGGACTCATATATTCCTTTTGGCTGATCATCCTCCAAGTAACTCACATGAGTGCCCAGCTAGCATCCCAGGGCTCTTTACAAACCACAGCAAGACCGGGCAGGGAGGGACACAGTTAAGTCCCTGGAAGGAGCAATTCCCATAGAGCATTCAATTTGCCAAAATGGTGGTTTGGAGAAAGTTAAATTAGTTGATTCATGTATTCGGTAAGGATTTATTGAGTGTTCTTTGACTTCCCAAATACTTTGTCTGCAATTGAAAATCAGTCCCGTGATTCTAGGCACAGAAAGGCAATACATGGAGAAGTTCCTTGTCTTTTGGGTCTGAGGTCAACACCATTGCCCCAGTGAGTGTAACCTTTCCCACTCAGCCCACATGTGACCACAGTCCCTCCTGAAGCCAGCAGTCCAGGCCACTAGTACCAATCTAGCTCGTGTGTCATGCAAAGTGTTCTCTTGTTCTCTCTCTCTCTCTCTCTCTTTTTCCTGTTCTGAGCAAGCCCAGTGTGATCACACTACAGCACAGAGTCTTTTTCTTCTCTAATCTAGAAACCCAGAAACTCCTGCCACTGCTCAGGATAGGTGTGCTTCCCGCTGGGCCAATTGCAGAGTTAAGAAAATACACCCCACCTTGCTCCTCATGATCCCGTGAGGGCAAAACCACAAATATCAGGGAGAACTAAGAGAACAGAGTCCAAATCCTGCATGGGGAAGGAAAGCTGGGGTTTGTGTGCAGCTGTGCATCCGCTCATGGCCCCCTCCTGGTAGGACACAGAGGCTTTGCCCCGACGTGAGTGAGTCTGAACGCGTATGAGGTTTCAAATCAAATATGCCTGGTGCTGCACAAACGTCTTCTCAAATTTCAGGTCAGAAAAAAAAAATGCTTAAAAATATTCCATTCCAAAATAATTTCAAATAAAGCCCTTGATTTTCCCATTTGCTTTTGCGTCTGACTCGGGGATGAACGCAGCAAGGAAGGGAGGAGAGGGAGAGCAGAATGAACACGGAGGGGGTGAAAGAGAACAGGCGGTGTGTCTATTCCAAGGAAAATCTCCTAATGCCCTCATCAAGCAGGCAAGACAAAAATTAAACAAAGGAAGCGGGAGAGTTAGAGCTAAGGGGAAGTTTCACCCCCAAACAGAAGACCCAGGTCACTGTTGGGGAGCAGGAGGTCCCCCCCCAGGGGCTCCCCTTCCCTTGCTGCACGGGCTCTTCAGGGAATCAACAGGGAGGCGGGAAGGCCCAGGCAGCCCCACCTTGTCTCTCTTCTCCCCTCCTCTAAGTGGGAGCTTGAGTGATTTGGCGGCTGGATCTGGGAACCTGCCTGCCAAACTCCACCTGCTAAAGGGACCCGCTCCAGCTGTTTCCAAGAGCTCCTCTTCGGCAAAGGTTTATCAGGGAAAAGAGAGCTAATAAAAAAACGTGATGAATCAGGGAGCTGAGGAGAGCAGAGCAGCTTGCTGTGATGAGTCTCTGCTCTTCTCCCTCTGGCGGGTGCCTCAGCTCTGCCCAGGGGACCCCCTGGGTAGGAGTTCACGGAGGGGCCAGGACCAGCAGGACTGCACTGGGAAGCCTTCCCCTTGGGTGCTTGGTGCTGACCTGAGCCTCTCCTGCTTCCCCTGGCATGTGGGTGCCCCTGGAGAGGTGAGACACCAGCAATGGCAGGCCGGATGATGTGGTTTTGGGGTACACCCTCAGTAGTTCTCCATTGCCCTCCCATGGTGTGAGCATCTCACCCTCCACCCCAGTTCAGCATCCAGGCCACTGTTACCAACAGTGCGATTTTACAAGTGAAAGACAGATTTATACAACACAGTTCCCAAAGGCAAGCTAACTTCCAGATCAGCTCCCCGCCGGAGGCAGTGGTATACTCTTGCACTGGAGGAAAAATGGCTTGTACAACTGACCAGGAGGCCCCCGGGGGGTCCCCAACAGGATGCTGTCTGGAGGGATTTTCAGCAAGACCTTACGTGCTACCTTTAGCCTGCACCTCCAGGTATGTCTGGCATGGGCTCAGAAGACGGGGAGAACAGTCTCTGACTCCTAGATCTGTTAGAACACAAGAACAGCGCTTCAGTGCACAAGGCCCCGGACCCTCTCACTGATTCATTTGCAAATATGTCCTGGGCATCTACAAGTCAGGCCTGTGCTGGATGAAAAAAGATAAGCCTGCCCTCAAGATACTAGTATTCAGCAATTCACAGCTGCCCCAGAAGTAAAGGAAGGTCTAGCTAATAAATAACTTCCATCACATTATTCCCCCACCCACGTCTTGCTACAAATTTCCCTTTAATAACCTCATTATGCGCTTGACTCATATGTACATATCGTATATTCCCCATATCCTCTGCAGATCTGTTAACTTCTGGGATGAAAGGCATTAGGGACCCCACCCAGCCTGAGTCACAATATTTTAGAACCAGGAGGAAAGCTTTCCTTTGTCCCCACAGCACATACAAAATGGGAGTCTGGATGAGGAGGCTCGTTCTTTCGTTCAGCAAATGTTTATTGAACACCTATTTTGCCCAGCATTGTCGTTGATCTGGGGGATGGCAAGATGAAGGTGACCTATCTTGTCCATAAGGGGCTCACGCTCAGAGAAGGAGACAGACACCGAACACAGGAAACTGTGTTCAGTGGCTTGCTGAGCAACATGTAGGAAAGAGAGACAGGAATGCAGCCTGAGGAAATCAGGGGGGCCTTCCTGGAGGAGGTGAAGTTCTTACCATTGAACTTTATTACAATTGCCTCTTCATGTATCTGGAGTTCCCTCACTCCATGTGAGCTCTGGGAGGACAGGGTCGATGTTAGTGGGGTTCTGTTTGGTATTCCCAGCCCTCCATACTGATTCCTTGTTGAGATTTGGGGAAAGAAGTTTACAGGGGGTGGAAATATAGAAAAATATATAGAGGCAGAGGCCCAGCAGTCAGACAACGGAAATTTGCTTGGGATAGAGGTGGGGCGGATACTCAGGGACCAGAAATGGATGCCCGACTCCTACAAGCAGCCACTCTGGGTTTGCTCAGCACCAGCACATTGTTTAAAAACTCGGGGTGTCACACCTTGCCCATTCCCACTTCTCCCAAAGCCAGCAGGGTGAGAAGCCCCTTGGCACAACGGCGTCTGGACAGGTGGCATCGTGTCCTTCCCGAGGACCAAGAACTTTGCATGGTTCTGAGGGAGGCGTGTGGCTCCACGAAAGCTGCCTCCCGCACCTCACTAACCACCCGCTTGTTTGACTTGCTCTCTGTTTTCCTCCTGTGAGCGACTCCCTTCCTCTGAAACACACCACGAGGGGCACTTTTGGAAGACAAGCAGGAGTTTTCCCGCGTCCCCTGTGAAGCCCGGGCAGACCTGGGCCTGGTACAAGCACCGCCTTCTCCACCTCTTTGGCAGGTTTCAGGATTTTCCAAACACGGGTAAAACAGGTATTTCCCAAGACGGCTTCTACATATGTGGCAGGGATCTCTTTTTAATAAGGGCTTTCAAAAGCAACCTTCTGCTTCTGAGCTTTGCAAAACGCTGCTCTATAAAAAGTTAGCGGCAAGCCTCGTTAGCTCCTCTCGCCATCCGCTTCCTGTTAATTCCGTGATTAAACATTTTGCCCCCAACTATACATGACATTAAATGGGAATGGAGCGATCCTGCCATGAAACTGTGGGTATTGAAAAGGAAGATTATTTTTTTCTTTTCCCCCCTCATTCTCCTCACAGATAGGAGATTTACAGTAATTAATGCCATTTCGTTTAATCTATAAATGTTTGAGGAAGTGATGCTATTTGTTCTAAGTGCTACTCTCAGTGAGAAAATGCAGAGTCCCCTCCAATTTCTGACTTTATGCTTAAGAGCTAATGAACTGCATTCTCAGTAAACATTGGCAAAAGATGCAAATGAACAGAGAGAGGCTCCAAATGCAGAGGGACACACGAGAAAGAGCTAATTTTACACAATTGACTCTGTAACCTTTTTGGATCAGTGGAATTAGAGACTGATTAATCAGCCATGATTAGCGTTTATTGAAGCTTTGTGCTGTTGTTATATTTTCCCCTTTCTTTAAAATTGTTCTCTTCTTCTTTCCTACTTTCTTTCCCTCCTACTTTGTCTCCTGGGGTTAACAGTTTCTAATACATTTAACTGCCAGTCTATCATCCTGGATGGGTCAGAGCTAGTCTTTACGGACTTTTAAAATTAATACCAGATAGTTCTCTTGTGGCATGCCCTTGCTTCTGCTGCCGCGCTTGGCTGTTTAATTGTAGAGGTGGCCTCTTGTGGCCACATGCTCCCAATGTTTAGCAAGGGTTGGAAATATGGATGTTAGGAGAAAAACTGGCAGATGGCTGACAAGGCATTTTTACTCATAACACACCAGTAAAACTTTAACTCGGAAGATTTAGTGCGAGAGCGTTCCAGCCAGCAAGCTGCAGCCATATGCAGATTTTTTTTCAAACTTCTAAACTGATGGTTTTGCAAAGTGTGCATAAGCAGGCTTTATTGATTATGATGTTAAAAATTGAAAGCGTCAGTATCATTTAGCTCGAGACAGTTTTAAAGGAAAAATGAACATTCGTTTTCATTATGAACTACGAAAAGGCCAGGGGCTGGTGAGGTCCACATTCATTATTTCTTAAATTCCAGGGAGGAATTCTCTCAACTAGGTGTCTCTTCAAAAAAAAAAAAAAAAAAGAAAGAAAAGAAAAGAAAAGAAAGAAAGGAAAAAAAGAAAATTGTGTGCACTTGAAGGATATGAATCAAATGCACAGTTCACTTATTCAAGGTGAGGTTATGAGCGGCTTGCAGGAGCAACTTGTTGGCTGGTGTGGGGCACAGCCCCCGGACTGCTTCTTGGCGCACTGGGGATGGTATTTATAACGCACTCAGTGTGTATTGATCTCACCCAAAACTATGCTAAATAACTCTGAGGCTCTGGCAGGCGCCCACAAAACTAGGGCAGGCCAGCTCAGGGACTCTGGCACCTGCCCTAATTCATCCCTCGGACAAGGACGGCTCGCCTGGAAGAGCCAACCACCTTAACCTCCAAGACGTTTTTCCTTCTTTGTCTGTTTGCTTCCTGCTAAGGAGGAAGCTGTGTTTGGGCCTGAGCGCACCGGCGACATGGACATGCATTCCTCTGAGGACGGCTCAGCACCAGATGATGTGACATGTCTATCCTCTCCTGATTCAATGTTAAAAATGCCCAAAGGCATTTGCTTCTATTACAGCTTAATAGCTTCTTCTTTTTTTTTTTTTTTTCTTAAAATGGGAAACCATGTCAGTGTTGGGGAGAAAAGAACAACCACCACAACAAAAATAAGCGAATAAGGCACAAGGAAGTCACTCTCTTTTTGCCCAAGGAATCAAAGGAAGGTTTACCCAGCAATGACACCGCAGCCTGACGTTGTTCCAGCTCAGACTTGGCGTTAGGAGCTGGGATGAGTGCAGCTCCCGTGGTATCTAATCTTTGCAGCCGTCTTCTCTTTCCAGGTGCAAGAGCTTATTTTTAGGAACATCAGGCCGTTTGATTGCCTTTGGGCAAGTAACTTGTCCAAAGACTCCGTGTCAGTTAAGGGGGCGAAATCCCCCCGGGGAGCTCCCCTCCATCCAGGGAGACAGGACACACTGACGCGTGGGATTGCACACAATCCAGCTCGTGTTACCAGCGTCGCGCATATTCCTTCAAGGCACAAACAAGCCTGTTTCTTTGTTCCCTCTCCTCAGCCCCCGGGGTTAAAGGGCCTGCCTTCCCAAAAGGCACTGGAAAGGTAAGTTGCGTGGATTTCCATATCCTGCCCACAGCCTGGAGGGCAGAGTTCTCGGAGTACGAAGAGATTAAACAGATAGTCTTTTCAGGACAATCATGTGTCACATCTGCTCTAAAGAAAAATGACTGGTTTATGAGTTTTCTGGAACTGCTGGATGAGTATTAAATATTTGGGTAATTGAAGCAGAAAGAGTCAGGTTATGGCTGGGCTGATCCTCCCCCCATCACAAGACACTTCCCTCCTGGTCTGCAGCAGTCTCAGGTAAATCCATTACTCCAAAGCTAGGGAGCATCATAGGGACATTTTACAAGCTTAATTACCAGAGAGTTTAATAGAGAGTGCTCACCCAGTGCCCTGACAAGTGATGAAGTAACGGGGCCAGCATCAGTCGGGTTTTATTTTCCGTAGGGTTGGGCTGTTGGATTGCGGACCAGTGAGCGTGCTGCCAGGAAGCTGGCTCCATTCCTGGGGAGCTAAGGCAGCGTGAGCATTTGCACCATCATCAATGCAGGGTCTTGACTTTCTTTGTAGAAAATTAGTCTGGAGAGCAGACAAACTTACATGCTCCACCAGAAGCAGCACTGTTTCCATCTTAGCTGGGCCCCTCGGAGCCCCGGCGAGACAGGAAGCGAACAGCCGCATTCTAATGCCCGTTACCGTCCAGGGCTAGAACAGTGGCATTGAGGCGGCAAGACTTGGACTTGTTCTCTGGGCTCCAAACGCTAAACTGAGACCATTCTCATTTCTGTCCAGTTGGGGATCCAGAAAGGTCTCCGGCTTGAGGGGTGGGCACACCGGCGAGAACCGGGAGCAACCAGAAGGACCGTGTGGCATCAAAATGTCCCTCAATACCTAGCTCCAGGCAACTAGAGGATAGGATGGCACATCTTTATTGGTCCAAAGTCTACATTAACTAATGCTTATTGGATGGTGAATTATAACAGAAACCCTGTTAATGTGTGGGAGAGCCACATGAATATCAAACAAATTCATTCTGATCGGTGCTATTACAGTGAATACCAAATGAGCTCATAATGATGGAACAATGAAACTGTTACCGATAGATTTTATTTCTGTAACAAATCCTCCATGTAAAAGCCCCTCCTGTAGTGTTAATTCTAATATAAGTTTGCATTTGAATATTAGCCTCATCAAGTAAATTATGTTTTTCAATCGCCCACACAATAACACTCAGGGCAGTGTTTTGTTCTGTTTGGCTTTCGTGCCACGAGGACAAGCCCTGCACCCCACAATTTCCAGTCTGCCTATCGAGCTGGATGACTGCTCTAAAGGGGTCACATTTTCCTTGGAGTGTCCAATCATTAGAAATTCATTTAGTATTCAATGTAATAACACTAATGCGGCGGGACAGGATGAGTCCGAAATTCATCTTGCATTCATAGACATGTGATGTACTTCGGAAAGAGTTCCCCTCTAATTCAACATGAGTTTAGCCCTACTTAATGGACACTTTAAAAATAAAGCATTACTAGAGATGAAGGCTCAATTTCTCCTGATGGACATTTGGAATTTCGTGGAGTCACAATGATCATGTCAAAAGAGTTTTTCCAGCTCAGGCTAGAGCCACTCGGAGTGTGGACACCGGTGCTTCTCTGGGCCAAGGCTTGGGAGGCAGATGTAATTCATCTGAAATGCACTGACAACGTGCAGGCAAGCTAACAGGTATGGAGAGTTTGCTGTGCCGCGGAGGCTGTGCTAAATGCAGGTAGGGGTATTGCTTTAAGTCAGGGAGCAAGGTACCTTTAGAGCCGATTTACAGCTGAAGAAGTGGGTGTTTTTAGAGAGGTTCAGTAACTGGTTCAGTGACTTGCAGGCAACACGTGGCAAAGACAAGAGTCATGCGTGTGGTCACATCCACTCTCCGCGGCTGCCTTTCGAAACTGTGGCTTACCTCCCAGAGCCCAGCCAAGTTCTGGCTCTCCATGAATATTCGAAGGAATGCACGTGGAAAGGTGTCCTCTGGACCAAAGCAATGGCAAAGACAGGGAGTTGTGACGCGATCGTTCAAGCTCAGGCGTGACATCTCCTGGGTGGGTATCTTTATTAGCTATTTCCTGGGACCAAATGTTGGATTCCAGAGAATAAGATTTCTATTTCTTTGCACCCTCCTGCGTCCCAGTTCCCCCATGCCACTCACTCACCCCCATACACAAAGAAGAAAGTGGGACGCACCAAGGAGGAGCCTGAACCATCCTGTCTGACCCTTTGCATCAGAACCCCCTTCCCACAACGTGGCTAGCCCAGAAAATGAGCCAGGCATTGCCTGTCATTTCTGGTCTCGGGAAGACACACCCAAATACCGTATGCAGGACTGAGTACCTTCTCAGTCAAGACCTCGTTAAAACGCACACGTGTGCATGTCCAGTCACACCTTCAGAGCATCTTGGATAGAATGCGCATGCGTGGCGCGCACGCGCGCGCACGCGCGCACACACACGCATACACATATGTACACCCGCGCACACGTTCATGCACACACACCATCTTAAACCGAAACTCAGACTGGCTGATTCCCAGGCTTACAGTTAGCTCCCTATCAAGAATTAATGCAATATCATGCACACACCATTACTGAAAAATTCTACGCTGTTTTTTGCCAAGTGTTCCTATATAACAGTTTTATCACAAGTCTGACAGCCTCCATAAAAATTCCAGGCATTCTATATCAACAGCCCTCTTTGTACTAAGTTATTAAACATTAAATTTTTATTCGTCATTTGTATTCTGTTATGCAAAATAAGCTCCTTGATAAGATGTGTCTTCTTAATTGGGCCCTTGATGCTTCTTGGATCGGAGTTGTCAGATTAGCTGGAAGAAGAGGCACTGCGTTGAGCCAGCTAGCTACCAGGAGACCAATAGCTTTGTAACAACGATATTAAGTTAGAGAGGCCAAATGGAGGGCAGCACCAGGCTCAGGTGAGGCTTTGCATCTGTGCATGTCTTATGCTCGGGCTCTTTTCTCGTGGTATCAGCAGGGCTGATGGAAATAGATTTGTTTGTTGTTTACAGCATGCAGCTGTGGGCAATGCTGCATGGGAGTTGTATAAGATTGAAGCAAATTTGTACTGAGACTAAAATATTGAGCTTTGCTCCCGTCAGCAGTCTCTGGAATCTTATTGTCGAAAACTTTATCTAGTTGTAACCTTCCCCAGGGTGATTTTCATTTGCAGCTGCCCTGTTCTGTCCCCCATCTCTTGTCCCCCACCGCCACCACGGCATCAGTACTTAGCGGGAGCCAGCCAGCTCAGGCCGGAGCTCCAGCTCCTTCCTGACAGGGCCACACAGAAAGGCCTGGCGACAGGGCGGCCATTTTCTCTCCCTGAGCCCTGCCCGTCTGCCTCTTGCCTGCCATCCTGAGCCCGGCTGGACCGGCTCCGGGGAGGGTGGCCCCTCGCCCCTCAGCCTGGCGTGGGCTGCCCAAGGCCCTCCAGATATCTGAGCAGGGGGGGAGGCATCTGACAGCAGATGATTTGTTCTGTATGGGAGCACATTTGTGTACCTTTCCAGAGATAGTTCTAATTTTACCCTATGAGGCCCATTTAGGGTATTGCAAGTTCCTCTTTGTCCTCAGATGCTGCTCAGAGGGAAAGATAAAAGGAGAAAAAAAAAAACAAAAAACAAAACAAAACCTTTCCAGGGATCCCAGGGCAATGGTAATTATTCAACAGGGGCTATGTGCCTCCATTGTTAGGTCCAGCTGGCCCGGCTGCTGAGTTGAGTGAATTTTCCCTGGTGGATGCTTCTGTGTCTTCGAAAAGTGGTGTGTGTGTGCCTATCTATGTGTGGGCGGGGTGGGGAGGGGGCATGGGGTTTCTGATGTACAGGACACTATTCTCCGATCTTATACAGCTGTTGACCATTGTATTGGTCCAGAGGCATTTGGCTGTCGGGAGAGGGTGAGGAAGGGAATATGGTCCACCCTTGCTGGTCGACTTTGAATCTCCTTGGCCTCGCAGAAGAAAATCTCTCTGGGATGGATTTGCTTCCTGTGCTGAGGAAAGGCCTGCTATCCAGGCCCCCAGGAGGAGGACAGGCACTCAGACATCTCTGCCAGCAGAAGGGCCGCTATCCACTTCCTCGTGGAGACAAAGCCCCCAGGAGGGAGTAGGAAGAGGTCCCAGACCCAGGGCTAGAGTCTAGGGCCTTCCTGGAGTAGGTTCTCCCCACTGCTGGGCTCATACCTAGAGCGGGCTCCACCCTTTGGGTCATCCCACACTGACACATCTGTGGGGACTGGGGTTTGGCAGGAGCACCGGTGAGATCCTGAACCTTTCAGGAGCGATGTCTTCAGTCATGTAGCTTCACTTGAGTTTCCTGCTTTGGTAGCCATCGGTTGGTCTCCTAGAGGGCCTTCTCCGTGGGCAGAGCCACACCGCAGGGGTGGTGGCTGTGTCTTTGCCCCTGTTGACTGGTGTCTGAGGCCTTCGAGAGACACCGATGTAAGGGGAGAGTTGGTAAGGTGCCTAGAACAAGGTGCAGGTGTAGCCTTCACTGTGGGGGCAGGATTTCCACCCACTGTCCTGTCATCTGATCAAGGGACCAGTGGGTGGGTCACCCTCAAAAATCACTATGGCATGAACAGAACTACTAGCTAAACCTATGTTTGCCATTATATAAATCATGCTGCTTTGGGTTTCAAGAAACAGAAGTTCAACTCAAACTCGTTTGAGCTAACAGATAAATAAAAACATATCACCTCCCAGTGTGAAATTTGGAGTGGAGGCATTGGCTTCAGACATGGCTGAAATTGGGTGCCGAAGGACACTATTATCACCTGGTCTTTCTCTATCCCTCTCTTCCTTGCCCCTCCCTGTTAACATCATCCATAGGCAGGCTCGCCCCTGGCAGTGCCAAGATGACCTCCGGCAGTGCCAAGGTTATATTTTTGTCTGCTTAGAAATCCCAGTGGAGATAGTGTGCCTTGTTCATGAAAGCACCAGCCCCCAAATCACAGGGCTGATTCCCATTGGCCCAAACCAATCACTATGACCGGGGAATGAAGTGCTCTTAAAAGTGGGTGTTAACTAGACATGTTACCATGACCATTCCACAACAGATACAAATATCAAACCATCATGCTTACCCCTGAAGCCGATACAGTGTTCTATGTCAGTTATATCTCAATTAAAAAAAAACATTAAGTGGCAGGAACCAGCTCACATGTCTGTCCTTAGAACCCAGGTATGGTGTCAGCTCCAACATGGATTAGGACTTGGGGAGCCTGGCTCATTAATGATCTGGAAAGAGGACAAAGGTAGAAGAACTGTCACTCCGGCTGTCCCAGTCCTCAGGTGTTGGGGGACAGGACCCAGCTCCATTTGGTCTAAGCATTTCATAGGAGGGCCTTCGTTCATGTAGGTCCACCTGGATGTAAAACCTGCCCATCCATGGCCTTACTCCCTTTCTAGTTCAAGCCTGGTGAGCTGTTCTGCTCATCCACTGAGGCCCCGCTCAAGAGAGCTTGCTCTCTGAATATCCTTCTCTTACCTTAATCCCCTGGTTAGGCATCCCATGTTTTGCTTCCCCATGTTCATGAAGATAAAGAAACTCTTAGCCTGGTATTTTCCTCTGTACACTGCAAATTCCTGGAGTGTCTAATTTACCTTTACATCAAGCACCCAATACAGTGAAGGGCACAGACTACGAGCTCAACCGAGTTGACAGGTGAGTTCATAACTAGCTAGCACTAAGAGCGCGAAGCCTGTAGCCCAGGTGGAAAAGAAATAGAAGAGAGGAGACCCACAGAAGATCAAAATTCAAATTCTAGAATCAAGTGTCCTCCACCTTTAGCCTCTCTGATAACGTAACAAGATCTAAGTGGTTATAATAGCTGCAAAATTAAGGGCCCAAATTGCCACCGAAGACAAAGAGATTCAGTGCTGACTTAGTCCCCAAACAGGTCCGGATTCACGGGGGAAATGCTGAGCCCTCCATCCCTCTGTCTCCCCACACACAGGCTATGAGAATGATAAAAGACAGACATTATCTACATTCAAAATACATATAGGTTAATGAAAAGATCACTATTTTCTGGTAATCCATAATTCTGCCGAGATAAAGGACTCCTTCCTGGAGATTCAAGAGCCAATAGCCACTTGGACTGGAGTGGCCTTGGTATCAGCTTCTGGCTGTGTTTTGACATTTCAAATTTGTAGAGGTCATGTGTGCAGCAGGAATGGCTTGCTAGAACACGGATGATAATATTCCTGGCAGGCTCAGGCGCTGGAAATTCCGGTTTCAAGATATCTCATTATCTGCAGGTGCCATAATGGGAAGCTGAATGCAGAGCTGTCAATCACAGAGGAACATTTGGAAACGCAGCAACCACAAAAAAGCTTTCCCTGACTTACCCCCTCTGCTCAACGGAGGAGAGAAGGAAGCTCCAAGAAATCATCTTGAGAGCAGTTCAGCAGCATCCAATGAAAAACACTGGTGGGCTTGGCCATCTGAAGTATATGGCACCCACTTACCACCGGCCATGGGAAGAGCCCTGGAGAGCACCTGCCTGTCTCCAGAGCTGAGGCTCAGGGACGCATTCCAGGCCAAGGTGCTGTGGGTTCTCCTGACTCCTGACCCCTGGAGTTTCACCGGGAAGACCATGCCATGGGGGTACGGTCACACACTTGCTACTGCAGCTACATGCTGCTCTGGGTTCCCTAAACACTGATCCTCACAGCTCCTCACAGGGCTTGGCAGGTGAGGGATGGGGGCATGTAAACAACCCGGGAGAGTTTCGTCTACACATGCGGAAGACAGTGACCAGGGCAAGGGCCTCAAGGGGACCGGAAGCCTGAGGATCATGGTGCTGTGGTCATTGTTGTTGTCGTTTGGCTTCACCCTGGAGCTCGTCTTCAAAAAAACCTCAATAATTTTCCAAGCAAAACTTGATGTGATATGATTTATGAAAAATTAAAAACTCCCACCTGAAAAATAAACATTCGAAAATGGAACCGATGCACAGAGGGGGACGGCCCTGTCATTTGGCATGATTTCGCTTACTGCCGTGTGGCTGGTCTTTGCTGCTGACTCCCAGGCCCCCCGAGGACAAGATGCAGGATCGAGGGGCTTCTGAGCTGGGGCCTTCGTCCAAGGACCCATGGGCCAAAGCAAATGAATGAATCAATGGTTTCATTCTTGCTGGGCGTTAAAAGGTGCACACGGACTAGAGAGAGGAGCCATGAATGCAGACCCCTCATGAGCAGCCGGGAGCTACAGCGCAGGGAAACTTGGCTCTACCACCACGTGGTTGGGCACCACTTCTAAAGCTGCTACTCAGTTCCGACTAGCTCTCGCCAGGAAGAAACGGTTGGCCAGAGATCTTCTAGTGGCTTCAAAGGAAGTTGGAAATTCAACTTTTTACTTAATTTTTAAAAAAATTCCTGGCAACTGAATCAGATTTTAAGAACAATGAAAACAAATACTGTGCTTTGGACCTTTCATTTACTGCTTCTCTACTATGAACTTAGGTCATTCCTAAATGGTAGAAGCCAAGAATATCACTATGTTATCTCTATAATCACCCATAATTACATCCCAAATCCTTTTATTTGTCCCTCAAAGGGAGTAACTTCAGTTATATGAACGGTTTTCCTTTCATATAGGTTACATGATTTTTGTCCCTAATTGAGTCCTTTCCCTCCCTCCCTCCCTCCTTCCTTCCTTCCTTCCTTTCTTCCTTCCTTCCTTTCTTCCTTCCACAAAGAGCTGTCAAGCTTCAGCTGTGTACCCAAGCCGTAATAGGTGTTGCTAGAACAAAGATGAATGAAGCTTCCCTTAAGGAATTCGGGATCCAGTTGGCAAGAGAGAACAGGCACAGGAGGATATTTGCTGGACGAAATGTATGTGCCAAAGACCATGCCCAGGCCGAGTGGGCAGAGGTCACTCCCACTGGGCTCTAAGATGGGGTGTTGTTGTCTGAGGGCCGCACCTCTGCCCTCTGGAAAAATTCCTCTGCTCCTTCTGAGGACAGTGTAGGCGGGAGGTAACCACTAAGGAAAATGCACAAATGGTGTTTGTTTACTTAAACTGTGAACTTAAATGTTCACAGAAGGCTACAAGTCACTTACAGTGCATTTAAGAAAAGGTGGCTGCGTTTTGGGAATGCAATATATAGCCTAGAAAAGATGAGGCTCTAGGGAAGGTTGGAGGTGGAGCAGAAGCAGGGATGGGGGAGTTGGGCGCATCTTCCTACCGGGCTTCTAGGGTGTGATGGTTAATTTTATGTCAACTTGACTGGGCTAAGGGGTGCCCAGAGAGCTGGTAGAACATTCTTTCTGAGAGCCTGTGAGGGTGTCCCTGAAAGAAACTACCATCTGAATCAGTAGACAGAGTAAGGCAGATTGCCCTCCCCAACATGGGTGGGCATCATCCAATCCACTGAGCATGAGAATAGAACAAAAAAGCAGAGGAAGGGAGAATTTGCTCTCTGAGCTGGACAACCATCTTCTCTTGCCCCTGGACATTGGTGCTTCTTTCTCAGGCTTTCAGACTCACACCAGGACTTACATCATTGTTCCTCTGATTCCTCAGAACTTCAGACTGAACCTGAATTATACTATAGATTTTCCTGGTTCTCCAGCTTATAGGCAGAAGACTCTATAACCATGTGAAACAAATCCCATAGTAAATCTTTATATATATATATATATATATATATATATATACACATACACACACACACACATATATGTATGTATTTTTTTTCTATTGGTTCTATTTCTCTGGAGAAGCCTAATACACATGGGAAGAGAAATTAACATAGACCTATAATGAATGGGTAGAAGCTCAAGCTTAGTGTTCAAGAGAGAGAATTTGGAAGTCAGCAGACTTAGGTTAAAATCCCAACCGCACTACTTACTAACAGTGGGGTCTTTAGCAAACGGTCTCTCTGAGCCGCAGTTTCTTCATCTGTATTATAATCCCTACCGCACAGGACTATTGATATAATTGAAAGAAATAATATGTCAGAGGGTTTAGTCTAGCACCTGGAATGTCACAAGAATTCACTAAATGTTTTTATGAACAAACAGAAAATTTATCTTTATGTTAAGAAAACAAACACAAATACCAAAACAAAACGGAATAAGAAACACCGTCAATAGCCTAAATAGGAAACAGGCACTAAGTAGTGAGTTCTCCATTATTAGAAGTGATCAAGTAGACACTAGGTGGCAGGAATCTTTCTCTTTACATATAGCTTGAAGAATGTTATTATAGAACTTCAATTTCCTTTTTAATTTCGAGCCTGCAGGATGCTTAGAAATGAATCAGGTACCATACAAATGTAATCTGTGTGTGTGCATGCACGTCTGTGCATGTGTATTAATACACAAGACAGGGGCACCTGGGTGGCTCAGACGGTTAGGCGTCTGCCTTAGGCTAGGGTCTTGGGATCGAGCCCCACGTCAGGCTTCTGGCTCGGTGGGGAGCCTGCTTCTCCCTCTCCCCCTGCCTCCCCCATTACTTGTGCTCTCTCTGTCTCTCTCTCTCTCAAATGAATAAAGAAAAAAAAGTCTTAAAAAAAAACATGCAAGACAACTGATGGGATTTTTACCTATTATGACAATTTAAAAAATGAATAAAAAAATGAATGAATAAATGAATGATTAAAATAATTTTAATTCCCTTTAATTGTAAATTTAAATATCATGGACAGTCTCTGCTACCACCCCCACCCAATTCCCCAAACAAGCAGATGCTTTGCCATATCCTCGTGAGCTCCAAAGAGGGGCTCTCACAACCGCAAAGGCTTGGGACCTCTTGGACACCCAGCAGCGCCAGCAGGAGGGGGCACCATCCTGGAGACGGCAGCATGATGGGCCAGGACGACATGTCCAGGCCTTCCCAGTCGCTCTGTGGACATGTCTCTACATGTTAGTCCCTGAAGACAATTGGCCTGGATGCCATATTGGAATGTCTCGTGATATGCTACAAAGAAAGTAATTTAATTTTTAAAAGAAACTTTGGCTCTCCCAGTTCCCACTCCTTGAGCCCTTTGATGCCCTTGTCTCTTCCTTCCCTTCCATGTTATGTTTAATAGTCCTCTATATAAGCCTACTTTCCTAATTTCAGAAACTCACTGATACTTATGTGTAATTTGTTGCACCAGGTGCTTGCATGTGCACAAAAGTAAAATCCTAGGCCAGAGTCAATTCCAGTGGTCAAATTTCTGGCTGACGGGGGGGTGGGGGGGATGGTGTATAAGGGAATCCACTGTGAGAGAAACAGAGCAGGGTACTTTTTAAATGAAATTTCCCTGTGTAGGCATCTGTCTGCTTTGCTAACATATAAAGGTTTAAGTCCCCAAGAGACAGATAGGAGGAGAAACCACCTACGGGTTTTCACTCCATTGGTTGCATTTTATTCTGAAGTTTTAAGAAATTGTTCTTTAAGTCAATCTATAATTTGGTCTTGGATTCATTAACTAGCTTTCACCCACAAGGCGCCATTCTGTAGCTTCCCTGGCCATGGAGCTGGGCCAGAAGAGCGTTGGCTGAATCCACGGGCCACTAGCGCCCATCTGCCCAACCACCCTCTCCAGGCTCATCTTCTCCCCAAGTCTCCATGCCTCTCACCCCAAACTTGCCTTCAAAGGTGCTCTGTTCTGTCCCGCCCCACCTGGAAAGATACCCTATGCTAAAGAAAGTGCTTCCCTCGTGTTTCATTGTCTTTATTCTTTCCTCTTTGCCTTTTTGAAAAATGGGATCAAAGAGTGGGTTTCCAAGGAGGCCTTTTGCTTGTCTTTAAGCAAGTTAGCTAACATCCTGAACTGCGAAATGATAATAGTAAATAGTCTGGAGGGCCCCCAGAAGATCAAGAGACACCGATGTGCTGGGAAGACCCCAAATGTCCCCAAAATGCAAATGATGACAATGCCTGTCTCCTCTTCTTCCTTTCTTCCTGTCCGTCTTCTTGTGAAGAAGAGTTCACGGTGGAAACTCCAATGACAGCCAGAAGACAAGCCCGAGTGACCATTTTCCTGCCCCATGACTGATGGAGAGCCTGGACCCGCGGCATTTCTTTCTATGAATGTGAGACACGCAACAGCTAGGAAGGGACCCAGGCCATTCTTATGCAGCCTCAGCACCTCCTGGCTCCTGGGCTGGTGGCTTCCTCCCCTGCCCCTCCCCGGGACCCCGGGAGCAGCCAAGCCCCAGCAGCACAGCCTCATTCATGCCCCCGGGGGCTCCCGCTCAACACCAGGAGGGGACACTGTCCATTATGAAAACCTCACTGTGAAGACTGACACACATTTTGCTTCTAGATGTTTAAATGGATTGATTCGTTCTGACAACATTTTCTTAAAGGCTTTTTTACCCTCCTAATGAATTTGAGCCTCTGTGAAAGGCATGTGATTGACAGAGCCACAGACTGACAGCTTCCAGCTTTTGCAGAGACTTAGGGTTTACGGCAGCCAGTCGGGGCCCAGGTGAGCAAGTGAGGGAAGGGAGGAGAAGAGCCGGGCCCTTCGCTTTCATTTCGGAAAATGGCCTGGATTACCTGGCAAAGGTCTGGGGCATTGTAACTTTGTGCGGTCTATGTTGCCCAAAAAATCGCTTCAGGTTTTGTGATTTCAAGGAACATTTCTTGAGTCTCCAGGATTTGCCTGCTGGATGATGACAAGATGCAAAGTAAGTTGAAATGGGTCCTACCCTCAAGGAGCTCAGTCTCGCCAGGTCACTAACCAAGAGAACACCAGCTGCGGAGGAGGGTCCCCCTGCAGCGCAGCGGTCACTGGGCTGAGACGGCACGGATGCGGGCTGCTCACCGGCAGCTGAATCTTGAAAGAACAAAACCATGATGAGTGAACAGCAATAGCAAAGAAAGTTACTTCACCCTCCTGTATGCCTTTGCCCAGGTGGGCCCCTCAAGTTCAATGAGCACAGCTCCTCCAAGGGCGAGTTTTCTCTCACGGCTGGAGCGTCAGGTCTGTGGAGGAATGCCATAACTTCAGGGCTTGAATGCTACCAGGTCAGAGTATCAGGGAAAGTCCTGGAAGGGCACGTTAAAATGTTTGGGACCTATAGTGTAGCCAGTGGAGAGTTAGCAAGCCTTTCCAAGGAAGAGGGTGCCATACGCCAGCCCATGTTTAGAAAGACCTCTCTGCTCGTGGCATGGAGGGCCGATTGGAGATGGGATAAATTAGAGGCAGGGCTACCAAAGGCCCTTTGGGTGGCAGGAGTGGCTCTGTGGACTTGCAGTTTCCTAGTTTTGGGGTGCATAGTGAAAGGGGGAACTCAGGGAAGATGGCCTAGCTCCTCTCTCCCATCGACCAAGCAGAAGTCAATGAGTTTGGTCATGACCATGTTGGCTAAACTATTGACGGAGCACCCAGGAAATACATCTCCCAGAAGCTTGAAAGTTTGGTATTTAAAAGAGCGACTGGGGCTGACAATGATTCAGACTTTACTAAGTAGTGGTTGAGTCAGTTATTCAGAATGGAACTACACTAATTCATATCGGGCGCACGGGGACAGACTAGTGGTTAGACTCCAGATTCACCACTTAACGCACCACCACCTCAACCTTCTGTTCTCATGCTGTTTCGTTTTCCGGTTGTTTGACCAAGTGGACCAGTCATTCGTGTCTGCCCAGGCTGAGTCTGTGTGGGAGTCACATGGGTTTCCCACCTGCCCTCCTCAGAGCCCGGAACACACAGGTGTGGGGATGAAGGACTGTTCCCAGCCCCAGTGGTTTGCAGGCATCCTCAGCAAGAGGTCTGAGATACTCATCTATGAAAGGATCTGTTGCTTTCCCCATGTTTTGGGGTGACTTGTTTTGTTTGATCCGATGTATGAGATCATCCAGTGCCAGTTTTTAATTTATGACATTTAATGATGCATTTCATTTGCAGCAATTAAAAAAAAAAGTAACCAATACACTGCCTTAGGTTAGCTCAGTTGACCGAATTGGTATTAAAAAATAAAAACTAAAAAAGAACTGGCAGGCACCCACTCTGTGAGTCCTCCAAAGCCTTTTTGGAGTCAGCTCTGCTTACTCCTGCCAACCCCCAGTTGTCCCTTTCTTCCTGATCGATGAAGGCTCCTGCCACTTCATCATGGTTTAAAATAGGATGGGGCGAACAGCAACCCCAGCTCCACACTTTGTGCCTTCATGGGATTTCACCCACAAATACAGGCATAAAAAGGCAGGAAGGGGCCAGAGACCCCTTCCATGTTCCCAGGAGAAATCCGAAGCAAGAGAAAATGGGTGGGAAGGTCCCTGCCAAAGTACCCTGATGGGAAAGTGGCCTTCAGAGGACTGCAAAGGAAACTCCACCAAGATCCCAGGTGGGTCATAACCTGTCTCCCAGGCAATACTTCAGAGAGTGACATGACGGAGCCAGTAAATTACAGATTCTTCCAGGAATGGTGCCAGAGAACTTGACATTTCACATTCACTCACACACTGGCAGCTGTCACCATGGGTAACAAAATGCAAGCACTACCTACGGCTCAATAGGTAGCCCGTCCCCCAGAATTTAGAAGAACCCATCTTACTCCCTGACAGCCCAATGGCCAGGGATGGGCCTCCAGCTGCAGGGCTGATGACACGTTACAACGTTACAGCATGCATGTAACAGGAACTGTGTTTTGTGAGCGTGCAAGTTGGGCTTAGCATAAAAACTAGAAAGCACACGGCTTTGAACCATATAGGTTTGGCTCCAGATATTTTTGCATTCCTCTGTGTGAGTTTTCTCATTACTTTGAAATAAGGCATTTTTGTTGCGGATAATGTAGAAAATTCAGACGGAAGAGACAAGGAAAAATTTGCAGGCATCTATAACCCCCTACCCAAATATAATTATTTTTTTGTTATAAAACTTTTGCTATAAAGGTTTTATAACTATATATATATATATATATATATATATATATGTTTATAGTTATATATAAACATGTATATGTATGTGGTAGGAGATAATATATGTAATTAACAAATGTACAATAAAATGTAGTGTAATACTTCATATATACATGCACACACGCACACACACATACATCTTCTAAAATCAGTGACACCATCAGTCATAAGAAATAGCAGAGCTTCTTTGTTTAGAGAGGGGGTGGCAATGTAGTAAATGAACAGAAAAATGTTTTTTACTCAGCAATGAAATTTTTGTTTATCCATTCGATTTCATTCTGGCTTATTCTTCTAAATCGCAATTAAAGTTATCAAAGTTTGAATCTACGCTTTCTTCATGTTCAATTTCTCTTGGCCCTAAGTGGTGATGCCCAGCTTCATGGGAATGCTCCTTTTTCAAAATCCACATTGGCAATCTTGATTCTGATATCTCCGAACACTTTTATGATTGACTGCCTATCTCTGAAGCAGATCAACAGTTAATAGGGTTTGGTCTGCATTTCCTATTTGTTGGAACTTTTAAATAAACTTCTTCCCCCTGAATTCAGACATGCATTCTTTGAAGGAAAGGGTCTTCTCTTGAAAGTCATTGGAAGCTTTCAGCAGATAGATGTTTAGTACTGAGAAAGTCATTCATGAATTAGACAACGGGACTTCTTGCAACCATGAAATGCCTTTGCCTATCACTAGGGACCTGGGGGCTTCCACCACTGTTAATTGCATTGTCAGGCATGTGACCCTCAGTCTTCTTTGTCCACGTTAACATATTGGTTTTATCCTTAATCATGGCACCATCTTTCTAAAGACATTTCAATGGCAACAGGAGTCCAAATTTAAGTTAGCATTCTCTTTGCAACGCTGCCTCAAAGCTAATGACTCTCAGCAGAGGTAAGATGTGGACAAACAGGTACACTTCCATCCTATGGAGCTAAGTTTGCCTAGGCATGGATAATGACAACCGTGCCCCATGGTACTCCCCGAGGTTCAGCCAGTTGCTCTTAAAACATGAGTCGGAGGACTCGTGTTTGGATCCTGGCTCACCCCTTGCCGGCCCAGGGCCTTTGGCAACTGCCGACACCCATTTATGGAGACTCTATGAGGATGACATGAGCAAAATCATGAGGGCTTGGCCTGGAGCCTACGTATTGCTCAGGCTCACTGAGCACTTCTTCCTCATCCTCTACCACCACCGTGGTAGCCACCACCTCCACTGGCAATCATTTCGTTAGATGCCTACCGTGTGCCATTCTTTGTTCCAAGTGTCTTACCTTGTATGAACTAATGAGATCTTCACTTCTGTCTGACAAGGTAGGTACTGTCATATTATCCATGATGAAACAAGGCATGGTAGAGTTGAGTAATTTAGCCCGTATTCCTTAGCTAGTAAGTAGTGAAGCCAGGATTTAACTGGCTGGCTTGGCCCCAGAGCCCTCAGTACGATGCATAGTTTACCTACGTAGAATGTGTGTATTTACATAAATCTGCATTCTATATGCTTATGCATTACACACCCCCCTTCTTCTCCCCCTAATCGCCCCATGTTACTCTAGCACATTCTCGGTCATGGCAGCCGTGACCAGCCTACTGTGTGCAAACAGATGACAGTTCTTAGCTGCTTCCTTATTGTTGGGTGCTTAGCTCATTTGCAATGTTTCAGTATTAGAACTAATGCTCTGGCAAAATCTTGGTGGCCAAATCTTAACACACATCTATGATTATTTTCTTAACACAAAGTGCTAGAAGTGGTATTGGTGGGTCAGGTGACCATCCACCCTGGTGTAAGTAGGACTGAGGAGTTTTCTGGGAAATGGGGACTTCCAGTGTTAATCTGGGACTGTCCTGGGCAAGTCGGAATGGTTGGGTAACAAGACATTTTTGCATCTATGTTATTTGCTAAAATGTTCTGACGCCTGTAGCCTTCTTCCCATTGGGTTGATGGTTTGCTATAAAAATGAGGAAGAGGAGAGATTCTGTCCAGATGGCCTTTGGAGAGTGGTCCCAGCCATGTCTGTGCAGTTACCATGGTAACTATGGATGTCAGGAGGCCTTGACTAGAGGCCTGAAGAGGGGACACAATGAGTCACAGGGCCCAGTGAATGCAATACAAGGGGGGGCCTGGACAAGGAGACACATAGTGTCAAAGGAATTGGGACCAGAAGAGAGCAGGGGCCACATTATGGCCAATTAGTGAAGCCAGACCCGTGTGGCCAAGGACCAGCTGATGTCAAGACCTGTGTCAATTTTTGAAGCCAATGCAGTAGACTTATTCACACTGGACCCTTCTTCCTCAGTTCAGTTCAGCAGACATCCCCGGAGCACCTCCTCTATGCCTAGCACCCCGTTGCTTGCTGGAGATGGAGGGGAAAGTAAGGGTCTCTGAAGAGATCTTTTTCAGGATCCGTGGTGCCCCTCCTCACCAGACACCCAGATCCTCTCCTTATCTTCATTTAGTCACTCATTAAGCAAATATTTACTGGTACCCGACATAAGGCAGTTTCGTGGGATTTATCGGCTGCCTTGTTCCCTGGCTAAAAACATTCTTAGGAAAAAAAAAAAAAATCTGATCTCTGTTTTGGTGAATAAACCCATTTGAAACTTAATATCACTTTTAAATATCTCACCTTAAAACCTATCTCTCCTTGTTAAAGGGGCTTCAAAATCAGGCAGCAGGTAGGGCAAGTCCAGGGAGATGAAGCAATCAAAGATCATACCAAGAACATTATTTCCAAAGAACAAATTTCTGATCCTACGATTACAGGAAAGACATTTTATTCTGATGGAGGCTACTATTTATTGAGCATCCATCATGATCCAGGCAGTGTGCATAAAGCTGTTCTGTTTCAGAAAGCCAGTTGTAGAAATACCTGATTTCAGTAAGCTCTACAAGGTAAGTATGAATATGTCAATTTCTATGGAGTAGGGGGATGAAGTTCCCTCAGACCCCCACCATAAGGTGATTGCAGTTCAGCCTCAAGGAACTGGTTTAATTTGGCAAATAGCCTTCCTGACTTCCTTCCTCAGGTCTCACCCACCCCGAGACCAGGGGACTCTGGTTGCCATTTTGCTTTTCTCTGGCTACCAGGAGCCATCCAATGGTCCATCTCATCTTGGCCCCAAAGAGCACAGAGATCCCTTCCTTATTACAACTTGTCTAGTTCATGGCAAATCTCAGGGTTGGATTCCCCACCTCCCACCCCAGAGGGCTGGACTCCGGGCAGAGACTCGGGAAATCCCAGTTTCTCCATCCTCATGGGATGGACTCTGCCCTCTTGGGAACCCTGAGAGCCACTCACGCGAGCTCTCTGTTGGCCCTTGAGGATGTGGCTTTGTTACAGTCAGGTCATAATCAAAAGTGGCTTCTAGGACCCATGTGCAGACACTCCAAGGAGAGTTATATACACTGCATCATACCCATCTGCATTCCCAACATGCTACACCTTTGACTTCAAGTCCACACTGAGCCCCAGCTCATGCCAGGTGCTGAGCGGGCCTCCTACAGAGGGTTGCTTGCCCGTGCCTGCCTTCAGAGACGTTAGAGACCATCTCCTCCCAGGCACTGAGGTCAGAACCCCAAGGGTGGCAGCACCCCCTGCACGAGGGGTAGAGCTGTGTGCTGCTGCCCAGCTTTAAGCAGGGAGCTATTAACAACGAGCCTGCCATCCGGCGTCAACTCACCCGCTGTCCCGAGAAGTCAGGAAATCATGGCGACTCGGTAGGTAGTCACAAATATCATTGAGATCTTATTGTATGCCACCTTCTGTTAGTGGTTGCTTATCATCCCTAAGGGGTAGAAAACATTATTCTATCTTTGGCAGGGAACCGAGACTTACAGAGGTAAAGTCACTTGTTCAGGGTCTTGTGGCTAATCAGGGACAGATCTGGGGATGCCAAACCCAGGTGTGTGGCCACCGCACTCTCCTGCCTTTCTTCGACTTAGCGCCAGGCCCCGCAAAGCCCGGCTAATGGCAGAGATCTCGAATCACTTAATTTTGTGTGTGTGTTTTAGAATGAGCTATAAATGGCTGGCATTTGAAAATCAAAATCGACATCATCGAAGTATAAAAATAATGAGGTGGGTGGTAAGCGGCACATTGGCGTGTGTGAGCAATTTGCACAACGGAGGAACGGGGGCCATTTAGAGCCAACAAAGAAATGGCTTCTCTGTAGTCACAGATAAAACGCGATCTCCGGTGTTAGGGGAAGGCAGCTTTTAAGCAGTTATACTCATTGTTAAGCTTCCTTTTGGAGTATGGCAAATAAGTTTTCCTTTAACGGGAGACTTTCTTATACAAAGGAGAGACAGTGAATACAATGAGCTTGGCATTGTGGCGCAAATGATCTTTTCCGGGGGACCGCCCTGGGTGCGAGGTGCGTGCTCTCCATCCGCACATTTCCCTGGGCTGGGTAGGGCCCTTTACGGAGCGGGGTCTCCAAGGCTGACCATCGAGGCGGCTTATTATCTACAAGAAGCACATGATGTGTTGCACCAAGTGACTGCATTACAGCAAGCCCCTAAATTGTATTTGGACAAAGAATAATTGAATGCTGGACAGAGTAACAAATATCCTGGTCAAGTTTGCTTCATGGGTTTATCGTGTTGTATTAACATGATAGAAATATGAATACTTAAATCTTATCTCAGGTATAGTTTATAACTGCATTAATCATTTCCTGTATTATATATTTTTCATGTCAGTAAGATTGTGAGGGAAAGATTCAATTTTCACAGCACGGTCGGAGAGTGTGTTTTAGATAAGTAGGAGGCCAGGATTAAACCACAGCAACATGGCTTTTTCCACGGCAGACCCTATAAAGGAGAGGTTAGCATATATCAAGCAATATTAAGGAAGAGCCTTTCGGCTTTGGAAAAATAAATCACCAAGTCATCCGATGCCATCGCCGTGTTCGCCCGGATCAGATAAACACTTACAGACTTTCGACTTCTGCGTGATATTTCCAAACCAGGCTGGGAAGCCTGCTGCCCCGTCCTTCCCCGGGGTGATTGCTGACTTCCAGCACACATCTGGGCAGGCGTGCAGGGCCAGGCAAGCACCAAGGTGGCCACAGTGGCATTTTTGACTTGGCGCTGGGAGAAGTTAGCACTGTGACACGTGCCTTCCTTCTGAAGCGAATGGTTCTTCCAGAAAAGCAGTTCTTGTTAGAGAGTGTTGCCGGGGCTATTGCCTCCAGAACTTCGGATTGTGTTTGCCCAGACAGGCGGGTGGGGAGGGGGCTGTCCTGTCCCCTCTCCAAGTGACAGAGGCGTCCTTGAGAACTGTGTCAGCATCACATCAAATCGCGACAGATATTTCTGCTGGGGAGCAGACCCGCTTCCAAATCGCCGCCTTCAATCCGTTCCGAGGAGGGGCTACGATGGAAGAACTTTGCTTTTTTATGTAAACTTCCCGAAATGTCAGTGCTCCTCCAGCTCCCGGCGACCTCTTTCTAAAAACCCTATCAGAGGTTCGTCATGGCTGTTTGTGTCCTTTAAGCCTTTGTGTTTGCCCAGCAAAGTGAAACAGAGGTCACGACACAGAGTAACTTTTTCTCAAAGTTTGGGGGGAAAAAATCAAAACAGCAGGCCATAGAATAGAAAGGTGAGATGCAAAGACACAAATCACTTCCCAGTCACAAAAATTGCCAAAAAATAGCAGCTCGCAGCTGTGCACAGCAGGGACAGAAAACATTAAACACATGTTAAATAACAAATAGGAGACTTAAATATAGCTAAAAATGGACCTTATTCTGAATAAATCATGCAAGCTGCATCTTAACCGTCCTGAGAAATGTAATGGATCATGTGAAATCTGCCAAATTTGTATTTAAAAAAAAATCAATAACGTGTGCCTCTGCTTTTAAAATGACACGATGCTCGGTTCAGGGAAGATGCTCTGTGCTTCCGCTGCCCCCCCCCCACGCCCCCCGCCGCCCATACGAATACAGCTGGATTTAAGAAATTTCACTTTAGTTAAAGACAAGCAAGACATGCATTTGAATAAGTCTATTTTTTTTTGGTGGATAAAAACTATTTAACATTCACTTTGCACTGCCTTAGCATTTCACAAGATTGTTCCCTCTTTCTTTTGAACATGTAAAGGAGTTGGCTCATCTATTCTGAACCGGTTTTTTTTTTTTTTTAACCGCAGAAGTTCATTTCTCTGATACTTCTCATCCATTTTTAGCCTCTACTAAGACATAGCCATTGCCACACGGGCAAAAAGGTTTTTTTCCCCTCTCCTTCACTGTCTGCAGGAGGGGGGCATTCGCCTTTTATGACGATAACGCAAAATAAATCTCCAGGCAGAGTATTCAAATCAATCCTGCTGGCAAGTCTCCTTCTCTTGAAATGTTTGCTGCCTATATATTTCTGTCTTCAGATTATTTTCAAGTCCTTTGGCTTGCCTTCAGCACTTAGGGCCATATTTTGGTGTATCCCATGTGTGTCTCTCTTTGGAGATTAATGTACCTCTAATAACGGGAGTGTGAATGGATGAAAGACTCCTTAACTTTGCCTCGATTTTGTCATGGTGGCACATTTTTGCTCCACCCTACACACACACACACACACACACACACACACACACACGCACATGTATGTGCTCACCCATGCACACACTTGTACACTCTTTACTATGACAGTCTATTTCTTGATGGAAAGGTAGTCTGTGGTCCTGTGCTTCCCCCAGCAGTGGAATTCCATTGTTTCTAAATTTTTTGTCATCAGTAATTACTTGCCAAGGAGTTTAAAGTGAGGGGCTGGGGGTATATCCAGGGGAAAGCTGGGTGAGAATGGGAGAAGCCAGCCCTAACACTGGGCTTTGTGCCTTGCATTCTCTCCCAGGGTTCTATTTTCATTCAGAATATTCATAATACTCTCCTAGCATGAGCAGCAGATATGTGGCTTTGAGGGCAAAAATGTGTGTGTGTGTGTGTGTGTGTGTGTGTGTGTGTGTAAAGAAGAGAAGCAGACGGGAAAAATCTAAAAAACAAGGAGCAAGTAGAACCCTAAGGGGGAGCCTCTGTGAGCATGCTTCGCATACCTCAGAGGCTCCTCTCTGCCCCAGCGTCCTCCTTTGGCTTGTACATAGAGCGTTTCCCCGGAGCAGAGCCGTGCTCAGATGGGGGCTCTCCAAAGTCAGTAAATGCTCTAATGTACTGAGAAGTCATAAATATGGAATACACTGCACCGCTGTTTCCATTTCCTGTATTTCAAGGATATGGGTGAAATTACAGATGGTAGTACAAGTAGTGATTAAAAAAAAGAGGGGGGAGGAAGAAAGGAATTCTGGTAAAAAAAAAAAAAGGGGGGGGGAAGAAACAGAAAAGGGATGGGAAGGGCAAAGAGAGAAAAGGGAGGGTGGGAGGGAAGGAAGAAGGGAAGAGGGAGGAAGGGAGGGAGGTTTAGAACTCATTTAGCACCTAGGTGCCCCAGAAACATTGTTTCCAGGAGAAGGACCAATGGATGAGCCCCACCTTCCCATTGACAGGAGGAAAGAGAGGACATGGGTTTTATCTGGGCGGTGATATCACCTCCTCAGAGAAAGGTCTGGTCTTCCATGGCTGTGGGAAATCAATTAGGTTTGTTCCTTTGGCAACCTTCCCCCACAAAGAAAATTCCCAAGCTGCCAACCACCCCTCACATGTTCCCCAAAGGCAAATTGTTTTTGAATTTTCCAGTGGAGGATTAGCTCAAGAGGCAGCAGCAGAAAACTATTATGTGCAAGGTTGGTGGCCCACCTCAGCATAGCCCTATTTTGAGAACATTAAAAAAGAGAAAGAAAGAAGAAAGAGAAAGAAAGAAAGAAAGAGAAAGAAAGAAAGAAAGAAAGAAAGAAAGAAAGAAAGAAAGAAAGAAAGAAAGAAAGAAAGAAAAAGAAAGAGAAAGAAAGAAAGAAAAAGAAAGAGAAAGA
Organism: Eumetopias jubatus; assembly: GCF_037043125.1. Classification (NCBI taxonomy): domain Eukaryota; kingdom Metazoa; phylum Chordata; class Mammalia; order Carnivora; family Otariidae; genus Eumetopias; species Eumetopias jubatus. The sequence goes on along the minus strand of NW_028274816.1, from coordinate 44,245,935 downwards.
AAGAAAGAAGAAAGAAAGAAAGAAGAAAGAAAGAAAGAAAGAAAGAAAGAAAGAAAGAAAGAAAGAAAGAAAGAAAGAAAAAGAAAAAGGAGTGTGTTTGCAACAGAAAGCCCTGAAAAGCTGGGTAGGTTAATGAAATAACATCTGAAACGTGGTTTTATTAGGTCTCAGTTTCCGACTTTCCCCCTCTCCCCCATATTTGAATCCCCACCAATGCACTTTTTCGCTTTTATGCTTTCATTTGGTTTTAATGGGCCCAGGGATTTGGGGTTTATCTTTTGCTTTGTGTGCTTTTTTAAATCTGTTCCTTTCCCATATAATATTCCTCCTCTAACTTGCCCATTGTGATTCATTCCTTTAAGATCTTGTTTTATTTTTAAGTCATCAATTACTCAAACTTTGTGGGCCTATCTATCCTCAGCCATCTGGACCCCATACCTTATTTTAAAGCATGTTCAAATAATGACAACCTTCTTTTCTCAATTAATTTATGGGCTGTGGGGACCATTTTTCATTTGTTATCATGCACTTCCATTTGATCTTTCATATCTTTCTTCTGCATCTGCAACCATGCAGTATAAATCTTCCACTCCAGCTTTGTCATGGTGTCCAAGATATATGGGTATAACTCCCTATTAGTTCCACAAAACTGACCTTAATTTCTAAAAATGGTATCAGATGTGAATAAAGTTTGGTAAGATGATTTGTTTTGATTTACTTTGTACCACTTATCTTCGAGTTTTCTTCCTACTTTTCTTTTATCTAATTTAGACAGTGGAGTCTTGCAAGCCGGTTTACGGTGTATGCATTACCTCCCCGCCAAGGCTGCTCCTCAGAGATAGGGCTGGGAGATTTTTGGCTGCGGATAATAATAATGTGGCCTGTGGACACACTGGAGGTTGGTTTGTGTTGTTTTCTATTTTATTCCGACTGACCTCCAAGTTTCAATGTCTTTTCCATTTCGGAGATGTGAATATTTTCAAACAGCGCAAGGAGATCGGGTTATGAGGGATTGGGTCTGATTGTTGCATAATAAAATTAAGCATGCAGATCCAAGTAGCTTGTCTCTTCCGCTGCTCAGTTGACAAATAGGGGCATTGGAAAGACCCAAACCTCTCCCCATCCATTAGGGGAGGTTGCTCTTGGATTGCTGAGGGGTGGTGGCTTACAAAACAGAACCTGTGTGTGTTTTGTTTTACATAAACAGACTTCCGTCCAAACTAAGGAATGCTAATTAAGCAAAAACCATGGCCAGATGTTTATTAACACTTCTCAGGTTCATGGGATTTGGAGAGTGTGCAGTTTTCATGGACTAATTTAAAAAGGGAAACACCTTTATTGGAATAATGGCCAATTATAATTGCCGACTTTGCCTATTCTTTACTGTGCTGGTGGAGCAGGGGGGAAGCGGGTCCCTCCTCGTGGAGAGATGAAGTGCCCAGCATATCCTGGCGCGGCCGGTTCAGGCCTGCGCCCAGGCTTCGGGCGTGGTTGTGCAGCCACACATCCGTGAGGGCTGGCGTGGAATCGTGAAACACGCCCACGCAGACACGTGGAATGAACCCTGGGCGGTTTGTGATGCAGAGCCAGTCTGTTTTGTTTTGTTGTTTTGTTTTGAATCGCATGGTGAGTTTACCTTGTGCTCGGCTGCCTGCAGGGGTACCTGTTAGTATGGAGACAGTCAGAGAGAACCCTTGGCCAAGAGGGGGAAGGTCTCTGGAACGCCAGAGAGCAGGGAGGCAGGAAGAGCGGCTGTCAGGCCTCAGCATGGTGACTTCATTCTGGGCCCCAGATTCAAACTGTGGAGTAATAAAACTGAATAGCACCATATAAAACTCTGCATTTCATAAGACAAATATTGCTCTATGCATTCGTGTCCCTTGCACTATGTTAACTGTAGGAAGAAATGGAAACAGTTTTAGTGACCCCCTGGGACCTATAAAGGCTATTTCTGAGTCTGAATCTTGCTGTTTAATTTAATCATTTATTATATTAATATTCAAATGGGCTGCATCTTATTAGCTACCGCAAAGATGTTAGTATGTCTGAAATAAATACCTAATTATGCTTTTGAAGAGAGGAGTTCTAAAGACTTTGGTATGTTTGTGCTAATAGAACAGTTCATTTGCAGATTTTTCTGCAGAAATCAGCAGTTTGAGGTTTTTTTTCCCCTCTCTTTTAAGAAAATAAAAACAAGGATTGAAAATACATGGAGAGGTTTCAATAACAGGTCCTGGTTCTGCCGGCTCACCAGCAGCCTTGGAACTAGGGGGTTTTGTTCTCTATGCCCGGGGACTGGCCACCTTGGAATGACCAGCACTCTCGGCTCAATAACACATTAATACAATTAACTGTTTTAATCAAATGACCATGAAATTAAATATGTTCCTGTTCAAAGGGAAAAAAATAGATATCTTCTTGAAAATATATTTTTGAGCCCAGCATACTAATATTTTTAACATGACCGTTTTATTATGTTCTATCTGCATCCCGTTCCCCCCCCCCCCCGCCGCCTTCTCTCTCTCTCTCTCTCTCAGTTCCCAGTGCAAAATCAAAATCTTATGTAGGTCATTGATTTTTACATCCACAGACAATGGACACCAGCAACTTGCAGAAATCACACCGTGCCATTTGGAGATGCTGCACGAGCGTGGAGCCACACGCACTCTGGGGGTGGGGGGCGTGGGGGACACAAACCCGCAGCGTCTGCTCGGGTGTGTCTGAGGCCAGAGACTGGCAGGACCCATACGGAGTCCATTTTCCTAATGCCGAGCATTAGCTTCATGAGAATGGATTATGCCGCTGGTGTAATATACACAAACGGCGATGATAAATTCTGAGCTAAATGTATACACTGCATTTGGAGCAGTGGAGAAATTAGTGGTTAAGTGCACAAGTTACAGTCTGAGAAACTGGGAACTACACGTTACTATCTTTCTAAAGTAACTGCCACTGGATTTGTAATCACTCTTGTTTTTATTTTCTGAGATTACTGAAATGGTATGTCTACTAATATCCAATTATCTGCTTCACAATTTTTTTCTCCCCCAGATGAATGTGAGAGGCAAAGGTGAAAGTTCTGAGCCAGTGGCCAGGAGACTGCTCCCATAGTTGGGGACTGTCTCCATTCTCCCCCCACTGACCTCCGTTTAACCTTTAAATTGACCTAGAACGAGTTTATTTTCCTGCTCCTCACACGGATGGCTGTCCCAGGAGAGGGAACCCTTCTTTTCCTGGGTGGATAATTACATTGTGGCTGAAATTCGCTTTCAACTGCACAGTGCTCCGTGTCATTCCTTGTTGGGGTGACAAGTCTCCTGCTGGCTCCCTGGCACACAACCTGGATTCCTGCTGCCCCGGGACCACATCCTCCCTGGTCCCTACCACCCATCCCGTTCTCCCCAGCCACGCACCTACTTGATAACCGGTTCCGGCGGGCTGGCTGGTGCTGTGTATGCAGTGCCCTGGGAAATATGGCAGGTGCTAAGGTGCTGTCCTCAGGAAGCTTCCTTTCTGGCTTGAAGTTCACAATTGTTGAATTGCATTTGGTGCGTGTTGCAACAGAGAACCAGTGTCTACAACCAGTGTCTACAGTGCCTGTAGATGGGGGAGGTGCCACTGTGCACGTCTAACACTTCGGGGTATTCCGCTCTCTGCCTTTCGCTGAGGAGGCCAGGCTGAGGCCTCAGTGACAGAAGTCGGTGGGGGGGTGTCTGTGCACAAGGCAGCAAGCCTCCAAACTGAGGGCAAAGCCCTGGGCAGTTGGCACTACACCCCACTCCTCTCCAGGGACCTGGACGGAAAGCCAGCCTTGGGGCAGAAGAATTCATGCCTGACTTACGGGGTGTTGGAGGCTACCGTGAAGGCACTGACAAGCCCATCGGAGCACTTTGGGAGCCGACAGGAAGTGGGGCCTGTCCCATAAGGAGATGAGGGAACGCATGGGGCCTGCTTGGCCTTTGTCTGAACATCAGGCCCAGGGCACCGCATCAGCTGCATCCAAAAGCCCTAAGGATGCCCCTAGGAGTGGGGACACCTCATAGTGGCCATCTTGAACAAGTTCTCTGTGGGACTCCCTGCATTTCCCCATGGAGCCTTCCGAGGCCGAATAGTGCAAGACTTAGGTGACCGGGAAACAAGAAAACCAAGGGGCCTAATCACAGAGCCTGCGGAGGCGGCTCCTTGCTGCTCCCAGGGTTGCTGACGCCAGGGAAGGAGATGACAGGAGTCCCCTTCCTGACCTCCTGATTTCCCCGCAGGGTCGGAGAGGGGCCAAGTCTCCACCATCCCACACAACCGGACCCTAACAGAAAAGTGAGCTTATATAAGTAGCGGGGTTCGCTGGTGCATCTCCTGCTTGTGGCTGGCACCCCCCACCCCTCGTGGGGAGTGCCCTCCTGTCAACCTTCCTAGATGTCTCCGGTAGTCCCCTCCCACTCCCTGTCTCACCACAGTGACCCGCCCCGGTGTCTTGTTAATTTATTTGTTTGCTTGTTTATTTCCTCTTCCCTGCACCTTGTAAGCCCTTGAAAGACAGGATCAGGACTGTTGTGTAATTTTACAAAATGAGAATTCAGGGTGCCTTGTTCACAAATCACTGAGAATTTCAAAATGGTGACATCAGAAAGTTAAACCAGTGAGGGGCCCTTCTGAGTGGGGGGGCTCTGTGTGACAACACAAGTCGGGTCCTTGTGACCCCCTGGGAGGGATCCTGCCTGGCACACAACCGATGCTCCAAGCAGTCCCAGGAACGGATGTCTCAGCACCACCTGGCCTGGCCGATGGCGGTCTCCTTGTCCTCCTTGCTTGAGGGGGTGGGGAGGGGATCCAGGCGGAGTAGCCCGTCTCCGAGAGAAGCCCCTGAGGATGGAAGGCCTCTTGAAGTCAGAGTCCAGTCTCTCCTCACATTGGATTACCCAGTGCCAGGCAGAGTGCCTTCTACTAAATGCTAGTTGAATGAATGAATGAATGAATGAATGAATGAATGAATGAACTAAATATCCAGAGCACTAAAAAACTCCAAGAAAGGAGTGAGGACTTTCACTGTAGGAAACGAGAAGGGGCTTCAGGGGAGAGGGGAGCTGTATTTGTAATACTAAGTAAATTGCAGTGGGAGCCGAGGTACGGGCTGCCAAGCTCCCCCTGCCTTCTGGAAAATGGGGGGCACACTCCACGGGACTGTGGTGGAAACCCTAGTGTTTGGAGCCTGCTCCTCCCCATCGTGAGCTGAGGCTCCACTTGAGGTCTTCTCCAACAGCAGTGCAAGGAGTGGTCACGTCCAGGGTTGGAGCAAAGCCGCTCTAGTAACTCCCTCAGACGGTGAGCTTCTAGAAGGCCTTGTGCATCGTGGCATCCCCAGAACCAGCAAAGAGCTGGGCGCTGGCGGGGGGCGTTGGGAGGCCCTGGGCTAGCTGCCTAGAAGCAGAGCCTGTGTGTGGTAAGCGTCAGAGCGGGATAAGCCAGGGACTGAGCTTGAACATCTCTGAGTTTGCCAGAGGCACCTTTGGAGATAGGAAAGCTGTGTCTGGTCTTCATGAAGTCCCGGGTGGTGAAGAGGAAAATGTCCCCAAATCAACCACACAGGTCCACTCTCATTAGAAAGAAGGTGCTTCTGGAGAAAACTTCAGAGTTCTAATTACGTTCATCATGCTAGGGGGCAGGTTTGGTGTAGTTTTGATTTATTCTTGGATTTATATTTTAAGTAAACTCCCTGAGGCCACCATCCAATGTGAGTGACTTTTAGTCCCCTGCACATGGCACTGGCTTCCAAAGGCCCCTGCCTGCTCACTCCTGGACGCTGTCTTCTACTTTTTCGGAGATCAGCTTCCTTACATGAGCCCGCGGAGAATGTTCTCTGTTGGCACCAGAGCAGGATTGTGGGTCCGGAGGGAGCAGGGTTAGTATCTGGCAGGAGGAATCTGGTCATCCTTGGCCCCAGGACTCTGTCGTGTTGTCTGTGACATCCTGGGGTCTCAGGGTGCTGTCCGTTGAGTTTGACTGGCCCACCCTTGGCTGCTATGACCCCATCATCCATTTAGCTACTACTCATGGGTTGAGCAGGTTATGACGAAGCCTGTACTATGTATAAGATATTATGATGGCTTCGGAAGAGTTAATGCAGTGTTCTCGCAACTGAGAAAGCCACTGTGCCCCAGGGTGGGTGACTGTTATAGCATATGCGTGAGAGGCTGAAGGCAGGCTGCAGAGCTGGAGAGGAATAAGGCCTGAAGGTGGCAATCAGGGAAGCCTTCCTGGATGTGAAAGATGAAACCAGGTCCAGAGATTGGGCTCCCTGTCCGAGCCGAGCCAGAGGCGTCTGTGCCTGCTTCCCCTGACCCCAGGTCCCGTGTGGGAATCCAGTATACCCGGTTTCCAAATAGACCCTTCCAACCTCCCACGGAAGGTCTGGGTTCCAGACCCAGAAACACTCTATGTTGGGGGATTATAAGACATGGAGAGAGGAAGCAATAAGATGGGGCATGGGGTGGGGGGGGTGGCTGACAGATGGGGGCATTGGAAGAGTTGCCCCCAGAGCAAATGAGCCTTTGACCCAACAGAAATTAGCTCCGATTTTTACAGGTTTCTGGGGTCAGATTCTTTGCATTTAGGTTCATTATTACAGCTTGTCTTTCTGCCCCCCCCATCTCCTCGAGACCAGATTAGATTCCCATCAAAAGTCTGGGGGTGGGGCAGAGCATTTATGCAGATCAGTCTACGTTAGGGCAGCAATGGTTAACCTGGTAATATACACTTCCATTACCCTCCATGGAACCCTCGGAGGATCAATGTAAGGATTTAACTACCACACAACGAAAAAACATATATTCCTGCTGCCTTCGAGCAGCCATCGGGAGGCTGTGTGTATGTTTCCCTCATTATTTGGATGTGCCGTTTGAATGTTGTGATCAGTGATTCAGTGCACATGATTCATCAGGAAGACATTTGCTCGGCAGACATGTGAGGAGCTGTCTGCCTCTTCAATCTCACTGACAGGGCAAAAATGCTGATTTATAGTAAATCATTAAAATCTGCTTATTATGGCACGGCTTGCTCGTCTTCCCCACTTCAAGCCCGCAACTTGATCTGCATCGTGTGTCTTACAATTTTATACCACAGCAAGCAGTTATTTAAACAAGAGAAGAAAGATCCTTAGTCTTTATTAGCGCATATGAAAGGATATTTTGTTTAAAGAAGACTAATTAAGAATGCAGACTATTTTCTTGCTCAGTTTAAGGGGGAAAAAAATAAAGATTTAAAACATCTAAACGGAACAAAGAATTACTGTACTAAAACAATACTTAAAAATGATGATTTGGTACATATTTTAAATCGTCGTAAAATATCAGTTCACATGTTGCCAGAATTATCGGAAGGCAGGCCTTGGGGCTGGTGGCCTCTTAGTCTGAATTGGAGGGAGGCCATGTGGATCTCTCCATCAATGAATAGCAGGAAGAGGAAGAGGGTAATGGTATTATTGTGTTCAACTCCAATATTGTGACAATGGTTACATTGCTTCAAAAATCATTTGGAAAGTTTTGTTCTTTAAAGGGAGAGATTTAAGATTTGGTGGAAACATAATATGGGAATGTGTTGCTTGCTAGGTAAACAAAGAAACAACACAAAGAGGTCTATATTTTGTGTGTATTACTTACAGTAAAAAAAAAATTAATTTGATGCCTGGGGACAAAAATCCTTGCCACTGAATTACAAAGAAGTGAATAAACTGACTCAAAATTAATCCATACAGATCTGTCCCCTTAATAAGACTAATTCCAGAGAACAAAGCAGAGCATAATGCATTTTAAATTAAGTTGGAAAATGCATAATTTATATTTGTTTTATTTCTTCATATTTTAACACAGGTGCATTCCAGCATGCTAAGAACCAGAGGAGAAGGGCATGCTTCTGTCCACGGCTTTTTTTACTTTTGTAAACCAAACTCACATTTCTCCCCTTGTCCCGAAAGTGAGAGCCGAATCAGCCAGAAAAGATGAGCACAGAAGCGGGAAAGTGAGTATGTGTGGTTACCTTTCATTTTAAGGACACCTCATTCCTAACACAACATTCAGAAATCAGAAATAAAATACGGCATTAATGCAGATGAAAATCGTGTTTTCTTTTGTCTCACGTGGCAGTTTTAGGAGAATCTGGGGAGGAGAGGGAGCACAGGTGGGGACCTGGCTCCCCATGGGGTGGGTGGGGGGAAGCCCCTCACGCTGGCCAGTGCCCAGGGAGGCCAGCAGCCTAGGAGATCATGGGGGAGGCAGAGAGATGGTTGCGTTACCTTGCAGCATTTGGCTAGATGGAGGGCCCTCCTTCTTTCTTTCTTTTTCTCCCAGTGTGCCTTCCCTTCACTCCATTCCACCCCTCCCGACCTACCTCACCTTGGCTCCCGCCCCCTATCATCATCGAGGGCAGAATGTATCAGAGCAGCCCCTTCACGCTTTCTGTTTCACTCATGAACTCACTTGAGCTTCCCTTTTTTTTTCAGTTGTGTTTTTTGTGGCTCTTTTTTACAGCACAGACAAGGCCCAGCTTAGAAATCACTACTAAAACCAAATTAAATGTCTTAAAATTGTTCTTTAAGATAAAGGGCTCTTAGGAGAGATCTTTGCTAATGATTCCATTGCAAGAAACATCGAGGTGATCAGAGAACCAGTACCTGCTTAGTTGTTGAGCACCTGCTTGGGTGTAGGCCCCGGGGTCTGCATAGAGCATCTTGTCTGTGTATCACCCTCTTGAGGTGGGGGTCCGTTGTAACTAGCTGTCAGAGACTGGGGCACCGGGCCAAGCCCCAGAGTTGAAATTCGACGCAGGTCCCTCTGAGCCTGTATTTGTGCCCATCATTCGTGATGGGCTCTAAAGACAGACTAGAAACTAAGTGCCACAATTTCACATGTGCATGGATGGTTTGAAGCCACCCGGCATTCTTATTTCTGGGGGCTTTGTAAAGCAGAATCCACATTGTCACAGGATGGGGGCCACTAACTTTTAGACAAGGAAGCCTTCCCTCTGACTGTTGAGTGAATCCGGCTTTGGGGGCTTGGCCTTGATCTCTTCCTCCTTGAGATAGCTCAGTACTTCTTTCACCTGCATCCAGAGAAGAAACTGTGGTGCTGACTTCTGGCCCTGCGGAGGCTGCACGCCTTGCTTCTGGAAGCTTGCATGGGATGCTCCTGAAAGTAGGATATTCCAGCGGGTTAGATTTAGGGTTCAGGTGTATGAGAGTGAATGATAAACTGGATGAATCTGTATTCGTGTCAAATGTCAAATATTGATATTTGATAGCTCTGTTTGATCAGGTCCTAATTTTCTTTCCTTTTTTTTTTTTTTTTTTTTTGGTGATTCATGCCAGTTGTATTTTTGATGGATGAGGATGGCCTGGTGCTTTCTGGGCTTGCAAAGTCACTCTTCTGTTCGTGTGTCAGCTTTCCGCCCTGTCTCTTTTGCAGCACACATTTACTAAGCTTGCAAGTCTCGTCCCCTGTCTGACCTCCCACCACTTTCTTCCTTGGCTCTGCTGTGTCTTCGACACAGTTAATCACAGGAAAGGGGAAGGGAGGTAGGACATTTTCAAGCATGGAAGACAATGATCACATGTTGGGGACTTCCTCGGAGTCTGGCAGCTGGATTTCTGCTGCCGTCGGAGTTTTGGCTTGGTGTCCGCCTGCCGCACTTTGGTCCCTTTGTTTTGTGTCCTCACACAGTAAGTCTTACTATGCCTTGGCAACCCGCGCATTTCCAGTCCGGGTCTGTGTGGGGAGGGTGCACATGTGCCACGGCTTCTGCAAAGCCAAGGATTGCAGTGTTCCTGGCTTCATGTGAATTCTGCTCCTTTCCTCATGTGCTCTCCAGATGGGCGAGTGTGTCCAAGCCCAGCCACTGTGTACCCTTGCCCGGACCTCCTACCCACTCCTTTGTCCTTTAAGACAGGTGTCCTGCCCTCCAGAGAAGGCTGATGACACACTTGCCTCCGCCCAGTGGCTCCACCAGGCCATCAGAAGACAGATGGAATCAAGACGTGGGTGTCATTACTGCGAGCCACATCTAAGCAAAGCGCCAGTGGGCACGGTGTCTTGTCCATTTTCTGGACCGTTCCTTGGCTTTACCCCAGGCATCCGGTCCATTCAGCTTTCTGCTGAAGGTCAGGGGAGACATCTGATGACAGACCCACTCACTTGCATTGCACTACCCCTTCCTGGGGTCCTTGTACCCTGGAGAGTGACCCTGAGAAAGGCCAGTGCTGACACCATGGGAAGGGACCTGTGGAGGAATTTTAGCCCCGCGTTGCAGTTGTGGAAAGCTGAGTTTTCATGGCTACAGAGGCCCTTCGGCAGTTTGAAGAAATATGTGTTGAGAAGGTTGCTCCAAAGAAGGACAGACTGAAGCCAGTCTCCAGTTCTGTGCTCAATGGCCTGAGCGAGCTTGGACACATTTCTTTACTTCCCTGAGCCTCGGTCTCCGTATTTCAGACAGAGATGGAAGAACATCATGTTTCGTTCACCATTCCTGGCCCCCTGGCTTTTCCATCAACAGTTAACAATATCTTCTCTCTTCCTACCAGCTCACCTCCTGCCCTCCAGGCCTGGCTTCCTGAAGGAGTTGTCTGTGTCCATCTGCATACTTCTCAGTCTCTCCCTATAGGCTCTGGGCCACCCTAGGAGACCCCTGGCCCTGCCCTGGCCCTGCCCTGGCCCAGAGATGCCTCAAGCACGGTCACCTCTCCTCCTCACCTGCTCCTCCAGGGATCTTGACGCTTTGATTGCTCCCTCCTATCCTCCTGCCCACGGCGCCTGCCTGTCTCCCCACCCCCGGGGCTGGAGCTCACTCTGTTTGCCTCTTTATAATCTAATCCTCTCTTGTGGGCTTAACCCACCCTCTCAATCAATGGTTGTTGGCATATTGGGGATTCCTTGGAAAAATCTGATCCAAGTGGGAGCCCTCCCTTCAGAAAAAGGCATCATATTTTGCATCATTTTCAGAGGATTCGTGGACTCCTAAGAAGGCCATAGCAGAATAACTTTAGCAATGACATCAACAGTAACAGTAACAATAAGCCTACACTAACTTCCCGAAGGCAATACAACAATGATGGCAGTCACAGTAACGAGCTCTTCCTCAGGGGGTTGGGAGCACACAGTAGAGAAAGACAGGGCTGCTCCATAGACCCTTGGCTCACATGGGCCCCATATCCACGTGGCTGGTGAGAATTCTTCTCAGGCTCCTTAAAATTGTTGGGTAATAAGCCAAGTTTCCAGGGCTGTTGAAAATTTCCTCCCTGTCTCCATGAATATTTTCAGGCATATTTCAAGGGAGGCCAGGGGGATTGGACACAACTCGTTAGCTGCCGTTTGAACCTAAGGATCCCTTGTGCTTTCGCTCTGATGACAATTCAGAAATAGTTACCGTAATTGCCCCCCCAACCCCAACACCATGTTACAAATAAGACAGGGAACTCAGGGACTATTGTAATTAGGATTTGCCCCAAACAGACCTCAGGGACCTGGATGGTGGCTGTTCATCTGGGATGTGATCCCAGATGGGGAAGAGAAGAATCTATGGAGTGTGTGTTAACAGGGGTTACCACTCAGGTGGCTGGGAGCAAGGCTGAACTGTTCAAAATGCCAATCTCATCCCCCATGTTCCCCACCAGACCTACTAAATCAGACTGTCTGAAGGGTGCCCAGGAATCTGGGTTTTAACGAGGGCTAAACTCTGAGAAGCACTGGTCTAGGACACACTGCAGCAAGGCTCCCCAAGGGGCCAGGATGGTGGGTAGTGAGCCAGCAGAGTTCCTCCCTCTCCTCCCGGTGCTTTGAGCCTGCTCTGTGCCAATGTCAGGCAGTGCCCAAGGCCAGAGACGGTCTCCAGCAAAGAGACACCGGTGCAGATGGGGTGGGGGGGTGCATGCAGCAGCCAATGTGGGGGGCCACGGGAACACTGGTGGGGTACTGATAGTGTCCGCTTCAGAACTCCTCGTCTGTGGCAGCTTCCATGTTTGGGTCCCTCCTTAATTTCAAAGTCTGGATCCATGCATCTGGATGCCCTGTCAACCTACCCCAAACCATAGTCAGTGTGGCCATCCCACACTCATGTATCACTCCATGACTGCCGCTCAGCCCCAGACCCTGCATATGCCCCCTTAACCCCTAGTCCTTCCAGCAGACCAGCCATCGAGGGCCTCCCACTTCACCTTCTTAATATCTGGTTGATCCTTCACCATGTCTCCCTCTTTACCACGACCCTTTATTTTGAGCCTTGGTCACTTCTGCAAGGATTTCTCCGCTGGTCTCTGTGCCGTCAGTCTTTCGCATATCAACCCGTTTCCTACATAACTGTCTCTATGGTGTCTCGTAAGCACAGGTCTGATCATGCAGCTCTTCTGCTGAAATATCTCCATGGCTCCCATTGTCCAAGGATAAAGGCATCATCCTGACCCACCTGGAGCACCCTCAGTGGCACCCACGCCAGACCCAACAATTCCCGAAGGAGTCAGCCTCCTCCACACCCCAGGCCTTCATGCCTGCTCTACCTCTGCCTGGCTGACTCTTCTTGTCATTCCCTAGGCTCAGTCTCTTCCTTGGCATCTTACATGTCTTGTGCTGCATGCCCTCCCTGACAGCATTCAGACTCCACCCAGGGTATTCCTAAGAAATCTGTGAAGTCTCCTCTCTTAACATATATCACACTGTGATGTATTTACCTGGCTATGTGTCTGCCTTCTGCACTGGATTATAAGCTCCCCAAGGGAATGGACCAGATCCCACTAATTTTTCAATTGACAGCACGAAGAACAGTACATAGTATATAGTAAGAACACAATAATTCATTGACATGAATGAATAAATAGATGAGCAAAAGAAATCTGGTTTGGTAGGTGTTCAACATAAGTTAGTTTCCTCCTTCTTATATTCCTCTCTGGTCTTGCCATGTTAGGCAAATGAATAGGCTATCTTTCCGAAGTCTGGTTTGAATACTAGGTCATGCTATGCTGCAGGCAGGTCTATTGTCGCTGGCTCTGTCCTGCCTCCCACTTCCTATCTCAACAGGCCTTTAGGTTACAAATGTGCATTTGAATTCTTGTTTCAATTCATTTCAAAGTTTATATTTTTCATACTTGTTTGTATAAAATAGCTATTGTTTATTATGATTGATTGTCTATTTTCAAATGCTGGCATTTCCCTTTGGCTGTGTCTATTTGCCATGATGATCCTCTCCCAGGATCATGGAACATGTGAACCAGATGGTGGTCTTTGCTCTGTGACTTCAGGAGAACCATTAAACCATTTTCCTTCTTCTTTAAGGAAGCCATGAAGTCTAGCTTGATGATGTAGACAAAGGAAGACCTACACAGGCCTCACATTATTATGTATATATATATTACATGACCAGACCGCCTGGGTAGCTTAGTCCCTTAAGCATCTGACCCTTGATTTTGGCTCAGGTCATGATCTCAGGGTTGTGAGATCGAACCCCATGTCAGGCTCTGTGCTCAGCAGGGAGACTGCTTGAGATTCTCTCTCTCGCCTTCTACCTTCGCCTTTCCCGCCTGCTTGTTTGCTTGCTAGTTCTCTCTCTCAAATAAATAATCTTTTAAAAAATAATACACATGACTAATGGCAAAAGCTGCAATGCTTCCTCACAGGCCAGTATTGGCTTCTCTTCCCATTCTAAAAAGAAACATCCCTACAAAGATGCATTTAAATTGATACAGTGAACCCCAAGCTGCCAACTTCCATATTTTCAATGAGTAGTTAGGGTTTACATCTGAATTAATGAGAATAATCTATGGAATACTCCTTTTTTGTGTCTAAGTGAAAACATAATGAAGGCTTCTGGTTTTGGCTCCGATATGGAGCTGAAGAACTTGAATGTCATCGTTCTTGTCCTAACAACAACAAAAATTTGGACACATTGAAAATCATCAACTTTTCTTGGATGCATCAGAGAAACAAGGTGGCAGGGCAAAACCACTCTGAAACCTAGAGAGACAGGTCCATTCAGAGAGATACAGCAACACAAATCTACTAACTTGAGCTGAAGCTACTGGAACATTAAACTGGTAGGATCTGTTAAATGATAACTGGTGAATTGCTGGAGGCTGAATCTGGGCTCATGAAAGAAGGAAAATCTTCTGGGACAGAAGTCGTATAGAGGCCTCCACAGCTTCATGACCTTTACCTCCAGGACCCCAACCAGATTCTCACAGTGACAATAGAGGGAGATTTCCTCACAACTCTGGCAGTGGGAGAGGGAGTGTGCTGATTGAGTAATACTCCCAAAGCCTTCTCCATAACAGAAGCCTACTCTCCAGGGAAATGGATTTGCCAGAGCGTAAGTCTGAAATATTATTGCACTCAGAGGAAGGGCATTCATCCCCACTGGAGGCCCCTTCAGACTTTCTGTCTCACATAAAGGGTGGTTTGGGATGGGAATATAGTCAACAAGAATCAGGGCTTCCAGGAAATTATTTGGGAATGATACTCCCAGATACAGGGAGTAGGAGACCAAGGGGGGCAAACTATACCACCTGAGAAACTATTGTGAAGGTGATAACACTGAGAAACACTTAAATATTGAGATTTAATCAGAATATTACAGAACAGTTCTCTCCTCAACCCCTTCCTACCACACTCCCATAGCTAGAATAGCAACAGTGGATCACAACCGAGTGGGTTGCCAGATGTGAACTCTATCTGAGGATGGTTCATAAGGAAGCCCAAAGTCAAGAGGGGAGACAGAAACACAGATATGAGAAATTTGAAGCTGCTGGTACTTACAGTGAGAGCAAACAGTAAACAAAGCCCAGGTTCTAGCCATATTATTAACATAAATCCCCACAGTAAAGACCTATTTAATTCAATGCCAATTGCCCATTACATGTTTGATTGTCAAAAAAACATTGCGAGGCACACTAAAGAGCAAGACTGAAGAGACAAAATAAGTGTTAGAAACAGACTTAGGGATGACAGATTATGGAACTATCAGACAAGGAATTTAAAACAAACATGAAGCAAGACCCAGTTGCGTTTTCAAATACTTAACACCACACTTAAATCTCTGTTTCTCTAGTTTTATAAAATACCACTAGAATTAATGCCTTGATGTTTACATTTAAAATAATTAAAGGAAACATGTGGAAAGAACACATGATTCAGAGGGCATAAAACAAGCAAACAAAAGAGATCACTGAGGGAGGAATACACCATTGAGCAAGTTGGCTGAATGAAGATCCAGCCATTCAGTCACTAAGAAATGCCAATAAAGGAGGGGGCGGAGCAAGATGGCAGAGGAGTAGGAGACCTGGGTTTCGTCTGGTCTCAGGAATTCAGCTGGATAGGGATAAAACCATTCTGAACACCTACGAACTCAACAGGAGATCAAAGAGAAGAATAGCAACAACTCTCTGAACAGAAAAGCGACCACTTTCTGGAAGGTAAGATGTGCGGAGAAGTGAATCCGAGGCGATATTTGGAAGGATAGATGGCGGGGGAGGGGGCCTCCGTCGTCCCCTTCTGGCAAGTGATAGAGCCACGGAGCACAAAATCGGAACTTTTAGAAGTCGGCTTCGCTGAGGGACGTCACTACAGTGGCTAAGCGGGGGGTGGAACCCTTGAGGGACAGTGTGGTCTCAGGACCCTTGGGGTCACAGAAAGACAGGGGGTGCCTGAGTGCAGCAGAGCTCCCAGGTATCAGAGCGAGGAAGCCGGCTGCAGAGACGGAGCCGAGGCGCGGGCTCTCAGCTCGGGGTTGCCATACACTGTGATCCGCGGCCCAGTCGGGCCACTGCTCCTCCAGCAGGGACCCAACAAGCGGCAGAGCCGGGAGACTCCCCTTCCTTCCCGGGGAGGAGCGGCGCGGGAGCGCACCGCAGGGATCTGCTGGGTTTGGAGACTCCACACGGGGTCGGGTGCCAGAGATAGAAACACTGGGTCACAGGCCGGGTGAGCACGGAGTGCAGCCAGAGACCGGGGACATGGGAGTGACTGCTTTTCTCTGGGGGTGCACTGAGGAGCGGGGCCCTGAGTTCTCAGCTCCTCTGGACGGAGATTGGGAGGCCACCATTTTCACCCTGGTCCTCCAAAGCTGTACCGAGAGCTTGGAGGGAACAAAAGCACCGGAGAGCAAACCTGAGCAGATACCTTTGCCCGGACCAACAAGGGCAGGGCAATTCCCCCTCCAGCAAAGACATTTGGGAACCACGGCAACAGGCCCCTCCCCCAGAAGATCAGCACAAACAGCCAGCAAGCCAAGACCAAGTTTACGGAACAAGGAGAACCGGAGAACTCCAGCGCTAGGGGAATACTGCACATAGAATTCATGGCTTTTTTACAATGATTCATTAGTTTTTCAAAGTTGATTTTTTTTAACTGTGTTTTTCTTTTTTTGAAGTTTTCTTTTTCCCTTTTTCAACCAACATCTTATCAATTCCTTTTTTAAAAAAAATTTTTATTTTTCATTTCATTTTTTAGAGTCATATTTTAACCCTTCATAGTAGTTACCCTTATTTTTGAGATATATATATAAGTTGTTCTCTCCTTAAAATTTTGAGATACAGTTTCCTCTGACACATCAAAATATACCCTAAATCACTAGTGTATGGCTTTGTTCTAGTCTCCTGCCTGAACACATTCTCTCCCTTTTCCGTTTTTCCTTTTCTTCTTTGTTTTTGAATCTTCTTCTTTCTTTTTTCAAACAACTTCTTATCTTATCAAGTCCTTTTATAAAATCTTTTACAATTTTCATCTTTACAGTCATCTTCCATCCCTTCATTGTATCAACCCTTACTTGTACATATATAAGTCTTTCTTCCTTTAAAATTTTAGGAGGCACTTTCTTCTAACAGACCAAAATACGCCCAAAATCTAGTGTGTGGCACTGACCTATGCACTAGTCTGATCATATTTGATCATATTCTGTTTTTTTTGTTTTGTTCTGTTTTTGTTTGTTTTTATCGTTTTCTTTTTCTTTTTTCTTTTTTTTCTCTTTCTTTTATCTTTCTTTCCCTTTTTTTCCCCTGGTTTCAGGTCTTTTCTGATTTCTATACAGTATATTTGCTGGGGACGTTGTTAACCTGTTAGCATTTTGTTTTCTCATTCATCTATTTTCCTCTGGACAAATGGCCAGACGAAAAAAAACATCTCAGCAAAAAGAACAAGAGGTAGTACCGTCTGCCAGGGACCTACTCAATACGGACATTAGTACAATGTCAGACCTAGAGTTCAGAATCATGACTTTAAAGATACTAGCTGGGCTTGAAAAAAGCATGGAAGTTATTAGAGACACCTTTCTGGAGAAATAAAAGAACTAAAATCTAACCAAGTTGAAATCAAAAAGGCTATTAATGAGGTGCAATAAAAAATGAGGGCACTAACTTCTAGGATAAATGAGGCAGAAGGGAGAATCAGTGATATAGAAGACCAAATGATGGAAAATAAAGAGGCTGAGAAAAAGAGAGAGAAACAACTACTGAATCATGAGGGCAGAATTCGACAGATAAGCGATACGATAAGACAAAACAATATTAGAATAATTGGGATCCCAGAAGAAGAAGAAAGAGAGAGAGCGGCAGAAGGTATATTGGAGGAAATTATAGCAGAGAACTTCCTAATGTGGGGAAGGAAACAGGCATCAAAATCCAGGAGGAACAGAGAACCCCTCTCAAAATCAATAAAAATAGGTCAACATCCCGACATCTACTAGTAAAACTTACGAGTCTCAGAGACAAAGAGAAAATCCTGAAAGCAGCTCGGGAGAAGAGATATGTAACCTATAATGGTAGAAACATTAGATTGGCAACAGACCTATCCACAGAGACCTGGCAGGCCAGAAAGGACTGGCATGATATCTTCAGAGCACTAAATGAGAAAAATATGCAGCCAAGAATACTATATCCAGCTAGGCTGTCATTGAAAATTGAGGGAGAGATAAAAAGCTTCCAGAACAAACAAAAACTAAAGGAATTTGCAAACATGAAACCAGCCCTCCAAGAAATATTGAAAGGGGTCCTCTAAGCAAAGAGAGAGCCTAAAAGGAGCACAGATCAGAAAGGAACACAGACAAGATACAGTAACAGTCACCTTACAGGCAATACAATGGCACGAAATTCATACCTTTCAATAGTTACCCTGAATGTAAATGGGCTAAATGCCCCAATCAAAAGACACAAGCTATCAGATTGGATTAAAAAACAAGACCCATTCATATGCTGTCTGCAAGAGACTCATTTGAGACCCAAAGACACCCGCAGATTGAAAGTGAGGGGTGGAAAACCATTTACCATGCTAATGGACACCAAAAGAAAGCTGGGGTGGCAATCCTTATATCAGACAAATTAGATTTTAAACCAAAGACTGTAATAAGAGATGAGGAAGGACACTATATCTTACTTAAAGGGTCTATCCAACAAGGAGAACTAACAATTGTAAATATCTATGCCCCGAACGTGGGAGCAGCCAATTATATAAGGCAATTAATAACAAAAGCAAAGAAACACATTGACAACAATGCAATAATAGTGGGGGACTTTAACACGCCCCTGACTGAAATGGACAGATCATCTAAGCAAAAGATCAACAAGGAAATAAAGACTTTAAATGACACACTGGACCAAATGGACTTCACAGACATATTCAGAACATTCCATTCCAAAGCAACGGAATACACATTCTTCTCTAGTGCCCATGGAACATTCTCCAGAATTGATCACATCCTAGGGCACAAATCAGGTCTCTACCTGTACCAATAGATTGGGATCATTTCCTGCATATATTCAGACCACAATGCTTTGAAACTAGAAGTCAATCACAAGATAAAAGTCGAAAAGAACTCAAGTACATGGAGGCTAAAGAGCATCCTACTAAAGAATGAATGGGTCAACGAGGAAATTAAAGAAGAATTAAAAAAAAATTCATGGAAACCAATGAAAATGAAAACACAACTGTTCAAAATCTTTGGGATACAGCAAAGGCAGTCCTGAGAGGAAAGTATATAGCAATATAAGCCTTTCTCAAGAAACAAGAAAGGTCTCAAATACACAACCTAACTCTACACCTAAAGGAGCTAGAGAAAAAAACAGCAAATAAAGCCTAAACCCAGCAGGAGAAGAGAAATAATAAAGATCAGAGCAGATATCAATGAAATAGAAACCAAAAGAACAGTAGAACAGATCAAGGAAACCAAGAGTTGGTTCTTTGAAAGAATTAGCAAGATTGATAAACCCCTGGGCAGACTTATCAAAAAGAAAAGAGAAATGACCCAAATCAACAAAATCATGAAGGAAAGAGGAGAGATCACAACCAACACCAAAGAAATACAAACAATTATAAGAACATATTATGAGCAATCTATGCCAGCAAATTAGATAACCTGGAAGAAATGGGTGCATTCCTAGAGATGTATCAACTACCAAAATTGAACCAGGAAGAAATAGAAAACCTGAACAGACCTATAGCCACTAAGGAAATCGAAGCAGTCATCAAAAATCTCCCAAGAAACAAAAGCCTAGGGCCAGATGGCTTCCCAGGGGAATTCTACCAAACATTTAAAGAAGAATTAATACCTATTCTCCTGAAACTGTTCCAAAAAATAGAAATGGAAGGAAAACTTCCAAACTCATTTTATGAGGCCAGCATTACCTTGATCCCAAACCAGACAAAGACCCCATCAAAAAGGAGAACTACAGACCAATAGCCTTAATGAACATGGATGCAAAAATTCTCACCAAAATACTAGAGAATAGGATCCAATAGTACATTAAAAGGATTATTCACCATGACCAAGTGGGATTTATCCCTGGGCTGCAAGGTTGTTTCAACATCCGCAAATCAATCAACATGATACAACACATTAACAAAGAAAGAACAAGAATCATATGATCCTCTCAATAGATGCAGAAAAAGCATTTGACAAAGTACAGCATGCTTTCTTGATCAAAACTCTTCAGAGTATAGGGATAGAGGGTACATACCTCAATATCATAAAAGCCATCTATGAAAAACCTACAGCAAATATCCTTCTCAATGGGAAAAAGCTGAGAGCTTTTCCCCTAAGGTCAGGAACGCGGCAGGGATGTCCACTCTCACCACTGCTATTAAACATAGTATTAGAAGTCCTCGCCACAGCAATCAGACAACAAAAAGAAATCAAAGGCGTCCAAATCGGCAAGGAGGAAGTCAAACTCTCACTCTTTGCAGATGATATGATAGTGTATGTGGGAAACCCAAAAGACTCCACCCCAAAACTGCTAGAACTCATACAGGAATTCAGTATAATAGCAGGATATAAAATCAGTGCACAGAAATCAGTGGCATTCCTATACACCAACAAGAAGTCAGAAGAGAGTCAAATCAAGGAATCGATCCCATTTACAATTGCACCCAAAACCATAAGATACCTAGGAATAAATTTAACCAAAGAGGCAAAGGATCTGTACTCAGAAAGCTATAAAATACTCAGGAAAGAAATTGAAGAAGACACAAAGAAATGGAAAAACGTTCCATGCTCATGGACTGGGAGAACCAACATTGTGAAGATGTCAATGCTACCTAGAGCAATTTACACATTTAATGCAATCCCCATCAAAATGCCATCCACTTTTTACAAAGAAATGGAACAAATAATCCTAAAATTTGTATGGAACTAGAAGAGACCCCGAATAGCCAGAGGAATCTTGAACAAGAAAAGCAAAGCTGGTGGCATCACAATTCCGGACTTTCAGCTCTATTACAAAGCTGTCATCATCAAGACAGTATGGTACTGGCACAGAAACAGACTCATAGATCAATGGAACGGAATAGAGAGCCCAGAAATGGACCCTCAACTCTATGGTCAACTCATCTTTGACAAAGCAGGAAAGAATGTCCAATGGAAAAAAGACAGTCTCTTCAACAAATGGTGTTGGGAAAATTGGACAGCCACATGCAGAAGAATGAAACTGGACCATTTCCTTACACCACACACAAAAATAGACTCCAAATGGATGAAAGACCTAAACGTGAGACAGGAGTCCATCAACATCCTAAAGGAGAACACAGGTAGCAACCTCTTCGACCTCAGCCGCAGTAACTTCTTCCTAGGAACATCGCCAAAGGCAAGGGAAGCAAGGGCAAAAATGAACTATTGGGATTTCAACAAGAGAAAAAGCTTTTGCAGAGCAAAAGAAACAGTCCACAAAACCAAAAGACAGGCAACAGAATGGGAGAAAATATTGGCAAATGACATACCAGATAAAGGGCTAGTATCCAAAATCTATAAAGAACTTATCAAACTCAACACCCAAAGAACAAATAATCCCATCAAGAAATGCGCAGAAGACACGAACAGACATTTTTCCAAAGAAGACATCCAAATGGCCAACAGACACATGAAAAAGTGCTCAACATCGCTCGGCATCAGGGAAATCCAAATCAAAACCTCAATGAGATACCACCTCACACCAGTCAGAATGGTTAAAATTAACAAATCAGGAAACGACAGATGTTGGCGACAGATGCGGAGAAAGGGGAACCCTCCTACACTGTTGGTGGGAATGCAAGCTGGTGCAACCCCTCTGGAAAACAGTATGGAGGTTCCTCAAACAGTTGAAAATAGAGCTACCCTACGACCCAGCAATTGCACTACTGGGTATTTACCCCAAAGATACAAATGTAGGGATCCGAAAGGGTACCTGCACCCCAATGTTTATAGCAGCAATGTCCACAATAGCCAAACTGTGGAAAAAGCCAAGATGTCCCTTGACAGATGAATGGATAAAGAAGATGTGGTGTATATACACAATGGAATATTATGCAGCCATCAAAAGGAATGAGATCTTGCCATTTAACGATGTGGATGGAACTGGAGGGTGTTATGCTGAGTGAAATAAGTCAATCAGAGAAATACATGTATCATACGATCTCACTGATAGGAGGAATACTTAATCTCAGGAAACAAACTGGGTGCTGGAGTGGTGGGGGGTGGGAGGGATGCGGTGGCTGGGTGATAGACATTGGGGAGGGTATGTGCTATGGTGAGCGCTGTGATTTGTGCAAGACTGCTGAATCACAGATCTGTACCTCTGAAACAAATAATGCAATATATGTTAAAAAAAAAAGAAGTAGAAGAAGATAGCAGGAGGGGAAGAATGACAGGGAGTAAGTCGGAGGGGGAGACGAACCATGAGAGACGATGGACTCTGAAAAACAAACTGAGGGTTCTGGAGGGGAGGGTGGTGGGGGGATGGGTTAGCCTGGTGATGGGTATTAAAGAGGGCACGTTCTGCGTGGAGCACTGGGTGTTATGCACAAACAATGAATCATGGAACACTACATCAAAATCTAATGATGTAATGTATGGTGATTAACAATAATAAAAAAAGAAAAAACGAAAAAAAGAAATGACAATAAAACAGATGAAGTCATCTTTCCTGTGAAGGACAATATTGTTATTCCTATTACTATTATTATTATTATTATTTTAGTTCAAAACTTCTAACTACTTAAAAAAATAAAAGCTTAAAAGTTGAAAAGGAAAAGCTAAAACTATAAAGATGGTGAAGGAAGGCAGCTTTTCCCATTCGATGCTCCCTCTGAGCATAGACCTACCTGTCCTTCCCTCAGGTAGGTACCCTGACCCCTGTGAGAGTCATGCTGGCTATCAGTGCACAGGTGACATATCCATGCTTCCTGTGAACACATAGAGGTCTGCTACTTAGCCTGGAATCATCCCTCTCCCTACCTGACCCCCAACCTTGTTTCCTCTGTGTCTCTTGTCATGTGGCTGTTTGTGAGCTGGTCTTGCACTAACAGGTCTGTGAACAAGCCCTTTCCATCTTTCGAGGAGTATATTTTTCCCACACCCTCTGACTCATTGCTGACCTCAGTAAATGAGAGTAGGTGGTTTGTGTGTTGTCAACTTGGCAGAGCTGCACTGTATTTCACATAACAGCTGGAGTGTGGAAAGGAGGGAGAGGTCATTATCAGAGGGTAGGTCAGGCAGAGGGGCTATCCTCACTCTACTCTTACCCTGTGTCCAGTTCCTCTTCCCACCACATCCCTAAGACCACCTCCACTGCTTGGCTGGAGCCCACAGAGGCACGGTTCCCCCAGAAGGAACTCTCAGTGAGCTCCCCCTGCAGCTCAGTGTAGTTGCTTATGGCTTTCCAGATCTTCCCACAAGCTCTAATGTTTCCAGCAATGAGGATCCTTCAACGTGCTCCTTACCCACCCTTCACTTCTCCAGATCCTCTCCTCCCCATAACGGTTCTCATTCTTACTCAATGCCTGAGACAGTTCTGTGTTCCTGACTCCTGGCAAACACAGCAGACTTCTGAATGGGTTTCACATGTCAGATTCACTTTTTCCTATCAAACCCAGCAAGAATGGCCAAGAATCTACAGATCTATTCTTCTATTGGAACATAAGAATAAAAGAACAAGTGAAATTACCGATGAAAGAAAATTAGCAGTATCTTAAAAGAATTTTAAATTATGACCAAATGAGATTTATTCCAGGAATGCAAAATGGTTTAACATGTAAAGATTAGATTAACATATTAATATAATTAACCATATTAGTTAATTAGCCATCTACTAATATGGTTAATTATATCAACATGTTAATGTGATCTTTACATGTTAAACCACATTGCATTAATTATATCCATTGATTGATAATTAATTCTCATTAGTTATATTAATGTGTTCATATTAATAGATACAGTATTTATATTAAAAATATAGTAAATGGTAAAACAATAATATTAGCAGTAAAAATAAATACATAATTGTAAGAAGCAAGATTCTAAGATTATCCCCAATGAATTTGTATAATCCCTGCCTCCTGACTGTAGGAACTTGTATAATCCCTTCCTCCTGGGGAACTGTAACTGCTTCCAACCAATAGAATATGGCAAAGATAAAGAGTTTTGTAGATGTGGTGTTCTTCATGAGTTTGACACTGAGTTAATCAAAAGGAAGGGCATTCTGGGTGGGCCTGACCTAATCAGGTGAGCACTTTAAAGAGTCTAGAGCAGTGACTCTCACCCTCTCCTCAGGTAAGTTTCCTTGTGATCCACGGCTCAGTGGAGAGAACCACACAGCAAGGACCTGAGCTCCCTAGGAGCGGAGAGTAGTCTCTGGCCCATATCTTGGCTCCACCCTTAGAGCCCCCTCTGTCCCCATATCGCTCTCACTTTTTACAGCAGAAAGTTACTCTGGAACATGCTTTTCTTGTGGTGATAGCGGAATTCTGCATGAGATGGGATGCCCAACCGCATAGGCACACCTTTAGCCTCTGCTCAGATGCAGTCAGCTAACACCCAGTTGGCCAGAGGAAGTGACAGACCTGTGCCTAGTAACGATAGGCAGAGAAATTGGCTCTTTCTCTATAGGGGGAAACCTTCGGTCTCGTGGGAAAGTGTGTGAAAACAGGGAGGCCTGAAGAACGGGGAGGAATGACTCCTTCTACCACAATACCCGAAATGGTATTTACTAGAATTCAACACTAATTACTGATATTAAGGAGGGAAAATAAAATAGAAATACAGAGAAGGTCTTAATCAGGACAAGATTTTCTATCATTTTATTTTATCTTATTTTATTTTGGTGGGGGGGCAGAGGGAGAGAAGCAGACTCCCCACTGAGTGTGGAGCCCGACTCAGAGCTTGATCTTACTTACCACCCTGAGATCATGATCTGAGTTGAAATCAAGAGTGGGTCACTTAATCGACTGAGCCACCCAGGTGCCCCCAAAGATTTTCTATCTTACATTAACATTTAACATTTCTTCAAAAGGTAAAACTCTAGGGGGAAAAAAAAATCCCCAATCAGGTTTTATGAACTTTGGTGATGTGTGGAGGAATTCTGAGTCTGGGTGTGGGTGCACATTTGCTTTTATCTGGAGGACAATGCACATCTTTCAGCAGATTTTCAAAAGGGCCATGACCTTCCCCACACTGAAGAAAAATTAAGTAATTAAAAACTACTACACCAGAGGCTTTCTCATTAAAATCAAGAGCAGTATCACTAATATTAACCAGTAAAATAATACCTAAGAGATAAATAAGAGGAGAAGCTGAGAAAACAGATAATACTATCATTATGCGTCAATAATATGGTTGTTCTGCTCATAAAATCATATTTCTTCATTCTGAAGTGCAGGAGCTTTTAAACCTCAGAGTGCATTTTACAAACAATGCATTCATTGGAGATGGTGGTGTTTCTTTGATTTTCTTAAGGAATTTACATTTAAAATTTTGATCCATCTAAAAGTTGATGGTAACTTAAAATCATAAACATACAGCTTGAGAATGATTACAATAGTTCAGAAAGGTGGCTGGTTATAAAATCAAAATACAGAGATCACTATAACTGTACCGTATGCCAAAAATAACCAAATCAAAAGTTAGTGAAAACCGAAATCTATTCTCAGTAGCATAAAAATACATAACTGGGAAAAAAATGTCATTAACCAGAAATATGAAAAAAACTGATATGAATAAAATTTTAATGACACAAAAGATAAAAGTCTCTAGAATAATAAAATATGTTAAGCTTGGATTAAGGAATTATATTAGCTTTGGAATATTGTAAAGGTATCAATTCTTCCTATATTCATTCATAGGGCTAATAAAGATCCAATAAAGATCCCAGCAGAGTTTTTTTTTTAATTATTCATTTATTGATGTGGATGGTGTGTGAGAACTTGAAACATTAATTCTAATGTTAATCTAGGATGGAAACAGTAGTCAGGAACATGTTAGAAAGAGTGATGAGGAAGCAATTGTCCTACCAGATATTGAAACAAAATGATTTCAAAGCACCCCCATAATTGGTGTAATTGAGGAGAGGCAGAAAAGTAACACAGACTTGATAACCCAGAAACTAAACCTGATATGTTACATGTGACCCATGATATACCTTATTTCCTTGGAGTTAAAATGTAATATTGATTGTAAGACACATATTATTCCATGTTCCAATAACAGAGGAAAAAGTCCCAGGACGGAGTCTATCAGGGACACTGTTGTGGCACCAAAGGCTGCATTCTTGGTGTAAATGTCCACAAGAAAGAAACCCATCACGCAGAACAGGACAACAAAGACATGTCTGTGCCTTAACCTTGGCATTGAGTGGAGGGAGGAAAGCACATCTCCCCTGAGGACTGGAGTTAGAGGCAGCACCCACCCGGGGTTGAGGTCTTCCAAATTTCAGAGATGCTAACATGGGGAAAGCACATTTTAGAGGCAGTGGAGTATGACAGCTGGAAAAGACTTTATTTCTTTATTAGCGAGAGAGAGAGAGAGAGAAAGAAAGCATGAGCGGGGAGGAGGGGCAGAGGGAGAAGCAGACTCCCCGCTGAGCAGAGGGAGCCCAAGGCCAGACTCGATCCCAGGACCCCGGGATCATGACCTCAGCTGAAGGCAAACGCTTAACGACTGAGCCACCCAGGCGCCCCTCAGCAGTGTTTCATTAATTGGGAAATTAAATAAATACCAGCTAGACCAAAGGCAAAAGTGAAAACATAAGTTCCTGAAAGAACTAGAAGAAAAACATCAGTCTGCAAGCTGGAATTGCCTTCCCAGCCATGGAAGAACAGAAATGATGGAAAAACACAGGTCTATTGGACTAAAGCGAAATGTAAAATCTCTATACATCAAAAACGAGCTTGAATAAATTAAAATAAAACTGGGGGAAAATAGTCACAACTTTTATGGCAAAAAAAAAAAAAAGGATAGTAACCTTAACACATTCTAACACTTCAATATGTGCAAGAATTTTCTCCTTGGCAATTTTTATACTAGTGAAAAGATTAGAAACAATTAAAAAGGGGGAATGTGAATAAATTATGACTCATCTATACTAGAAAACATGTTTTTGAAGAAAATTTATTGGCACAGGAAAATTCTTTTAAAACATTAAATGAAATAAAAAAGGATATACATTATACCCAATGTAAACAATGTATTTATATTTCTCTTTCTCTTCCTCACTGTGTGAATACATATAGAAAAATCTGAAAAAAATATATGTTAATAGTGGGTATCTCTGAGTAGTGTCACTATGGCTGATAATTTAGACTGTGGTGTGCAAATTTTCTCAGGGAGTTAGTGTATTCGTTTTCTATGTGGGCTATAGCAAATCACCATAGATTAAGTGGCTGAAATAACACAAATTTATTATCATAGAGTGTGTAGGTGTCAGGGGACCAAAATCAAGGTCTGGGCAAGGGTGTGTCCCTTCTGGAGTCTCCTCACCTCTGTCTGCTTCTAGTGGCCCCAGGGAGTTCCTTGCCTCTCTTGGCTGCTTCCTCTGTCTTCCAAGACAGCAACAGAGTGTCAAGTCTGTGTCGCTCAGATCTCTCTCTGACCCAGCAAGAGTGGTTCTCCACTTATAGGGACCCACGTGATTAAATTGGTTCCACTGAGATAATCAAGGATAATCTCCCCACTATAAGATAACAGTCTTACTCACATATGCAAGTCCCCTTTGCCAGGCTCAGTAAGCTAGTCACAGTCTCTGAGGGTTAGGGCACATGTGTCTCTGGGGGTGGGGGCGTTATATTGCCTGCAGCAGTTGGCATAATTTTAAAATTTAAGAAACATACATATATGCCTTATATGAGAGGAAGCAAAGAGCCATTTCTATCTTCATCATCACCATCATCTGAACATTTATCATCTTTAGCACAATCACTAATTAAGCCTTTGGAAACGAGCTCACTTCAGACCAGGAGTCTGCAGATTATGGCCCACAGGCCAAATGCAGCCCACTGCCTGACTGGTAAATAATGTTTCTTGAAACCCACCTACTTCCATTTGTTACACATTGTCTATGGCTGTTTCATGTGCTCAATAGCAAAGTTAAATAATTATGGTAGAGACAGTCAGAGCCAAAAATATTTACTATCTGATAATTTGCAAAAAAAAAAAAAAAAGTTTCCTGACCCTTGCTTTAGATCATTGCTTCAAAATCTCAAGTTACGGGGCTCCTGGGTGGCTCAGATGGTTAAGCATCTGCCTTCAGCTCAGGTCATGATCCCAGGGTCCTGGGATCGAGCCCCACGTCCCACTCCTGGCTTAGAGGGGAGCCTGCTTCTCCCTCTCCCTCTGCGTCTCGCCCTGCTCATGCTTTCTCTCTCTTTCTCTCTGTGTCTCGAATGAATAAATAAATAAATCTTTAAAAATAACTCCACACAAAATCTCAAGTTATAACTGAATAGAGGGTCATAGACTTATTTTATCTTACAGAACTAGCAGGGTCACCAGGTCCATCTGCCTATCTCACCTTTCCCTGAGACAACACTGAGACCAATAGAAAGCCAAAGATGGTGGAGGAGTAGGAGACCTGGATTTCGTCTGGTCTCAGGAATTCAGCTGAATAGGGATCAAACCATTCTGAACACCTACGAACTCAACAGGAGATCGAAGAAGAGAGTAGCAACAACTCTCCGAACACAGAAGCGACCACTTACTGGAAGGTAGGACGTGCGGAGAAGTGAATCCGAGGCGATATTCGGAAGGATAGACGGCGGGGGAGGGGGCCTCCGTCGGCCACTCAGGCAAGTGATAGAAACGCGGAGCACAAAATCGGAACTTTTAGAAGTCAGCTCCGCTGAGGGACGTCGCTCCAGTGGATAAGCGGGGGGTGGAATCCTCGCAAGACAGTGTGGTCTCAGGACCCTCAGGGTCACAGAAAGACCGGGGGTGCCTGAGTGCGGCAGAGCTCCCAGGTATCGGAGCGGGGAAGCTGGCTGCAGAGACGGAGCCAAGGCACGGGCTCTCAGCTCGGGGTTGCCATAAACTGTGATCTGTGTCCCAGTCGGGCCACTGCTCCTCCAGCAGGGACCCAACAAGCGGCAGATCCGGGGAGACTCCCCTTCCTCCCCGGGGAAGAGCGGCGCCGGAGCACACTGCAGGGATCTGCTGGGTTTGGAGACTCCACACGGGGTCGGGTGCCAGAGATGGAAATGCTCAGTCACAGGCCGGATGAGCACGGAGTGTGGCCGGAGACCAGGGAGATGGGAGTGACTGCTTTTCTCTGGGGGCGCACTGAGGAGCGGGGCCCCGAGTTCTCAGCTCCTCCGGGTTGAAATTGGGAGGCCACCATTTTCACCCTGGTCCTCCAAAGCTGTACCAAGAGCTTGCAGGGAACAAGAGCTCCCGAGAGCAAACCCGAGCAGCTTGCTTAGCCTGACAAATGCAGGGCAATTCTGCCTCCGGCAAAGACGTTTGGGAACCACTGGGCGCCTGGGTGGCTCAGTTGGTTAGGCGACTGCCTTCGGCTCAGGTCATGATCCTGGAGTCCCGGGATCGAGTCCCACATTGGGCTTCCTGCTCAGCAGGGAGTCTGCTTCTCCCTCTGACCCTCCTCCTTCTTCCCTCTCGTGCTTTCTATCTCTCATTCTCTCTCTCTCTCAAATAAATAAATAAAATCTTTAAATTAAAAAAAAAGACATTTGGGAACCACAGCAACAGGCCCCTCCCCCAGAAGATCAGCACGAACAGCCAGCAAGCCAAGACCAAGTTTACCGATCAAGGAGAATGGGAGAACTCCAGCACTAGGGGAATACTGCACATAGAATTCATGGCTTTTTTTTTTTACCATGATTCATTAGTTTTCAAAGTTAAATTTTTTAACTGTTTTTTTTTTTAATTTTTCTTTTTCCCTTTTTCAACCAACATCTTATCAATCCCTTTTTAAAAAAAAACATTTTTTATTTTTCATTTTTAGAGTCATATTTTATCCCTTCAGAGTAGTTACCCTTATTTTTGGCATATATATATATTGTTCTCTCTTTAAAAATTTGAGATACAGTTTCTTCTAACAGATCAAAATATACCCTAAATCAGCAGTGTATGGCTTTGTTCTAGGCTCCTGCCTGATCACATTCTCTCCCTTTTTTTCTTTTTTTTATCTTCTTCTTTCTTTTTTCAAACAACTTCTTATCTTATCAATTCCTTTTTTAACATCTTTTATAATTTTCATCTTTACAGTCATCTTCCATCCCTTCATTGTATCAACCCTTATTTTGTACATATATGTCTTTCTTCCTTTAAAATTTTAGGAAGCACTTTTTTCTAACAGACCAAAATACGCCCAAAATCTAGTGTGTGGCACTGATCTATGCACTAGCCTGATCATATTTGATCATATTCTGTTTTTTTTTGTATTGTTCTGTTTTTGTTTTTATCTTTTTTTTCTCTCTTTCTTTTTTCTTTCTTTCCCTTTCTTTTCCCCTGGTTTCAGGTCTTTTCAGATTTGTATAGAGTATATTTGCTGGGGACATTGTTAACCTGTTACCATTCTGTTCTCTCATTCATCTATACTCCTCTGGACAAAATGACAAGACGAAAAATATCACCTCAGCAAAAAGAACAAGAGGTAGTACTGTCAGCCAGGGACCTACTCAATACAGACATTAGTACGATGTCAGACCTAGAGTTCAGAATCATGACTTTAAAGATACTAGCTGGGCTTGAAAAAAGCGTGGAAGTTATTAGAGACACCCTTTAGGAGAAATAAAAGAACTAAAATTTAATCAAGTCGACATCAAAAAGGCTATTATGAGGTACAATCAAAAATGAGGGCACTAACTGCTAGGATAAATGAGGCAGAAGAGAGAATCAGTGATATAGAAGACCAAATGATGGAAAATAAAGAGGCTGAGAAAAAGAGAGAGAAACAACTACAGGATCACAAGGGCAGAATTCGAGAGATAAGTGATATGATAAGACGAAACAACATTAGAATAATTGGGATCCCAGAAGAAGAAGAAAGAGAGAGAGCGGCAGAAGGTATATTGGAGCAAACAATAGCAGAGAACTTCCCTAATGTGAGGAAGAAAACAGGCATCAAAATCCAGGAGGCACAGAGAACCCCTCTGAAAATCAATAAAAAGAGGTCAACACCCCGACATCTACTAGTAAAACTTACGAGTCTCAGAGACAAAGAGAAAATCCTGAAAGCAGCTCGGGAGAAGAGATATGTAACCTACAATGGTAGAAATATTAGATTGGCAACAGACCTATCCACAGAGACCTGGCAGGCCAGAAAGGACTGGCATGATATCTTCAGAGCACTAAATGAGAAAAATATGCAGCCAAGAATACTATATCCAGCTAGGCTGTCATTGAAAATAGAAGGAGAGATAAAAAGCTTCCAAGACAAACAAAAACTAAAGGAATTTGCAAACACGAAACCAGCCCTCCAAGAAATATTGAAAGGCGTCCTCTAAGCAAAGAGAGAGCCTAAAAGCAGCATAGATCAGAAAGGAACACAGACAAGATACAGTAGCAGTCACCTTACAGGCAATACAATGGCACTAAATTCATACCTTTCAATAGTTACCCTGAATGTAAATGGGCTAAATGCCCCAATCAAAAGACACAGGCTATCAGATTGGATTAAAAAACAAGACCCATCCATATGCTGTCTGCAAGAGACTCATTTGAGACCCATGACACCCCCACCTTGAAAGTGAGGGGGTGGAAAACCATTTACCATGCTAATGGACACCAAAAGAAAGCTGGAGTGGCAATCCTTATATCAGACAAATTAGATTTTAAACCAAAGACTGTAATAAGAGACGAGGAAGGACACTATATCCTACTTAAAGGGTCTATCCAACAAGAAGATCTAACAATTTTTAATATCTATGCCCCTAACGTGGGAGCAGCCAATTATATAAGGCAATTAATAACAAAAGCGAAGAAACACATTGACAACAATACAATAATAGTGGGGGACTTTAACACCCCCCTGACTGAAATGGACAGATCATCTAAGCAAAAGATCAACAAGGAAATAAAGACTTTAAATGACACACTGGACCAAATGGAATTCACAGACATATTCAGAACATTCCATCCCAAAGCAACAGAATACACATTCTTCCCTAGTGCCCGTGGAATATTCTCCAGAATAGATCACATCCTAGGTCACAAATCAGGTCTCAACCGGTACCAAAAGATTGGGATCATTCCCTGCATATTTTCAGACCACAATGCTTGGAAACAGAACTCAATCACAATTGGAAAGTAGGAAAGAACTGAAAAAAATGGAGGCTAAAGAGCATTCTACTAGGAATGAATGGGTCAACGAGGAAATTAAAGAGAAATAAAAAATTCATGGAAACCAATGAAAATGAAAACAGAACTGTTCAAAATATTTCAGATACAGCAAAGGCAGTCCTGAGAAGAAGGTATATAGCAATACAAGCCTTTCTCAAGAAACAAGAAAGGTCTCAAATACACAACCTAACCCTACCCCTAAAGGAGCTGGAGAAAGAACAGCAAATAAAGTCTAAACCCAGCAGGAGAAGAGAAATAATAAAGATCAGAGCAGAAATCAGTGAAATAGAAACCAAAAGAACAGTAGAACAGATCAACAAAACTAGGAGCTGGTTCTTTGAAGGAATTAACAAGATTGATAAACCTCTGGCCAGACTTATCAAAAAAAAAAAAAAAAGAGAAATGACCCAAATCAACAAAATCATGAATGAAAGAGGAGAGACCTCAACCAACACCAAAGATACAAACAATTATAAGAACATATTATGAGCACCTCTATGCCAGCAAATTAGATAACCTGGAAGAAATGGGTGCTTTCCTAGAGATGTATCAACTACCAAAATTGAACCAGGAAGAAATAGAAACCCTGAACAGACCTATAACCATTAAGGAAATTGAAGCCGTCATCAAAAATCTCCCAACAAACAAAAGTCCAGGGCCAGATGGCTTCCCAGGGAAATTCTATCAGACATTTCAAGAAGAATTAATACCTATTCTCCTGAAACTGTTCCAAAAAATAGAAATGGAAGGAAAACTTCCAAACTCATTTTATGAGGCCAGCATTACCTTGATCCCAAACCAGACAAAGACCCCATCAAAAAGGAGAACTACAGACCAATAGCCTTGATGAACATGGATGCAAAAATTCTCACCAAAATACTAGACAATAGGATCCAACAGTACATTAAAAGGATTATTCTCCATGACCAAGTAGGATTTATCCCTGGGCTGCAAGGCTGGTTCAACATCTGCAAATCAATCAACGTGATACAACACATTAACAAAACAAAGAACAAGAATCATATGATCCTCTCAATAGATGCAGAAAAAGCATTTGACAAAGTACAGCATGCTTTCTTGATCAAAACTCTTCAGAGTATAGGGATAGAGGGTACATACCTCAATATCATAAAAGCCATCTATGAAAAACCTACAGCAGGTATCCTTCTCAATGGGGAAAAGCTGAGAGCTTTTCCCCTAAGGTCAGGAACGCGGCAGGGATGTCCACTCTCACCACTGCTATTCAACATAATATTAGAAGTCCTCGCCACAGCAATCAAACAACAAAAAGAAATCAAAGGTGTCCAAATCGGCAAGGAGGAAGTCAAACTCTCACTCTTTGCAGATGATATGATAGTGTATGTGGGAAACCCAAAAGACTCCACCCCAAAACTGCTAGAACTCATACAGGAATTCAGTAAAGTAGCAGGATATAAAATCAATGCACAGAAATCAGTGGCATTCCTATACACCAAACAAGAAAGAGAGAGACAAATCAAGGAGTTGATTCCATTTACAATTGCCCCCAAAATCATAAGATACCTAGGAATAAATCTAACCAAAGAGGCAAAGGATCTGTACTCAGAAAATTATAAAATACTCATGAAAGAAATTGAAGAAGACACAAAGAAATGGAAAAACGTTCCATGCTCATGGATTGGAAGAGCAAACTTTGTGAAGATGTCAATGCTACCTAGAGCAATCGACACATTCAATGCAATCCCCATCGAAATACCATCCACTTTTTTCAAAGAAGTGGAACAAATAATCCTAAAATTTGTATGGAACCAGAAGAGACCCCGAATAGCCAGAGGAATCTTGAAAAAGAAAAGCAAAGCTGGTGGCATCACAATTCCTGACTTCCAGCTCTATTACAAAGCTGTCATCATCAAGACAGTATGGTACTGGCACAGAAACAGACTCATAGATCAATGGAACGGAATAGAGAGCCCGGAAATGGACCCTCAACTCTATGGTCAACTCATCTTTGACAAAGCAGGAAAGAATGTCCAATGGAATAAAGACAGTCTCTTCAACAAATGGTGTTGGGAAAATTGGACAGCCACATGCAGAATAATGAAACTGGACCATTTCCTTACACCACACACAAAAATAGACTCCAAATGGTTGAAAGACCTAAACGTGAGACAGGAGTCCATCAACATCCTAAAGGAGAACACAGGTATCAACCTCTTCGACCTCAGCTGCAGCAACTTCTCCCTAGAAACATCACCAAAGGCATGGGAAGCCAGGGCAAAAATGAACTATTGGGATTTCATCAAGATAAAATCTTTTGCAGAGCACAAGAAACAGTCCACAAAACCAAAAGACAACCCACAGAATGGGAGAAAATATTTGCAAATGACATACCAGATTAAGGGCTAGTATCCAAAATCTATAAAGAACTTATCAAACTCAACACCCAAAGAACAAATAATCCCATCAAGAAATGCGCAGAAGATACGAACAGACATTTTTCCGAAGAAGACATCCAAATGGCCAAGAGACACATGAAAAGTGCTCAACATCGCTTGGCGTCAGGGAAATCCAAATCAAAACCTCAATGAGATACCACCTCACACCAGTCAGAATGGGTAAAATTAACAAGTCAGGAAACGGCAGATGTTGGCGGGGATGCGGAGAAAGGGGAACCCTCTTACACTGTTGGTGGGAATGCAAGCTGGTGCAGCTACTCTGGAAAACAGTATGGAGGTTCCTCAAACAGTTGAAAATAGAGCTACCCTACGATCCAGCAATTTGCATTACTGGGTATTTACCACAAAGATACAAATGTAGGGATCCGAAGGGGTATGTGCACCCCAATGTTTATAGCTGCTATGTCCACCATAGCCAAACTGTGGAAAGAGCCAAGATGTCCATCGACAGATGAATGGATAAAGAAGAAGTTTTATATATACACAATGGAATATTATGCAGCCATCAGAAGTAATGAGATCTTGCTATTTGCAAGGATGTGGATGGAACTGGAGGGTGTTATGCTGAGTGAAATAAGTCAATTAGAGAAAGACATGTATCATATGACCTCACTGATATGAGGAATTCTTAATCTCAGGAAACAAACTGAGTGTTATTGGAGTGGTGGGGGGTGGGAGGGATGCGGTGGCTGGGTGATAGACATTGGGGAGGGTATGTGCTATGGTGAGCGCTGTGAATTGTGCAAGACTGTTGAATCACAGATCTGTACTTCTGAAACTATTAATGCAAAATATGTTAAGAAAAATGAAAAAGAAGAGGAAAGCAGGAGGGGAAGAATGAAGGGGAGCAAGTCGGACGGGGAGACGAATCATCAGAGACGATGGACTCTGAAAAACAAACTGAGGGTTCTAGAGGGGAGGAGGTGGGGGGTGTGTTAGCCTGGTGACGGGTATTAAAGAGGGCACATTCTGCGTGGAGCACTGTGTGTTATGCACAAAGAATGAATCATGGGACACTACATCAAAAAAAAAAGAAAAAAAAGAAAAGAAAACACTGAGACCCAGAGAGGTAAGGGGGCTTCCAGGGACCCCTCCAGGGCCATAGACTGAACTGCAGAAGGCAACTTATTGCAGAAAAAAAAAAGTACAGACAAATAGAAAATACAAAATATTTATAAACATGATATCTATTGTGATGGTTAAGTTTAGTATCGACTTGACTGGGCCATTCTGGGTGTGTCTGTCAGGGTGTTTCTGGTTTAGATTAACATCTAAATTAGTAGACTGAGCAAAGAAGATTAGGCCCGTCCTAATGTGGGTGGGCCTCGTCCAATCCCTTGAAGGAGTGAAGAGAACAAGACTGGTCCTACCCCAAGCAAGGTGGGCTTCTTTCTGCTTGACTGTCTTTGGACTTGCACTGAGACATCCACTCTGCCTGGGTGCACAGCTTGCCAACTTTTGGGTGGGTATTTACAGCTTTGGTTCTCCTGGTTCTCGGACCTTTGGACTCAGGCTGGAAATAAAACATCAGCTTTTCTGGGTCTCCAGCTTGCCAATACACCCTGCAGATCTTGGAACCTGACCCCCTCCATAATCAGGCTAGTCAGGTCCTTATAATGCACACCTATCATCCATCTGTCTGCCTATCTATCTATCTATCTATCTATCTATCTATCTATCTATCTATCTATCATCTATCTATATCTCTCAGCTATCTATTAACAATCTATCATCTATGTATTGAGAGATTCACTCTGTTGGTTCTGTTTCTCTGAAGAACCCTGATTAACACACCTACAGCTACATTAAACTCCCCGTAAATGGTCCTGATGTAGGGGCTTAAGGTCCCTGTGGACTGGGGAGCGTTGCTGAGATTTGCACCCAGCGCCATTGTACCTGTCATTGCAGAGGGTGGCCATGAGGAGAAGAACACTGCGAGACTCCGGAGGCACAGAGGCTTAGAAGACATACTTCTCCCGCCAGGTTCTGAGTTTTAGCTGGACAAGGGCCAGGAGTGTCCAGTTCATCCCCAAGAAAAAGGGACCAGACTAAGAAGGCCCTCCATCATGATTTGCCTTCAATTCCTGCAATCCTGTCGCTCCATCAAGGGTCTCTTCTAGGCTGTGGCTCTGGGTTGGAGGGGCCATCATTAAACACATATTGCAATTTTATTAACAAAATTACACAAGTTATTATGGAGAATTAACACTGATGAAGGGGTGCCTGGGGGGCTCAGTTGTTAAGCGTCTGCCTTCGGCTCAGGTCATGATCCCAGGGTCCTGGGATCGAGCCCCGCATCAGGCTCCCTGCTCGGCGGGAAGCCTGCTTCTCCCTCTCCCACTCCCCCTGCTTTGTGTTCCCTCTCTTGCTGTCTCTCTCTGTCAAATAAATAAATAAAATCTTTAAAAAAACTGATGAAAAATAAAAAAGGAATGAAAAATGACCCACAAGTTCATTTTAGAGATTACAATTTAAAACAATTTGGTGCATATTCACACATATAAACATACACATGCCCCGTGTACATCGCAGTTGATACGCTCTAAGTGAATCTATCCCATCCTGCTCAGCATTTAGAAATACAAAATACTCTCTAATATAAACACACCGAGTATCCTTGTCATTAAATCATCACCCTTTTCCTGATGGAGGTGGGATTTTTAGTTCGAGAAAGATGCGGATGAGCACGCTTTGGGTACATGAAAATAGAATGTCAGGCGTGGAGACCACCTATGCCTGCTTCCTCTGGCAGAACGAGCGCCTCTCAGAAACCGTGATGGCTTCCAGCATGGAGGACGGACTCAGGGCACATCTACAATCCTATTTTATTTTAAGTTCACAGGGATTCTGGAAAAACGTCACATGCATTTTTAAAAATGAGTAGCCTGAGTCAAGTAATTTGCCCCAAATCATTCAAGTAGAGAACAGGATGCTGGGCCCTGAAATACACACAGGAGGCAGAAAGTGTCTGGAGGGTCACTTTAAGGCCTTGATTGTCCTCAGCAGCCCCCCGCCCCCCACCACATCAGACATATTAAAATGTACGCACACCCAACATAATTTATTCATAATGTATTGTAAGCGTTCATTTGCAGTTGCTTGGCTGACATAAAGAATGTGACATTGTGGATACATTTAAATATTTATTGACTTCAATTTTGTGGGGTGTGCAGGTGTGGGCCTGTTTGTCCTCAGATCCGTCCCCCACCCCTCCTTGCCCTCTGCTAATTCCTGCAGCCCATTTTCCCAGGTCCCCGTGTGCTCGGCCAGTGAGAGACCTAAGCGGGAGAGGTACGGGAGAGGGGAAGGAGAAATGAGGGTGCTGTGTCCTTCGCTTGAGCGCTGGTTGTGTCTCCTCTGGGACGGCCTCCCACTGGTCCAGCCCACTGTGGGCCCGGCTGCCGCCCAGTGACTCGGCCTCCTGTGCCTGATCACACAAAGCTCTCCTCTCCCCACTCTGGCCTGGGAGGGGCCGGTAGAGGATTCCTGCGGTCGCTCATCTCTGGGTTGCTCTTCTCTCCTCTGTTGGCTTTTCAGCTCTTCCAGTGTCTGTGAAATGAATTCCCCACTTTATGGTTTCCAGATCGAACCCTGGCAAATACATAAGGTCTGGTTGTTGTTGTTGGTCTGTTTTGCTATGGGAGAACCGATGCCCTCAAATAATGATATAATTTTGATAACTTTGAACACTTTGTAGACCCTAAATATATACTTTGTGGGCCCTATACATAGCTGTGCATATAACATTAGATTATAAGAGTTCTCCATATGTCCTTCCTGAGGAAGGATGGCAACTGGATGGACTCAGGGACACTATACCCCTTCCAGACACTCACCCACTCTTCCGCTTATCCATCCACTTACCTATGTACCTAGTCCCATCTACTCAACCAACTATCCACTCCTCTATCCACCCACTTGCCACTCATAACCAACTCATTTCATCTATCCATCCATCCCTTATCTCTCCATCCATCCATCCATCCACGCTTCCTTCCATCCATCCATCTACACTTTCTCCATCTATCTATCCACCCCTCATCTATTTATCCATCCATCCATCCATCCATCCATCCATCCATCCATCCACCCATCCAACCATCCATCCACTCATCCATCCACTCGTCCCTTCCTCCCTTCTTTCCTTCAATAAACTTGTCTTTCTCATATACCAATCTCTAGGTTGGAATCTGGGGTAATAGAATAAATCAGGTACAGTTCCTGCTCTGCAAGGGCCCACAGTCCAGTAGGAGAGATGGCCATGTAAAGAGTCAATTACTTTAGAAGTGTTCAATAAAATAGTAGTAGGTACTCAATAAAATATTTGTTGCATGAATGAATGTACAAGTACTCTCATGGAAGCAGCAAAGGAATGTCTTGGGTGTTAAGAGGTGGTAGCTACTCACATGGCTCAGAAAGGCACAAAGGACACCAAGGAAGAGACAACTTGACCTGGTCTGCGAATGATTAGGAGTGAACCAGATCTGGCAATGAAGGGGAATAGCAGCTCCCGGAGAAGGAATAGTGTATACAGAAGAAGGATGTGTTAAAAAGCACCATCATTGTAATGAATAAAAATCTATAGCATTATGCATTATTTCAGATCCTGTGCCTTTATTTGTAAGTGTATATTATGGACTATTTAGCCTTTCACTTACATACAGATGTTTAGATTACTCCCAGAATGTCACCACTAAAAGCATTAATGAATGCCATTGTGTTTCTATCTGCACCCTCTCTGCACTGAACCCCTTACAATAAATTCTTGAGAGTATGATGGCTGGGTCAAAGATGTGGTTCCTTCCCAACAGCAACCACAACAACAGAAGTTGATTTCAGTTGGCAAACTCCACTCCAGAAAGGAATACCAATTTTCATCCCCTGCAGCAGTGCATGAGAGTCTCAATTTTCCCACATTCCAGCTCTTTTGGGGTTTTGTCAAACCTTTAACCCTTTCCAATATGATGGGTGAAAAAAAGATGGATCATTTTCACTTTTAACAGCCCTTTTGAGTACGAATGAGGCAGAACACACTTTAATATGTATTGACAATTTGTACATTTGCACATTTTATTTTGTCACTTGCCTCTTTGTGTTTACTTCTTAATTTTTCTACTGAATATTTGCCTTCCTTCTTTTGGTTTATAAACTTTCTGTTTTTTTGCAAATTAGGGTTCTTAACTATTTTTCTGTAATATGTGTGGCAACTTTATCTTTTGCACAGTTCATGATTGAGTTTCATTTTTATGTAGTCAGGTCATCATGTTTCCACTCATATAAAGTTTCTGTTTTTTTAGAAAGTCTAGAAAACCTAGAAGGGCTTATTCCATCACACTATAGATTAGTCAGTCCTGTTTCAAAGGTTTCTGTTGAAAGAAGTGAATTCAAGATCTAACTTAATTGCCAGATGGCTGGTCAGTTACACCAACTCTTTTGATACATTTTTCCTCCTGTGTTTTGACCCACATTTATAACTTACAAAATTCCTCTGTGTACTTAGATATGTCTCAGAACTCTTTCCCACCAGTGGTTTAGAAACTTCAGTATGTGTTTTGTACCTTATTTTCCATTCTGTTAATCCAGTGGTTCTCAATCATTGGTGCTCATTAAAATCACCGAAGAAGCCACTTAGGAACCAGGAAGCTCAGGTCATACCTCGTCTCAACCAGTGAAATCGGCATCTCTGTATTTTTTTTCCCTTAAACTCTAAGATGATGCCAAAGCACAGTTAGAAACATTATTTTAACTTGTGACCTCATATCTGCACTGGTGTGACCCTGTGTTAGTTACTGCAGCTCTGTTGTGTATTTTATGAGCTGGGAGAACAAGCTTCTTGTCACTCTTTTTGTTTGTTCTGTTATTATTATATGTTTGATTAGTCTTGTAATCACCATAGCTGTTTCTGATGTTTATTCTTGCAAAGAATGTTTACAATTACCAGTTTCCTAAGGGAAAATAAAAATCCTGTTTGGATTGCATGGAGTTTACATATTAAAGTTTTTAACTTCCCTACTTAGGCAGGTTTCCTAAGCTCCCTGACTCAGCCTCTTGATCCGATAATTAGGGATTCCACTGCTCCCCAAAACCTTAGATCTGTCACTACCGTGAGACCCAGGGAGCACCAGATCATATCTGTGTAGTAAGGTTCTGTCACCCCACCACCCCATGCGACGTGATTTTGGGCAGGGCGTGTACCTGAAGTTCCTTCATTTCATAGGAGAGAAATTTGCCCTGGAAACAGTGTTCCCTCGGTCACTGAGTAAGTCACTTGTGGTGGGCGGAGTCTGGAGGGAGAACCTGGAAGTTTGGGAAGCTTCCAAAGGAATCCATAACTCGGAACGCACATTTGTGGTAAGTGCCTTACAAAAGGAGTGTGTGTGTGTGTTTGTGTGTGTGTGTGTGTGTGTGTAACATCACTATTACCCTTACCACGGTAGATTTGTGCATGAGAGAAGTCTCCTCAGATGCGTTCCCAGAGTTCTGCCATGTGTTCTGTTGGCTCCACCATGTCTGTTCGGTATGAA
Source organism: Eumetopias jubatus (assembly GCF_037043125.1). Taxonomy (NCBI): domain Eukaryota; kingdom Metazoa; phylum Chordata; class Mammalia; order Carnivora; family Otariidae; genus Eumetopias; species Eumetopias jubatus. Next base: position 44,204,927 of record NW_028274816.1, on the reverse strand, counting down.
TAGGGAGTGGGTTGGTTGGACACCCTGTCAGAACAAACTCAGTTCCTGCTTGTGAAGTTTGGATGAAGAGGTGGAGACTCGTCCCAAGTGAGGTCCCAGCATCCTCTTCAGCTTCTTCTGACTGCCTTTCTCGCTTTGGCCCTTCAGGTGTGGAGAGTGCAGGTGAAGACTGTGCTCCCTCATTGAGGCCCCCCCGCATCTCCTCCCCGCAAGAGACTTCCCGAGCCAGGCACTTGCTGACACTCTCCACTTTGCTGGATTAATGTAGAACCTGGAGTTTCCCCAGCTGTAGCTTCCTGAGACACTGGCTGGTCTGTCACATGGATGACCCACTACCAACCGGCTTCCTTGGGGCTTGACCACTGGGCTAAGGAGCCCGAATCACATCCTAGACCCTGGGGGTCCTTGCAGATTTTTCAAGGAGGGAGTACAGTCTGGGCTGAGCTGAAAGCAGGTGGCTGTGGAGGCTGAGATAGAGCTGGGACGGAGCTGGGCAAGGCTGGAGGCAGGAACAAGGAGCAGGCAGTGGGGATGCCAATGAGGGCAAGGGCATCATCAATCCAGGTAAGCAGCAGTGAGGTCCGGACCCGGGAGGACAGCCATGCAGAGATGTGAGTGGACCTGGAGCAACGCTGTGAGGGCCGAGCCCACTGGCACCGTGGCCCTGCACCTGCTCCTGCTCTCAGGGGTACTCTGGGAGTGTTAGAGCAACGAGGTCAAGGTGAGGTCATGGGCATGGGTCTTGGGCTTTGATCATCCATGCTGGACCCAGGTCTTACCTTTTGGGCACACTGCATGCTCCCCTTCTCCTCGGGGCAGCCCTTCTCTGCCTGTGAGCCTGGGGCTTCCGTGCCCTGGACTCCTCTTCATTGCACTCATCATATGAACCTGCAAGTGTCTGTCTGTCTGGTGTCCGTGTGTGTATGTATTGTGGGGTCACTCTCACACATTTTCAGGGACTGGGCAGGTGAGCCTCGATGAGCAGGAGAACAAAATGCCATGCAGACGAGACTCAGCCACTGTGAGGTTCCAGCCATGTGGGAAGGTGAAGCCACGTGGGAAGGTGAAGCCATGCGGCAAGGACTTCAGAGTCACGGCACAGCAACAGTAACGAGGGCACCTGAGAGCGTGGGTGTTATATGAAATCTCACGATTTTTAAATTTTGTCTCATGCTTTGGTTTGGTTCTTTTATTTTTTATTTTTTAAAAATATTTTATTTATTTATTTGGCAGAGACAGCACAAGCAGGGGGAGCTGCAGACAGAGGGAGAGGGAGACACAGGCTCCTCACTGAGCAGGGAGCCTGACGCGGGGCTCGATCCCAGGACCCTGGGATCATGATGACCTGTGCCGAAGGCAGACGCTTAACCGACTGAGCCACCCAGGCGCCCCTGGTTTTGTTTTTTTAAAGTGTGTGTGTACAGACACAGACAGACATACCTCCATATACCTGCGTACAGAGGCGTGTACACACACACACAGGACTTTCATGGCAGGATGCAGCTCTGCTCCCAAGGGAGCCCTTGACATCCTACAGACCCTCCAACCTTGGGACCCATACACTCCGGTGGGTAAGCAGTGCCCACAGGCGGGGTCTGGACCCTGGCCTTTCCCCAGTGTGTCCAAAGAGCTGCTGTCTCTGCTTCCCACAGGAGGGGAAGCAGGTCCATGTCGATGGCACCCAGGCATCCTTGCTGCCTGGCTAAACCTCACTGGTCTCTCTGTGGGTCATTGTCTTTCCTTGACACCTCCCACTCCTGTCCAACCTGAAAGGACTGAGCTTTGCCTTCTCTATATGAGTGGGAACTGCTCTCTTTTGGCCTTTTTCCAGGGACAGATGTTACACAGAGAAAAGGTGTCACGACTCACCCATTTGGTAGAACGGCAAGACTCAGTCCTTCACATGCTTCTCTGGGAGGTGAGGCTCACGGTAGCAAGGCACTCTGCCCTCCCCTGGGCCAGTCAGGCCTTGGTCCTGCGTGTGCAAGCTGGAGACTCCCAACCCATCCCCACCCCACTCCATACCATGCGGGCCCCAAGGCTGAGACTTGGGTGTTTGTGTTAGGAAGCCCACTGTGGCCATGCAGCTGAACCAAGTTCTCTCCTCCAGCTGCATCATCCATGTCTCCAAGTCTTGTCCAGAAGGCCTTTGACGGGCCTGGGCAAGCACAGCCTGGCGCTGAGCTCAGGTTGCTAACGGCTCCCAGAAGTACCCTCCTCAGCAGAAGTGCCCACAGAGGTTGTCTTGACCAGAGATACCTGGAAGCTTATACACACTTTTCCCCAGATGGGGCAGGGGTAGGAGGTGACTAGGAAAATGCCAGACCCAGAGGAAATACCCTCACGTACATGCATCATTTTTGAAAACATACCTTTGCCTCTTTATTGAGAAGAGGCAGGTCACCTTGGGAAAGGTCATTCCAGGATCTCTCCAGAAGAATGGACTGCCTTTTTTATGGGCATGTTTCTTTGGCTATTTTGATTTGCATATTTGAAAACAACTGAAAAAGCAATTAATTCAAATCTAAATAACTTCCATGCTCAGAATTATGTTTATGGTCTTCCAGCAGACAAATTTATGGGGATGTCTGGGGACCAGGCCTCTGACACAGAATAAGCATCAATCTCTCCTGGAGACTGGTCGCGGGTTTATTTCTCAAACTTGTATGGAATGAGGGAACGAATCTAGAGTGTTAAAGACCTACTGATAATCACACATTTTAATGCATTTAAATCATGATGTTGCAGGAGGCGGCAACCTTGGCTCTTCTTAGAGTTCTAAGAAGGACCTTTCCCAGAGGATAATCCTCCTTCATAGAAAATAAGACACTGAGTTTGTTACAATCCCAAGGAGGATTTCTGCACTGGAAGGAATTTTTTAATACAATTTACACAGAAGGGGCTGGCTGCCAACGTGATAATTGAGAAACACCTGGTGAAAATGTCTCTCTATTAATTGACAATGGCTTTCTCCTCCCCAGTCCCCCTCCTTTAGAAAGAAAAAAAAATAATAAAGTATGAAAGAAAAAAGAAAACCAAAAGAGAAGGAAAAAAAAAAGGAGCAACCAAGAGAGCTTGTGATGAAGTATATTACCCTCAAGGCTATAAGGAAATAAGGCAGGAACTGGATGGGTGAGCATGGCCATGTTGGAGCAGTAGGAGTGGTTTTGAGGACAGATGTGTCCCCCCAACCCCCACCCACAAGAAAGATTTCGGAATGCGGAAAAGGCAAGGGAATCTGAGTATCACCGTTTTTAAAGTCAATTCTCTGAAATTGTGATCATCTTTCCGGGCAAACTTGAGATTTCAGAAAAATGGCAGTTCCTCCTTGGAAAGGGAAATGAATGGGCTTCTCGAATCCCCAAGTCTACTGCAGTCACCCATCCACCTGTCCTGGAGGGTTGGCCGCATCCCAACATCTGCCCAGACTCTGTGGTCACAACTCCTAGGAAAGCAAGTTCACCCAGAGCATGTCCTCAGTGACTATCTGGGTGCATTATGCCCCACGTGGGCCAGGGCAGGGGTGGCTCTCATGACAGAACCCCTATATTGTTGACGTTGTAGTCAAGATGTGCCTGTGTGATCAGTGTGCACTTGCTCCTGCGAAAGATAACTAAGCACAGTGTGAACTTGAGTCTTCAAAAGAAAGCGCTTGGAATGCCAGATTCCTGGCTGTCCTTTCATTGCTCCAGTAGCTAGCTTAATGTCATGTATATAGTTGATGCTGAAAACGTATTTAGATGAGAGAGATGAATGGAAAATAATTAAATCTCTCCCTCAATGTATTTTGGGTTTTTTGTTGTTGTTGTTTGCTTGTTTTATATAATTCTGGTTAAAACCCTAGAGCTGAGACAATTAAATCTGACATGACCTGGGACATTCACATCCTCTGGCTCTATTTTTCCTCAAATGCAATGCAAGTGAGGAAACTAAGCTACTGGTTTGGAATGAGATCTTTGGAAGCTCAGTGGTTCTTCAGAGACACCTCGCCTCAGCTGCAGAAGAAAGCACGGCCTGTGCCTGCCCCCCCTACTTAACTAGCACAACTATCTCTTTGATGTTGATGATGATGATAATGATGATGGTGGTGGTGATGTTTGAGGTCTCAGGACAGCCCTGTATTTCATATTCACTTGCTACTCACTTCCCCATACTTTTTAAAAAAAATTTATGTTTATTATTGTTATTGCTATTTTGATTGCAACATCTGGGCAACAATTAGTATGAATGGACTCAGTTACCTAGACACGAGTGTGGCTGGAACAAAAGCACCCTGAAGCCAGTCTCTACCCCCTTCCCCAAAAGATGAGTGGCAGACACGAAGATCGTTGGTTGCCCCCTAGCAAAGATGGAAGCCTGGAGACAAAACAGTAGCTTCTTGGCCTTTTCCAGCCCCAGCTAAGGTTTTCCCTTTTCTCTCCCATCAGATTTCTCCTTCTGTTTCTGATGCTCATTTCTCTACTATGGTCTCTGCCCATCCTCTTCTCCTCAATCTCCAGCTTTGTTTCTGAATTCTCATTTTTTATCCTGGATTTAACCTTCTTTTCACTCTTTTTGGCCTCTGTTCTGAAAATAATCTCTTCATTACTTATTGAAAAATCTTTTTTCCCATCTTATTCTTATTATTTTTATCATATATACTGAGTATAATTTATATACAATAAAATTCACCAATTCCAAGTGTACAGTCTAAAAATTTTTGACAAATGTATATGGTTTGTAACTATGACCACCATAAAGACGTAGACTATTTCTGTCATGCTAGGAGTTTCCTTGGGCTTCTTTACAGTAAATCTCCTCCCCACATGGCCCTAGAAAGCAACCACTTTCATTAGTTTTGTTTGGTTTTGTTTTCTGGACTTAACTACAACACAAAAATAATTCTATAATATGAAGTTTTGTGTCTACCTTATTTCACTTAGCACAATCCATTTGAGATTCTTCCTTATTATTGGATAGTTAGTTCCTCTTTTTTTTATTTTTATTACTTTTATTTATTTTTTATTTTTTATTGTTATGTTAATCACCACACATTACATCATTAGTTCTTGATGTGGTGTTCCATGATTCATTGTTTGTGCATAACACCCAGTGCTCCACGCAGAACATGCCCTCTTTAATACCCATCACCGGGCTAACCCATCCCCCCACGCCCCTATTAGTTCCTTTTTTATCATTGAATCATATTCCCTTGTATGGATAGACTACAATTCGTTTATTCACCAGTGGTTGGACATTTGGATTGTTTCCAGTTTGGGACTATTATGAATAAAATTGCTATGAACATGCATGAAAAAGTCTTTGTATACACATTTATTTTAATTTATCTTGCATAAATACCCAGAAGAATTTCTCAGTTATATGGTAATTATGTGTTTAGCTTTATAAGAAACTGACAAACTGTTTTCTCAAAGTGTCTCAACTCTTTTGCATTGTCATCAGCACTGTATGAGAGTTCCAGTAGCCACATCTTAGTCAGCACTTGGTATTTTCAGGCTTTCTTAATTTTAGCCATTCTAGTAGGCGTGTAGTTATATTACATTGTGATTTCAAATTGTATTTCTCCAGAGAACAGGATGGTAGTTGCCCTGGGGGTTGGTTGTGGGGGATATGGAGAGATGCCAGAAAAAAGGTACAAACTTTCAGTTATAAGATAAGATCTGAGGATCAAATGTAAAGAGAAGAGAGAATGGCTATAAAAAATATATAAAGAGAGAACGGCCAAGATTAAAAACAACAACAACAACAACAAAAACAAAAAAACATAGTGATGGACACCAAACCAAAGATCCAGGAAACTCAGAGCACCCAAGTCAAGACAGATATGACCTCACTGATATGAGGAATTCTTAATCTCAGGAAACAAACTGAGGGTTGCTGGAGTGGTGGGGGGTGGGAGGGATGGGGTGGCTGGGGGATAGACATTGGGGAAGATATGTGCTACGGTGAGCGCTGTGAATTGTGCAAGACTGTGGAATCACAGACCTGTACTTCTGAAACAAATAATGCAACATATGTTAAGAAAAAAAAAAAGAAGAAGAAGATAGCAGGAGGGGAAGAATGAAGGGGAGTAAGTCAGAGGGGGAGACGAACCATGAGAGACGATGGACTCTGAGAAACAAACTGAGGGTTCTAGAGGGGAGGGGGGTGGGGGGATGGGTTAGCCTGGTGATGGGTATTAAAGAGGGCACGTTCTGCGTGGAGCACTGGGTGTTATGCACAAACAATGAATCATGGAACACTACATCAAAAACTGATGATGTAATATATGGTGATTAACATAACAATAAAAATTTAAAAAAACTAATGATGTAATGTATGGTAATTAACATAACAATAAAAATTAAGAAAAAAAGAAAGTGGACAGGAATACTGCTACAAACCTGCCGAAAAAAAAAAAAAAGATAGCTTGCTGTGAAACCACAAAAAACCAAAGAAAAACAAAAGGAAAATCTTGAAAGCAGCAGAAAGAAAAGGACTCATTTCACAGAGCAACAGAAAACAAGTCTGCTAGACCAGCATTCTTGCCAGAAACTACCAAGCCGGAAGACAGCTGTGTGGAATCTTTAAAACCATTAACTCACAATTCTATATCCAGATAAAATAACTTGCACAAATGAGGATGGCTTTTAGGCAAACAGACACACAAAAACCTGGGGAAAACTCACCGTGAACCCACTGGAGATATGAGACACCAATGCTCTGAAGGCGGAAAAAGTATGACATCAGACAGGAACTTGGATTTATATAAAGGAATGAAGATCTCTAGAAATAGCAAAAATGAAGTAAATATAAAAATGTCCCCTTTCCTTATTTTTAATCATTTTAAATATACCCGGAGAAGTTGGGAGACTTAGGAAGAAGAAAACATATGGCAATGGTAGCTCAGAGGGAGGGACAAAGGGACTGTGAAGAGGGCTCCAGGGTAAATTTCTTTATCCCTGAAGCAGTATACAAATTATATGAATGTGACAAATTAAAGATACATAGTGAAACCATAGGACAGCCACTAAAATTTTTTTGGGAATATGCAAAACTAATATAGCCAATAGTGGAGATAAAATAGAATCATAAAAATACTCAGTCTAAAAGTAGACAGGATGAGGAGAATAGAATACAATAGCAGATGAAATTAAAAAAAAAGAACACAATGGGCAAAACGATACATTAAATCCAATCATAATTGCATTAGACGTAATTGATCTAACACCTCAATTAAAAATCAAAAGAGATTGACAGATTAGATAAAAAGTCAAACCCAACTATATGCTGTCTACAAGAAAGCCACTTTAAAAATAAAGATACACAGAGGTTAAAAAAAAAAAAAGATGGGGAAAAAAGATTCAACATGCCTACATTAATCTTAAACAAATAGAGTGGTTTTATTAATAACAGACAAAGTAGACTTCCAAACAAGGAGTATTCTCAGCCATAAAGAAGTACATTACAAAATAATAAAGGAGTGAATTCACCAGGAAGAAATAACAATTCTATACGTGTCTGTACGTAACAATAGAGCTTTAAAATTGAGAATGGAGAATTCAAAAATACGCCTGTGCATATATGGTAAATTGGTTTTCGACAAAGCTGCTAACAGAATTCAATGAGGAAAGGATAATATTTTCAAAAATGATAGTTTTTTTCAGCAAGAGATACTAGAACAATTGGGAAATTTTCCCCAACAATATGGGGAAAAAATTTTTTTTAAACCCTCTATGCTTTCCTCACACCACACACTCAAAATTGATCATAAACCTAAATGTAAGAGAAAAACTCGGTGACCTAAAATTAGGTAAAGATTTATTAGATAGGATGCAAATATCATAAGATACAAAAGAAAAGTGGATAAATCAGACTTAATCAAATGACAATATTTTGCTTTTCAAAGACATGGTTAAGAAGTGGGGAAAAAGATAGTGAGTGAAAAAGACAAATTCCTAATGAGACTGTGATTCCAATGTCTAGACTCAAATCTATACCCAAGACTTTCATGACAGTTAGGAATTCCAACCAATAATAGAAGGTGTGTGTGTGTGTGTGTGTGTGTGTGTGTGTGAGAGAGAGAGAGAGAGAGAGAGAGAGAGAGAGAGATAAAATATGGCTACATGAGGTACAAACTGTCAAATCACACCATCAGATGTATGGATAATATGTCTTTTTTTCTTTAAATTTGGCTTGAATTAAACCATAATGTTGGGAACTATAAAAGAAATTAAACAGGATACAGAGTTGGTGGGGAGAGAAAATATATAAAAAAAAAAAGCAAGCCGTACACTAAGAGAAAATATTTAGAAAATGTATATTTATGTCTGGAATATACAAAGAAGGCTTACTGTTCAGTAATAATATATATATTTTTGAAAAAGGAAAAAATGGTTTGAACAGACACTTTACCAAAGAAGATATACAAGTAGCTAGTATGCACGTGAGAAGATACTAACCTAACTCATTACTAGGAGAAAGCAATTTAAAAATCACAAAAAGTGGGGTCCCTGGGGGGCTCAGTAGGTTAAGCATCTGCCTTCGGCTCAGGTCATGATCTCAGGGTCCTAGGATCGAGCCCCGCATTGGGCTCCTTGCTCACCGAGGAGCGTGCTTCTCCCTCTCCCTCTCCTTCCTCTGCCTACCGCTCACCCTGTTTGTGCTCTCTCCCTTGTTATCTCTCTCTCTCTGTCATATAAATAAATAAATAAAATCTTTAAAAAATAGAATCTCAAGAAGATATTACTATATACTCCCTAGAATAACTAAAATTAAAAAGCCTAAAAGTACTGTGTGTTGCCCAGCATGTAGAAAAACTGTAACCATCAGACACTGCCAGTGGGGATGCAAAGAGGTACATCCGTGTTGGAAACAAGTTTGTCATTTCTTCAAATGTTAAACATGACCTGCTACTAAGCCTGCCATTCCCCTTCTATGTGTTTTTACAAGACACATAAAAACATATGTCTACACAAAGTCCTATAAGTACATATATGTTTATAGCACTTTATTCATAATACCCCTAAACTGGAAACAACCAAAATGTCTATCAAGGAATGAACAAATTGTGCTTTATCCACACAGTGGAATGCTGCTCAGTAATGAAAAGGGATGCACCACTGATAAAGGCAACGTTATAGGTAAATTTCAAAACCATTATGCTAAGTGGAAGAAGCCAGATGCAAAAACACCGCATTCTGTAAGATTTTATTTATATAATGTTTTAAAGAAACAAAACTATAGGTACAGAAAACCAATGAGTGGTTGTCTGGGGCTGGGGTAGTGGAGGAAGAGATTGGCTACAAAAGGCAGGAAGAAACTTGGGGATTAATAAAATGTTCTATATCTTGATTGTACAGTGATTATGCCACTGTATCTGTATATGTGGTGTATTGCCATGAACTGTATACTTAACAATGATGAATTTTATAGAATGTGAATTATTATACCTGAATAAACAGCAATAGGAAAATGTTTGCAAATATGAAAGCATGCCAATTTTAATAAGAATTTAAACAGCTGTGATCAATATTTTAAAATGTGATGCAAAAATGACCATGTCAAATCATTCTCTAATGCAGAGAGATGCCATATATGCCTTAGTACATGGTAGGTGTTAGATGTTTCTTCAATGAATAAATGAATGAATGAATCATCACTACATAAAACAGGAACCAACAATATAAAACACATAAAACTGGTGCCATATCATGGTACCCACCATGAGGCATCTGCAGATAGAGGTGGGGACATACATTACTGCAAGTGAGGCATTTGGCAGAACAGTGTAGGCTCCACACCATCCTTGCTGTCCTTTGTGTTGCCAGGTAAAGAATCAGCTTTTGGATTCACTGGTAAGGTGCGCTTTTTTTTTTTTTTTTTTAATTGCTGTCCTACTTCATTATTTTTTTTTTTACTCTTTTTTTTTACTTGCTTGGATTTTATTTTTCTGTTATTTACTTCCTTGTTTATGACTCTTTGTTTTAAGATTTTTTTGTTTTGTCTTTTAAGAATGTATTTACGACTTTAATATTTTTTCGGAGTGCTACTTTCATCACATCCCACCTATTTTCAAGGGAACCATATTTACTGTTGTTCATTTAAAACTTGTTCATGATTTGAGTTTTGTCCTTTAAATCAAGAATTATTCAAATGACTTTTTCCAAGTTGCTCATCACTTGTTCTCCAGCTTGCACCTCATGCACTTGTCTTCACTTGATATTAATTTCTTACTCAATTTCATTATGGTGAGAGAATAAGGGCCTGAATTATTTCTGCTTTTTCATAACTTATATTAATTTTTTTAGTTTAGTACATAACACGGCTCTGTAAATATTCCAAGGGTGTTAGAAAGTTTAGGACATGTATGTGCGACTAAGGCTTATTTGTGCTGACCACACTTTCCAGATTTTGTGTATTTCAATTGACTTGATCCGTACTTTCTGAGAGTTGTGTTAAAGCCCCCCTCTGTAATCATGGTTTTGTCCATTTCTCTTTTTGTTTTGACAACAATATTGCTGTATCTGGGGTGTGTGTATGCACGTGTGTGTGTGTGAGTGTGCGTGTTTTGTTGGTGGTGGTTAACACTCTTACCCGAATTTGCTTGCTTATTTTGTGAACCCCCACCTTATGCACTTTTTCCATGCCTAATTCTTAGCCTTTCCCTTTCATTTTTGTTCAGCTGCATCTCTGAGGACAGCTACATATTGGATCTTATTGGATTACTAAATCTGGGAACTCTGTCTTCCAGTAGATCAGTTGGATCCTCCAAGAAGCAAATGCAGAGATTAGACATGCACTCCATTTCCCACTGGGGGACGGCAGGTAGAGAATAGAGGGTTGAAAGCAAGAGGAGGTAGGGAGGGACTTTAAATAGTAAAACAGGTCTGATCCCTGTGGAAGCAGAAAGGAAGGAAGAAGGACTGGGGAGGGAAAGTCTTAGAAAGTTCCAGCCTGGCAATGCAAGACCTGGAGCTAAAGTTGCCTGTTCCAGGGATCCCATGTCCTAATGAAATGGCCTGAGTGTGTACCCCTGTGGAGCTGCCGAGGACAGGCGCGGCCTTGGGGGGAACATTGTGGTGAGTCCAGAAAGGCCACAGGCGGGGCTGTCAGCCACTATGTGTCCCATCACAGGAAATCTGAGCGAGCCCCTTCGCCCATGGAGGCCATGTTATTTAAATGCCTAGTAATGCCTGTCACCTTATTTTATGTTTTCCATTTATTACGCTTTTTTGTTTGTATTTTTTGTTTCATTTTATTGGATTACATTTTACTCGTTCAATTTCATCACAAAAGAGATTTACAGGTTAGACATTTACATTATTCGTCTGTCTAAATATTTCTGATGAAAAAAATTGCCAGAGCAATGCATGCCCATGGCTGAAGGATCAAATGGTTCGAAAGACCTTACTCTTCTAAGCCAGAGCCCCAGCCCCTGCACTCCCAAATCCCAGACCAGCTTTCCAGAAGCAAAATCTCTATCTCCATAAATCTTACTGCCATATCTGTAATGGCAACTAACCATTTTTCATTTACTCAATGTAGATGTTCTCCACTGACTTCTTGCTATGTTCTAATGGAGTTTTTGCTCAATTGTATCACATCGTATATGTTTGTACTTTTGTTCCCAGCGTACTTTTGTCACTCTTCATCAATTTCTCTGTTGTTCTACTCTGAATTTGTAACAAACATGGATGTAATAGTTACTCTGTGCCAGGCACTGTTCTAAGTGTTTTAGACTAAGTGTTTAACTCATGGAAGGTGGGTACAATTAATACCCTCATTTTACAGATGGGACACCTGAGGCATAGAAGTTATGTCATGTGTCCAAGCTCACACAGCTTATAAGTGGCAGAGCTGGGACTCAAACCGAGGGAGTCAGGCTTCAGAGTCCGTGCTCTTAAGCACTATATCACACTCCCTCTCTCTATTTCTTAGTCAATCAATTATAGCTTAAATGTTTGAATTAAATTTCTTGAATTCTAACTTTGTAAAACAAGGATAATAGTACTCTGGATCTCCCTGTTGTCACCTCCTCACCTCTTTCAAATATACTTTTATTTTTCCAAGATTCATAACACATTTTGCAACGTAATAAAATCTGGATCTTCTGTGATTCATCAATGAGGTAATTCTACAAGTCAAAGGCTAATGAATAGTGTTCGTTTTATTATGATATACAAATTCTTCTTACAGCAGAACAAAGTAAAATATTAGGATTCATTCCTTTCACCAGGAGACCCACATCACAACCACAAAGCCACTCAAAGAACATGCCCAGAGTCATTTAAGTTCATTCTCAGAAAAGGAATTTCACAATTCTCTTTAGCATATCCCACAGTTTTTCCGATGTCTCCAGCATTCTCCCTCATCTTCCCATTGTCCTTTTTTACCTGGAGCCATCGTCCCCCCTTGATCTGGATAGGTTGCTCCCTGGGCTTCAGCATTTGCAGGAATTCTGAAATAAATCATTATTTCTCATTTTGGATCCACTGTTTTCTGGATCCCATGTCTTTCTCTTTCTTGGTTCTTGGTTTATGCTATTTTGCTGGAGTCATTGAATAACTTTCAAAGAAAAGGGTATTTGAGGCAAGTTTTCAGAGTTTCTATAGTCTGAAAATATCTTAATTCTTCCCTCTCATGGATTCATAGTTTCCCGGGCGATAGGCTTCGAGTTTGGAGATTGTTTTCCAACTCACCCCCAGCATGTTGAAGGTCTCGATCCATTGATTTTTCTAGCATCTAGGATAGAGGGTTAGGTGCACAATGCCAATCTAATGCCTTCTCCTTTGCAGGGGACATCTTACTTCTCTGACTATGTTGATATGGTATGTCTGGGTGTGGGTACATTTTCAGTTATCATACAGAATACTTCAAATTCAAGATTCCATTCTGGGAAATTTGTTATTATGTTTTAATATAATTTCATTTCCTCTGTTTTCTCAACTCTCTGTTTCTAGAGTTTTTCAACTTCAGTCTGAATCCACTATGCCTTTCTTTCCTTTTCATTTTTTTTTTAATTTGTGGAATTAAAGTTGAGTAAAATTGACTTTTTGATTTACATTTCTAAAAAAAAAAAAAAACCCACATGTATAGATTCACGTAACCACCACCACGATACATATACAGAAGAGTTCCATCACACAAAAACTTGTTCTCTTTGTAGTCAGATCTATCCCCCAGCCCAAGACCCTAGCCACCATGGATCTCTCCTCCGTCATTATAGTTCTGACTTTTGGAGAATGTGACTTAAATAGAATCATGCAGTATTGTCACCTTTTGACACTGGCTTCTTTCATTCAGCATAATGCCTTTGAAAGCCATCTAAGTTTTTACATGAATTAATATTGTATTCCTTTTCATTGCTGGATAGTACTCCACTATACAGATATACCAGGATTTGTCCATTTATAAGTTGACTTACATTTAGTTTGTTTGGCAATTATGAATAAAGTTGGTGTGAACATCTTTTAACAAATTTTTGTATGGATTAAAGCTGTTCATTTTTTGTGGTAAATATTTAGGCATGAGATTGACAGGTCACAGTTTAAGTATAAACTATATACTTTTATTATATATAGTCTAAATATGTCACAAACTGCTGAGCGTTTTTCAGAGTGGCTGTATCGTTCTGGAGACCTACCAATAATTACAGAAGTTTAACTTGCTTCCCATCTTCATCAATACTTGGTGCTTATCTGAACTATTCTAATGGGTATATAGCGCTACATGATTGTGGCCACTTACCCCATGGCCAGTGATGCTGAACAGCTTTTTGTGTATTTATTACTATCCATATGTTATCTTCGGTGAAATTCATTTTCAAGATTTTCCCCATTTAAAAAACTGGGTTGTTTCTTTTTTTATTGTCTAATTTTCAGAGTTATATAGTCTCAATATAAGTAATATATTGGATATGTGATTTTCAAATATTTTCTCCCATTCAGTCACTTAACTTTTTCTTTGCTTAACAGTATCTCTCTTAGCGTAAAAGTTTTAATTTCGATGACATGCAACTTATCAGCATTTTAAATGGATCATGTATAAGGTTTCCCGTCTAGGAACTCTTTGCCTAATCCCCGGTTATTAAGGATTTCTTCTTTTTTTTTTTTAAGATTTATTTATTGGGGCAGCTGGGTGGCTCAGTCGGTTAAGCATCTGGCTCTTGGTTTCAGCTCAGGTCATGATCTCAACAGTTGTGGGTTTGAGCCCTACAACGGGCTTTGCACTCAACGTACAGTCTGACTCAGATTCTCTCTCCCTCTCCCTCCCACTCACTGTCTCTCTCTCTCTCTCAAATAAATAAATAATCTCAAAAATAATAATAAAGATTTATTTATTTATTTGAGAGAGAGAGAGAGAGTGGGAGAGAGAGGGACAAAGGGAGAGGGAGAGAATCTCCAGCAGACTCTAGACTGAGCATGGAGACCAGCTTGGGGCTCAATCTCATGACTCTGAGATCACGACCTGAGACAAAATCAAGAGTCGGACACTTACCTAGCTGCACAACCCAGGCACCCCTGAAGATTTTTTTTCTATGTTGTCTGAGCAATTTTCACATAAACAGTGTCAATTGACAACATCTTCATTAGTCCCTCCCTGTGGAACAGTCAGCTGGTTGGATATAGATTTTTAGATTCAAGTTTCTTTTCCCACAGAAACTATGGACCTTGTTTCTGCAGTATTGTGGACATTTTAAAATGTCCTGCCCACTGGTGTGATGGAGATTCTAGTGACTACAGTTCCTTTCATCCTCTATTACCCAATCCAAGGTACCAGCCTCTCCTAAATCACGGGGCTGCTGGGGCCTACAAGAGTAGGCTTGGTGGAATGAGTCTTTAGAATTTAATGGACCTGGCAAGGAGCACAGGTGCTGAACAAATGACCTAACGGCGGTGATGAAGTTCAGGAGAAGGACAAAAGTGTAATGTGACCTGGGCAGAGCTGGTCTATGGACATTCTTGAAAAATAAGTAGTAAGCTGGATGGGTAAACAGAGATTTCTCTGATCCTAATGCCAGTGATGTGGGGACATCAAAAAGGAAGAGGTCTCTCCAGCTTCCTTAGTGGTAGGTGACTTTTGCCTTTACTCGCCGGGCTCTTGGGGCCAGGGACTACCACATCTTTTACCATCAATACAACCTCCACTGTTTAGAATACTCCAACAACTCTAGCTAAATCCAGTCTATAAACCCAGAAAGAATACTGATATTCCGGTGAAAAGAGCCCAGAAACTTGATGAGGAACGTTAGACAGTACAATCAGTAAGCAAACCCAGTAAAAGAGACTGCTAGAGGAGGCTGCTGAATATCTCGATTCAAAAAATTAATATGAGATTTAAGAAAATTAATATTCATGATAAAATACTGTGGGGGCATTAAGATATTATTTTAAAGTAAAAAAGTAAATAAATTAGAGATTTATCACTATTAAGATTGAATTAATGCTGCCACAATCACGAGCAAGAGATATTTGAAATAATACAGAAAAAAAAGTTGAGAGATGATCAACTTGATGGAAAAGATAAGAAGATTAAGGGATAAGTCTTGGAGATCTAATATGTGAATAACAGAAATTATGGGAAAAGATACAAGAGACAATCATGAAATTTGAAATAGAATAAATACATAAATTCCACAAACAGAGATAAGTCTGCAGATTTGGACTTAAAGTGCTTAAACAAGTTGGCATAAATTGTCAAGAAAACACCTATACACAGAAACACATATCTAGACCCACTTGGTAATATTCTTGAATCTTACAGAAAATTTAAAATTGTACATGGTTCCAAGGAGAAAATACAAGTTAATGACATCAGACTTTTCGTCTGCAATACTGGAAACTAGAGGACAGTATAGAATCGTGTCTACCTGAGTAAGAAAAGTTCTATAACCTGGAATCTCTACACCCCATGAAATATCATAAATCTGATAGTGTGAGAGTAATGCATTCAGGAATGTAGAAAGTACACCACCCAAGTATCCCATCTGAGGAGAACACTTGTGAAATGACTCTACTGCAAGAAGAAACATGAGGGAAGATCAAAGAAAGAAGAAAGAGCAGTGAGCAATGAATATGGCTAATATATGAAATATCAAATATGTAGCATGTACATGCATATATATGACAAGTTTAATTCTATTTATAGAAGCACAAAAATAGGGGAAATTCTAATAAGTAAATCAAAGATCATGTAAGAAGCAAGAAGAAAGCCTGGGAAGATTGAGGAAGTAAAATCAGTCTATAGCTCTCATCTTATTAAGAAATTCTGAGATGGGGAAAATTAGGGCTTGATGGGGAAATAATTGGTAATTTACTTTCAAATAATGGTGGGGTGTTGTGTGTAGAAATCAAAGAGGAGGGGAAGGGAAATTAGCCATGAATGTAAAGGAGAAGTGCAATAAAACTTCTTAAGAGGCAAAGTAGAATGAATGGCAACATGCTCAAAACAGCAAAATGGGGAAAAGGAAACAGAGGATACCATGGTGGGCCACAAGGAAAGGACAAAAAGATCCACAAAGGAACTGAAACCAAGCATGTCACTGACTGCCCTAATTGGAAGCGACCGAACTCCAGCGGTTGCTGAGGTGGCTGGTGAAGGTGCGCAACTCTCAGTGCTAACGAACAAAATTCACCTGCACTCAGTTTGCCAAATTATATTTAAAACAAAGTAATAACATCGAAACAGTAGGCATGATGTTTGTGGTTTTGAAAACGCGATATGTTTAAAGTGGCATTCTCCCCGCCCCCATTTGATCTTGTGGAATTCGACAAGATGATTTGAAATTATACGGAGAAATGGAGTGCCAAGCGAGGCCAGACACTCGTGAAGGGGGACATAATGAGGAGACTGGACATATTTACCGATCTGTGGTCAATATCACGCTGGCTTTATAAAAAGTCTTTGATATCCAGAAGATCAACACAATAAAGTGAAAATATCCACAAACAGAGGTATTGCTATAGACCATTGGGGGAAAAGCGTTTGATTTTAAGTACGTAAATGATTCTGGAACAATATGTATTCATATTGAAAGCAAAATTGGAATTAACTCCCTACCTCACACTACCCACAAAAATCAACTTTAGGTGGATTAGAGAGCTAAATATGAAAAGCAAAACCAGAAAACTCTCAGAAAATAATATGGCAGCATTTGTTCATGACCTTTGGTATAGGAACAGCTTTCTTAAATAGAATCCTTTATACTAATGACAAAATATACTAATGACAAAGGATAGAGATGGATAAATCTTACCACCCCAAAATTAGGAAATTAAACATGTCACATAGAACTTAGAAGAGAAGACAGAGTGGGACGCCATATTTGCACAAGACCAAATGATTTCTACCCAGAATATGTAATGAAATCTTTCAAATATATACATGAAAGAGAGCCTAATAGAAAAATGAACAGAACATCTGAACAGGAATTTTATAGAGAAGTCAGCTTCCCTCTGCCACCTCCATGAGCCCCTACTAAGCCGGTACCAGGAGGTTCCGTTTTTTGGAGGATTCACCTGCTGGGTGCTCAGGGTACAGGTGTGTAGGGGGTGGAGTCGGATGTGGGGAACCAACCTCCCGGCACCTGTTGCGAACGTGTGAATTCTGGCTTCGAAGTCAGTTCCGTGGCCTTTGCCCAAGGCCGCCCAGCCTGGACTTTGGAGTTTCTCTGGATTTGTTTTTATCTTCAGAGTATAACCATGGGCCACATGAGATTTTCGGCTACAGATGCATCTACTCTTGTCACTCCAGCCCCATCTGGTTTCTGTCTTCTAGGAATTCCCCACATGTTCTGGTCTGCTAAAGCACATTTTCTTCTTTTACAGTATCAATATGTACTTACTGTTATTTTTTTTTAATTTTTGTTATTTATCTTTTAAGGGAGTTTGGGCAGAGTGGACTGTTCTCACTCTGTTTTCTTAATTTATTCAGGCAGAAAGCCTCAATCATGTGATAGCATTCATGGGACACATGAGCATTTGTCACACTCCGATTCTTATTTTCCTGCTAGAGTCATTTTCATAACTTTGTTCGTATTTTATAAACTTTTTTAAAAGGTGTATTTATGCACTATCATAAGGAAACACAATAAGCTTTGGGGTTAAAATGATGCATATACATTTTTATTTATGTTATATATTAAATTATACTTATTTTAATTGGTTCTGAATCTTATCTATAGAAGAACTTTTCTCAAGATCTTTCACAGGTATTTCTTTAAGGTATAATAGTCAGGATCAGGTTGGAGTTTTCTTCCAAAGCAATAAGTATTGTTCTCCTGGTGGCCGCAGGAAAGAGATAGGATCTTGTTTACTGGATCTTGGAGAAGAGATGGGAGGAAAGGAGAGGACAGCTTAGCAATGTGCTGGGCCAAAGAGAAGGTTGCAGGCAGAAGAGGTCATTGCAGGGGACCTACATCTACCTTCTCTCCACTTGAAAAAAAGGGACTGGTTCATCTAAGGTGAGCGGGGGGGGGCTGGGCTTTCATTGGTCCGTATTTATCTATTAGGTGGGATTAATGTATTAGGGGAACTGCCCTTGTGTGTTTTCTGCAACTGGTCTCTCCTGAGAAATAGGTCACAATTCTCCATGCATCTGGCTGGGTAAGGAATCCCAAATTCTAAACTTGGAGGGAGAGTACCAGAATGCTGACTTTGGCTCTAGATGCAAGCTTTTCTCTCCGGTAATTTAACTGATACCTACTTACCGCACTGATAGTCACTTGACTTAAAACTTGCAGATAAGAAGGGTCTGACTGAGCTTTCCCTGCAAACTCCAAGTGTGCCCTAAAATACATCATGCCTGTGAACTTGCACAGCTGTGATACTTGAAATGTACCTCGAGGTTGTTCCCAGTCCAATCAGTGGCCGCCTTCCATTCTCACCAAAACTGTCATAAAATTTGATTGCCTACAAATGCCTTGAGCAAGAAATCACTTGGGAAATAAGTGAGGAGAGGAGAAATGCCTATGGAAAGTGGTGGGGAAAGAGCAGCTGCAGAGATGCCTGAGATGAGGACGGGACAGCCAGCTGAAGGGGGGAACCCCAGTCACGGTTCTGAGCAGGACACAGGCATCTGGGCATCTCTTGCTCATCCTCTAGAGATCCATAAAAAGTCCCAGGGCAGGCACTGGACTTCTTGCAGCCAACTGGGTATCTTTAAAAAATATTTCTTTTGATCAAGGAAAGATGACTTCAGAAGGTCAAAGGGCTCTGGGTATTTAGACAACATCATTAAAAATAAAATGAAACACAGCTGCCATCAAAATCATTCATGGGGTGTGTCATATCCACGGGAAATAGTGAAACAGTAAATAAATGAACAATAAAATGACTAAATGAAGGAGCAAATGAATGTCATGCATAGAAATGCCAATGAGGAAACACACCAAAAGGATGAATATGGCCGTCAGTGTTTCTCAATGAAGAGGGGACTCTAGAGGTCATTTGGAAATGTGGGCGGCATGGGCAGAGGGGTTGCTCGGCAGAATTACCGGCATTTAATGTGCAGGGGCCAGATATTCAAACATCCTGCAATGCATGCAACAGTCTCCAACAAGGCAGCTGAGTCTCAAAATTGCTGCTGACCTTCTTGGTGAAAAACAAAATATGGATGGGTTTTTTTTCCTTATTTTTCTCTATTATCCAAATGATCATCATGAGTCTATTCCCTTTATGAACAAACAATAAGATACAGCTATTCTATAATTTGAAAATGTAAAATGAAATGATAAAATATAGACAAAGCGAAGATAAAAAGAATCACCTATAGTCTCTCTGTCAAGACATAAGCACTATTCCCGTCTTGGACATATCACTATAGAATTTGTGATGGATTGCGTGGATGGTCCAGGGCTTCACTCCCTTGTCTCTCCTGTCTCCATGCACTCTGCCCTGTGGCTCTGGAGTTCCTCTCATGAAGGTCAGAATGAATTCCTCCACTCCATGTCGCTTGCTATGGCCCACACTCAAGGCAGAAGTCGTGGTAAGGAAATTTTGAGCCTCCACCTCAAGAAGACTTGCATACTCCCTTGTACTCTTTCTCCTCTGCCTTCGCCATGAGCAGAGGCCCAGGCTCATCTGCTGGAGGAAGAGAGGCATGTGGGACAGAGCCAAGTCACCCCAGGACCCCTGTTCAACAAGGCTGAAGGGGTGCTTTGTAAGGGGAAAGAGTAGGAAAGAGTAGATGGTGATTCTTCACAGAAGCCCTACCAAAAGGAGGCTTCTGGGAAATGGGCTTCTGGATCAGGAAGAAGACTGTTGGCACGGAGTCAGCTGCTTCTCAAACTTCTTTGGTTTATCTAGACCCTTGTTTGTTGCCTGGAGTGTGGGGGAGAGGGGCATGCAACTGCTGTTTTCATGGAGCCAGCATCCTTTCTTTTTTTTTTAAGATTTTATTTATTTATCAGAAAGAGAGAGACAGAGGCAGGCAGAGGGAGAAGCAGGCTCCTTGCTCAGCAAGGAGCCCAATGTGGGACTCGATCCCAGAGCCCTGGGATCATAACCTGAGCCAAAGGCAGATGCTTAACCGACTGAGCCACCCAGGTGTCCCACCAGCATCCTTTCAGATCCTACATCCAAGAATCTGAAACCACATGGAGAACAGGGCTGCTGTATACACTGCAGAATTTCCAGGGTGCCTGCCATATGTTTGACCTGGTAGATTTGCATGATATTACATCACTTGCCAAAAAATGAGGGGAAAACCTCTTTAGGAAGAGCCCCTTTTCCTCCACCTCAGTGGTACATGGACAGACACCAGACACAGTAGTGAAGAGTTTGAAACCAACTGCGCTCTTTGCTCTGTAAGCACTGAAGCAGTACCGGCTGGGGCAGGAGAAATGGGTGGTCTGGGGAAATCAGCTTCAGCAGATTCATCAAAGAACCAATGGCCTCGGAGTTGCCGAGGCATCTATGTGTGGTCTGCTTTGGTAGCCACTAGCTATAAATGGATATTAGCATTTAAATGTCAAAATTAAATAAAATAAGTGGACCCAGTTCTTGAGTCTCACTGGCCATGTTTCAAGCACTCGATAGCCACGTGGGGCTAGTGGCAACATTATCCTGCACAGTGGCTATATAGAACATCTCTGTTATGGCAGAACATTCCCCTGGACAGTGCTGTTGTACATAGATGACCAGGCAAGGCTCGCTCTCCTGTCCAGAGGCAGGGAGATGAACTTGAAACATCCCTGCCACTGTCGTTCCTAAAGGAGCAAAATCAAGGGAACACCCTTTTCCCGTGTCGTGCTCCACACGGAAACAGAGACACCAGGAAACTGGTCCCACACTCGAGTGCCTTTGACAACATTATTTTACACATGTGGTCCATTGAGCTCCACTATTATTCTATGTCACCCACCGAAATCCAGAGCGAATGTCTCACCATTCGGAAAAATTAGACGTGAGCAAGCCCCAGATGTATGCGCAGGGCTCCTGTGAAATCCAGTCTTAGTACATTGAGTTTAATCCAAATGCATTTCAAAAACAGTGGTTTCAATTGTTGTAAACTACAGAACACATGGAGAATCCCTGGAGAAACAGATGTTAGATCTTCTGATAGTAGTAAAACATCCAAAAAAAAATCTTGTAAATATGAACAAACTTGACTAATAGAGTATTTGGCAGTTAAAGAGATAGGATTGCACGGTGGGTGTCATTCGGCTTTATAAAATAGTAGCATGAGTGTCATTAAAAAAGAAATATTCTTTTAAATGTCTGTTATTTAGTTTTAAAATGAAAAATATTGAATAGTTAAACTTTATTAAGTGTAAAATTGGTTTTTAGAGTGCTTTGGAATGTTAGCTACCAGGAAGCAAAACTTGAGAAGTCATTGAATGCAGATGCTCTTTAAAAAAGAAAAAAATATATTCAAAAGGCTAATTTTTAGGACCAGGTCCAAGGTGGAGCCAGTGGGTCGCTTTAAGAGGATGTTGTTAGCAAGGGGCCTCACATCCTAGGGAGCCCTACAGCTGTGGGTAGGCCTAAGCTGGGCCCCAAGGACCTCTGTCTTCTAAGGAGGTCAAGCCAGATTTGGAGAAGTCAGAGGCCAAAACAACTGGCCTGGCCAGCCCCCTTCCAGATCTTTCTCCCTCCCCTCCGCCCCGGCTTTTCTAAGTTACAGGAATCTGTTCCTAGAAAGTAAGGAGGAAGACAAAGGCACATGACGAAGTGGTGGGGACAGCAAAGGCTTCAGGAGACCCAAGGGTTTCCAAGGTAGGGAAGGTATAGTTGGTTTCGTTCCCTACATTTTCTCTCTCTATTTTTTTTTTTTTTTTGTACTTTTGCAAATGTAAGGACACTGGGAGACATGGAGTTTAATGCACAAACTGGCAGGACTTGACATTCATTTCTGCTGGATTCGAGGGGAAGTGTGTCTGTAACTGGGTTCCTGACTTACAACTGGACCAGCAAAACTGATGTAATTGTTGTAACTTACGTCTCTCTGCCTCCACCTGTGTTCCCTGGCACAGGGCTGCACCTGGTAAACCCAGGACCAACTCATGGGACAGAACCCCAAAGTCTTTAAAGCTCCTCTTCCTTTGCTCACCCACAGTGATTGGTTCAGACTCTGGGGCCATCCTGAACCTTTCCAGTGTGAGGTTCCTTTGGCTGCAGCTGGGTTATCCCTAAGCCCAGAGTCTCTAGGGGACAGGGTTATGTCTCATTCTTTGCTTCCAGCACCCTGTGCCCTACCCTCCTGCAGCTGATTCCCTCCAAATACATGAATGAATGAATGAATGAATGAATGAATGAATGAATGAAGTGTCATTACAGGTACATTTCCCCAGACTGAGAAACCCAGATATGGGAGCTATTGTTGTTCAATCTGCTTGGAGGATTTTCTTAGGAAGCTCTGCAATATTTCCCGTCAGTCCTGCAAGATCCTCTTTGTAGATGATTCTACTTGAGATTTTGCCAAATTAAAGGTGTGATCAGGTGACTACAGGCTTCGCTTTGTCATCTGGCACCAACGCAGAGCCCATACCTGTGGTGTAAACTTCCATGGAGTGACACCGGCCCCGCCTGGGGGATGGTAGGACAAAGCCGATTCTCAGCAGCCTTCCCAAACCAGTGCACATTTGTCAAAGTATTTTTACTGATCATCTGCCATATGCCAAGGGTGTGCTACCTCCCACTCGCTCATCCCAACAGAGGCTGCATTTTCCAAAATCCAGAGAGCCTGGATTCCCGAAGAGAAGCTGGCTATCTTTTTCTGGGACACAAAATAAATGGGCTATCAATTTATTATTCAGCTACTTTCACATTTTAATGAATAGTTATAGTAATAATTACCAGATTTCTATATTAAAGAAAAACGAGTCAGCACTTTATACTGTAAATACTGAATTGTGCCATTATCAACACATGTGCCGGTTTTCTGTAAATACAAAAATTTGATATTTGTCACTAAAACTATTCACTGCAATAGAAAGAAGATAAATAATGAGTGGTAATGCCCCTCGTTCATTAAAATTCTACAAAAGCGAAACATACACCAGTTATTGCTTGCGTGAATGTGGCTCCTGTGTCCCACATCTCCTAATTAGCTGTGAACTTGATCCAGGCTGCCCACAGCCCAGAGCAAAGGGACTTCCCTGTTCTCTGTGTCTGGCTCTGGGCAGAAGAGGCTGGAGTCCAGAATGCAGGCTGGGCCCGGGGAGGGAGGGCCAGAGAACTGGGAGTTTGCAGCCCCTCTACCAATGAGTGATGGGAGCTTGTGGATACACCCCAGCTGTGGCCACTCAATGGGACCACCCAAGGGATACTCTACAGGGTAGACCAGAAGCCTCAACGTTACTGAGCCTCCATTGCCCACAGCACTGACCTTTTCATGGACAAAATCTCTTTGGATTTCCTTCCCGCTTCTGTCCACCCTCACTGTGCTTCCTGGGGTCACCTCCCATCTATACCACTTGTCCCCCAAAGCCTTGTCTAGGTGTCTGTTTAAGGGGGGGCCACAAACCAAGGCACCTGCACCTTGACCAACGCTGGCGTGAGACTGAGGAAACTGACCACAACATGCTGCTCCACTAAGAAAAGTATTTTATCCTGCATGCACCCCTGGGAGGGGAAGTCCTGCCTGCCCTGCCCTCTGCTCCGTCCTCAGGGTCCCACACGCAGTGCCTGACACCGGGGAGGCCCCACCCATGATCCTGGGCCCCACGGGCGGTGGCACTGTGATCTCTCACAGCTCACACACGGTGGGTACCCCAGGGCATGGAGAGGGCTGGCGTCTATTAATCAGGACGAGCAGCGAGGCCTCTGGAGCCTTTTCTGCTGACGGCGATGATTAAAACAAAAGGCAGACAGAGGAAGTCTGTCCTAGTTCATGAAATTTTCCCCAAAAAACTGCTTCTCGCATTTTTTTGTAGTGTACCCAATTAAAGGGGCATTTCTAGAAATGTCTGCTGACAAAGACACTATTCTAGTGTCAGCAACCCCGACCTGGGGTCCCGAAACCAGCTTTGGGTCTTTGTCTACTTTCCCCACTCCTTCCCTTTCCTCCTCCCTCCTTTCCTTCCCTCCCCCCTTCTCCCCTCCCCCCTCCTCCCTTCCCTCTCTTCCTCCCTTTCCTCCTCCCTCTGTCTTTCCTCTCTCTTCTCTTTTTCCTGCCCCCCCTCCACATTCCTCCCATTGTCCTCCTGCCCTCCCTCCCTCCCTCCCTTATCTTCCTCTTGCTCTATTTCCCTTTCTTCTTTCTTTCTCCAGTGCATTCTCCTGTCCTTAGGACCTTTGTCTGCCTTCCCTCTTTCTATACCAGAAACTTGGGTTGCCAGGTGCCCCTGGATTACCTGGGGCTCTGAAGACTATCATGGAATCAATCCCATCCTAACACTAGTAAAGAGGGGAGAATCTCCCCGGAGTGTGTGCCACATCTCTTGTGTGACACCAAATGGCTATTTCTCGGGGGAAAGGAAAGAGGTGACCAGGGTGTGGCTGGGCCTCTGTGGACAAGTGTGGCTCTTTGGGACCCTAGGGGTTGCTTCTGGAGACCTGCGGGGACACTCTTCCTGGTAAGGCAAGGCCCCGGAGCGGTGCCCTGCCTTCCTGGCTGCCCTGCCCCTCCCTCTGGGGCTCTCCTGTCCCTCCGCTCTCCCTCTAACAAGGTTGAGGCCCCCTCAGTAGCCAGTTCTCTGCAGATTTAATGTGCAGATGAGTGTGAGCCTGGTGGGAGAGCCAGAGAGAAAGGGTGACTTCACTTCAAATTCACTAAACATCTTAAACCACTTCAGGGGTTTGAGGAAACCCGGGTTGTATTTTGCCAAGCACGTTTCCCCTTCATTTTCATACCCAAGTGTATTCTGAAGGAAATGAAATCCACATGTTTCTGATCATTTTTACTTAAATCATCAAAATATTGCCTTTTAGGGGCTTTGTGTGTCAGGAAACCCTTTGAACCTTCTTCACAGCAGTGTTGGCTGCCTGGTGGAAAGATCCACAGGAAGCAGTGATCTGTAGAGGGCAGCGGCGCTGACCCCAGGGTAGGCCCTGGGAGCACAGGTCAGACCCTCGGGGGCAGGGTGGGCGGGGGCCTGAGGGTGGGGTGCGGGAGGCCAGAGGCCCAGCATCTGGGCTCCATCCCTGGCCCGCATCCTGGAAGCGCTCTGGGACATTGCGCACAACCAGTAAACCTAGGGTCTCAGTTTCCTCCTAAATCAATGGGAACTGTTAGAGAACTCTTTGATTAAAACAATATCTAGGAGGGGGAACACAAGGATGAAAAGAAACTTACAAGGCACGTCCACCAAACACAATGTGTGGACCTTATTTAGACCCCAATTCAAACAACTGGAGTTTGCCTAATTGTACTTTATTGGGTGATATGTAGTGTGTGTGTGCATGTGGGTATGCTGAATCTTCGATGATATTATGAAATTGTTGTTCATTTATTTTTAAATATTTTGGTCTTTTTTAAAAAAAAGATTTCCTTTTTTTTTAGAAACACATGCTGAATAATTTTCCAATAACTCGATGATCTGAGAGTTGCTTTACAATATTCAGGATGGGGAAGCCGGACGAGGGTAGAGTAGAGGTGAGGTAAGACCCCACACAAGGTAAGCACTGCTGAAAGTCAGAGGGGCAGGTGTGTCATCCGGATGCTCTTCTCCTTACACTGGTGAATGGCTTTCACTTTTTAAGATGAAAAACAAAAAGTAAAACCTATGTTTCCCCCAATTATGGGATGCCACAGATTAAGAAATATTTTGAACAGACAAAATCAGCATATCTTAGTGTATCAGGTTCAGGGTACTTCTTGGTCAATCATCAACCCCAATAAAGGCAGACGCATTAATTTAGGTTGGCCCGTATGCAATTGCCATTTTTGTGGGTTAAAAAATGATCAGTTATCAACAACTTCAAATGGTTCAACCTCCATAGAATAGCTCTGTTCAACCACGGTTACTGAGCTCTGCGGCTCATGCGGCCCTTTGGTAAGTGAAGAAACACGGCACCAGCATCCAGGGAACTCAGCAGCCAGGGCTGGGGAGACGGTGAATCAAGATTCCCATACCAGGTAGCCGGAGCTTATGCCACAGGAGCTCGAACTGAGAGTGTAACAAAGGAAAGCCATTTTCTGTCTGAAAAAGGTGCCTCGGGACATTGGTCTACAAGGATGGGTTGGGTTTCAGCTCAGTGGGGATGAGATCGGATGCTCCCAAGGGGATGACCTTGAGCAAAGGCACTCAAGATGGCAAGTCTAAAGGATATTTGGTGCTCAACAAAGTGTAAGCAAACTAATTATTTAATACATAAATGCATCTTAGGATTCTATTTGGAAAGAACTTAAGCAGAACTCTGATTTAATATCAGAACCTATTAGCTATGTGACCTTGATTGTGTCACTTAACCTCTCCTGCATCTCAGTTTTCTCACCCAAAAAGTGGGGAAAAGAAACCTGCCTCATTGGTTTCTCATGAGGATCAAATGAAGGGACATGAACAGACCAGCTGGTACATGGTAGGCATGGGAATGTCAAGCCCAGACACAGACCCAATGCTGAAACTTGATCTAGAACATGCGAATAGTCCAGACCCAGGGCTAAAAAAAGATATTGTGGGACCAGGTTGTGTGGCAGCCACACTCAGGGTGTAGAGGAACTTTTTATTTGACTGCTCGATATTGAAACCAGCTTTTTGTAAAAGTGCATGGGCGTGTCCTTGGACATGACCTCCACTCCCATACCTGCGGTCTGACGGAGTGCTCCCTGAGGTGTCTGACCTCCACCAGCCAAGCAGCAGGATGTGGCCCACGCTAGGCCAGTGAGGCTGGTACAGCCACTTGACCTCTTTGGGGGTCAGTCTTCAGGGTGGCTCAGATGGTTAAGTGTCTGCCTTCGGCTCAGGTCATGATCCCGGAGTCCTGCGATTGAGCCCCGCATCGGGCTCCCTGCGCGGCGGAAAGCCTGCTTCTCCCTCTCCCATTCCCCCTGCTTGTGCTCCTGCTCTCGCTATCTCTCTCTGTCAAATAAATAAATAAAAAAATCTTAAAAAAAAGACACAGATTTAAAAAAAGGGTTGTATTTTAGAGACAATGACTCCTACTTGGGTTCTTTTCAGAGTTGCCAGCAGACCCACTGAGAAAGGATACAGACATACCTTGGTCCTATAAAAGCACATCCCAGAGAGGTCACAACACAGTGATGGAAACCACTTCTAGTGGCTTCTGGGAGCATGGCGTGGCAAAGGATCCCGGGAATGAACCTGGGCTCCTCAAGAAGGAAGACTTCTGGTTGACGGCATTATGTGCACTGTGCTTAGAAGAGTCGAGGAGCGGCTTGCCTTTCATATGCTTGATATCTGTTCTGTGTCTTCTCCCTCCTTTGTGGGCCTTACAGACGCCTTATTTCCTATGGGAAACCAAACCCCTTCAGGGAAAGATGTGTTGCGTCCAGGGCTCATACAATGGGGCATGAGGTTGGTGAAATGATTTAAATGGGACATCTCCTAAATGGCATGTTTCCTGGAAAAGGAAAAGTTCATCTCTGTTCGGCAGCAAAGTGTCTCCTTCTGTGTATAATAATTTACCTAATGCTGAGGGTTGTTGGGAGTATTATATGAGTGAATAGGCATGCAGTGCTTAGAACAGGGTCCCACCCAGAGCAAGAGCTAAATAATAAGTATCAGCTGCTACAAGATCTTACTGTGCCTGGGATACAGCTCCTGCAGCTAGCTGCCTGGGGCTTCTCCTCTAGGATCCCGTAGAAGCTAAAACACGAAGGCCCACATAAGCCTCTACCAAGCTTTTACACAAGGGAGTTTATGCCTGAAGCCCTGAGAAGCAGAGGTCCCTCTAAAGGCTTGGCCTAGAATCTCTACTTTCTCCTCTAAGATATTCTCAGTAAAATCTGCAGGAATTCCTGCCCACATGAACCCTTTTCCCCCAGCAAAACTAGATGCACACCAAGGGAACAACGTAAACTCGACGAGGAACATCTTTACAAATATCCTAGGGTATTTCTATCCTCTACACCTGAAATGCAGCCCAGGCCAAAGTGGATTTTATTGGACCATATGTCTATGCAGGTTAAATTTTAGGTAATTATGGGAAGAAAGGGTTTCTGGAAAACACACAGGCAGCCTGGTTCCGAGAACTTTCAGCCCGACTGTCAGCTCAGTTATCTGATTGTGTGGCCAGCTGGGCAATAGGATGCTACCCAGGCCCAGGGCTAAGCTGAGGGCTGTGTCCCTCCATGGAAGACAAGCACAGGTGCCCTCAGGGATGACCATGGATGCATGAGTACACAGGTGGTCTTTGCATAGAAGTGGATACAAGGCCGTAGGGCTGGATCTGTTTTACACACTAACACTCTCTGACTGACCTTGTCCTTGGCAGTTTCCTGTGTACCCCGGACTCAAGGGAGAGATCATCCCTCTAGGGCTGGGTGTCTGACCTTTAGCAAAGACCCTCCTCCCAGGTACAGTGGGAACGCTCATGCTACAGAAGAGAAAACAAGCCTAAGAGAGAGAAGGGCTCCCCCAGGCCACATGGACTATGCGGCAAAGTAAAGGGGACTCAGAGTCTGCTGCCACCAGCAACCATCGATGTCACTTAGGAAGCGCCCCTTGTGGCCCAGCCCTTGCATGGGAACCTATGGAACTTCAACATGGTAAAGAGTCTTATAGAAATGCCCTCTCCTTTCTTCTAGCAGACGCTGGTGTCCCCAGATCGGCACGCTCACACGGTTGCACCTCTCCTGTTTATTAGAGAACAGAGCTCTCAGTCTTCTCCTGCTCTCCCCAGAACATGCTGGCTATATCCACATTGAGCACGGGAGCCTTTGGTTCTAATGCCCTCCTGCCAGCTCAGAGTCTTTCCTGTAGGGTTATTCAGAGCCTGCCTCCTATGCCAAACGGGCCCCTGGGTTACCGGGTAGAGAGAGCTAAAAGTCCAGTCCTGCTAATGGCTGTGCCCGACAGAGGAGCCTCAGCCCCATCTGGTCCAACTCTTCATGGTGAGCATCGTCTGGTCTGGCTCATCTGGACTGGTGGGGATATGCTTAAAAGGAGAGGGGTGTAACACGGTTCAGACTCCAGATGGGGGATATGACCCAGACACCTTCATCCTCATAGGATACAACTAGAGACTCATCATTTCTTCCACAGAAAACCTGTCAACTAACGGTTGTCTGAGCCATTTGGCCTCCAGTCCCACAATAAAGCTCTGCCAGATACAGAACACTGTTGGGTGTGGGCACTGGGAGGGGTGACACATGACACTTCCCAGGCTGGCACACCATGGCAGTGCCTTATGTCATCCTGCTTTTTAGTGTTTATAACAATCCATGGAGGTAGAGTTTCCTATGCCCAGGGGTGGACAGGTTAACTGAGTCTTAGAGGTGTTAAGGCACTTGATGGAAATCTTGCTTTGCATCCACAGCGGGGTCTAGGATGCTCCTGGGTCCTCTGCCTGAGCTCTTTAGCCTCTTCCATTGGAGTGGAGAGGGACACGGGTGAGTGGGGCACAGCGACGGGACACAGGGGCGGGGAAAGAAGAGCCTTTGGAGGCAGGAAGGCGCAGACGTCCAAATCGTCCTTTACTGATGTCGCAGTCTTTGCCTTGGTCCGAAGGAAGCCAGACTCCTCCTTTCCTCATCAAAAATAATACACTTTTCCATAAGAGAGAGAGCAGAGAGCAGGAGAGAAGAAAAGCGAGAGACAGACCAAGGAGGGCAGAATCCTAAATCTGGGCTTATTTTAGGACATTAGGCTGTATAATTTGAGGCAGACGCTAGACAATGTCTGTCTCATGGCTTCAGCTCAACAATTTTAACATAAACCATAGAGTGCTTAATCTATTTCTTCTTCTCTGTTGTTTTTATCTGGGATGGCAACGCCCAACCCCAGCCTATATCTGGGCTTCAGCTAAAACTAGCATCTCTCGGGTTCTGGCTCGGTATGTACAGGACATGGTGCCTTCCAAGGGCTCAGAGTCAGAGCACAGCCAGCCGGAAGGGATCTCAGCTCTGGCCTGATTTTCAGAGCAAGAATGGCCCTTTGGGTACATGCTTCTCTTCCTACTAGTGACACTCACGGGAAGGGGGCTTCCATTGTTTTATTTATTTATTTATTTATTTATTTATTTACTTACTTACTTATAAAATATAGTTGATGCGCAATTGTTACATTGGCTGCAGGTGTCTGACATAGTGATCTGACAAGTGTATATGCAATGTTGTGCTCACCACCAGTGTAGCTACCATGTGTCACCACACAGCACTGTTACAATATGCTTGACTATATTCCGTATGCTGTACCTTCATCCCCCTGGCTGCTTCACCCCATAACTGGAAGCTGGTACCTCCCACCCCCCTTCACCCATTTTGCCCGTCCCCCACCAGCATTCTAAATGTTTAACTTGTGATGACTTTAAGGAACTTTGGTGCAGGCAGTGAAGGGCTAGCAAGACCAGAAATAGTTACAAGAACAATAGAGCAAATCTCCCTCACCACTCACACTCCCCAATATTGCAAAACAAAAGGATTGTCAGGGGAGGGATGAGAGTTTTGTGTCAGATCCGCATGGTACCACACTGGATGACGCCCAATTTTCCAAACTGTCACAGCTGAGTTTACAGGGCCAGATGAAATGGATATATGCAAATCGTTCTGTTAATTGGAACAGCAAATTTCCTTGCACTTCTTTTTGGCCCCTCGCTCTTCCTGCTGTGCGTTAGGGTCGGTGGTGAGCGCGTGCACGTGGCCCCCTTGGGCAGGCCCCACCTGCCCGATGTTCTCTGTGGTCACTTCCATGTCTCGGTGGGGTCAGGGTGTGCCGATTACATAAACAGGTGAGTGGATAAACCACCCTCTCAACAACTGAGCCAGTTTTTAATTCTGTTTTGTATCAGAAGCCATAATTACTGTTGTGGGATATCTCTTATCAATGATGATACAGCTTTTGACAACTGCATTGTATGAAATTGTATAAAAGATCGCGTGCGCTCGTGTGTGTGTGTGCACGTGTGTGCGTGTGTCTGTTTTCCACCTGAGGGACTCAGAAAGAGGACCTGGAGTCGGCAGTTTGCTTCACTCGGTCCATCAGGGTTGTGGAAATTCCCAGTGCCTGGGTGTGGTCCTGAGGACAATGTGAGAATCTCTGAGCTCTGCACTTTGCTAATTCTGAGTGCCAGGGAGTGCTAACGGCAGCAACATTTTTATCAGTTGCACATCTGAGGTGGCTGTGGTCTGTGTGGTGGGAGGTCTGTCAAGGAGAGGCGGTGGCAGGTTGAAAGATTCCGCCCACAGGAGCCCACCTTCACCTTGTGGAGCAGAGCCTTTCAAGGCACAGGAAGGTGAGGAATGAGCCCTGGGCCTGGGCCCTGCTGGGGTCCTCCTAAGGGTTGGGCACTGGGTCCCAGATCTCACCTATCTCTGGGGAAAGTCAGTTTTGTGGAGTAGGGCTGACAATCAAAACATTCAGCATTATGGATTCTTCCTCCAATTGTCGGAACCAAGTCATATAATCTGGGCTGTTCCTACGGGGCTATTCCCAAGGAAGTGTGAGTTCTGGTAGCATAGGAAGCACATTGGAGATCACAGATTTTAAAACAACAAAACCCATAGTCTTCTTCAGAATCAATTGCTCAATAGATTTCAGAATACCCATTTTAAGTGATTATTATTTCAATTCATCCAACAAGAGAACCCTCCAAAATCAAGCAGAAAACCATAGTTTGTGGATCCGTGAGGCTAGGCAGGAAGCTGGCACTACTGTCTCTTGCTGTTTCATAACTACTTACCCGACAGCCTGGTTTCTTAGGCAATCTGCCCAAATGTGCTGTCCTGGGGGATTCCAAGGGATCACAAGAATTTGTGTTTGTAGATGTCCCACGTGCACAGATACTTGCGCCATGACAACCACATAGCCCAGCAAGACCCGTTGCCCAGACTGCCCTTGTGCGCATGCTTGGACTGTGGAGCCATGGGCCAGGGCTCTGACCATCAGATCAGGGTCCACAACTAGAGGGCTTATAGTTTCCAAACCTCTAAAGGGATGTGACTTGGAAAGGCTATTCCCAGGGAACCCTTCCCATGAGGTGCCATAGTTCTCTTCATCTGTAGGGCAGATTCATCCTGATCAAGAAGAAAGTCCAGACCAAGACTTCTGATCAGGACCAACAGGGTCATAATTACCTATTAGGCATGAATTACAATTTGAAATTGACATTCGGTTTTAGTCGAATCATTTGAGGACTCTGTGTTATAGGATCTTTCCCACAGTATCTTAAAGCTTACAGGAAACTTACAGATATATTTCCCCTTTCCTTGCCATGGCTTTCTCATCTATAGGAGTTGAATAATGGTCCCTACTCAACTATTGGCATTTAGAGGATAGTAGATAGATAGAATTGGCCACTGCTATATAGATAATGGGAGCAGGAGCCACAAGATGCTTTGTAGGTCCACTATATTTCCCCCAAACCAGTGTCCCCTTAAATAACCCAAGGTTCAGGGAGCAGCGATTCAGAAGAACCGTCCCCCTCCCTTCTCCAAGATCGATATCAGAGCAATTGCAAGTAAGGGTGCAGAAGCAGTGAGACCAAAAATCTAGTCATTCTATTGCTCTGACAGAGAAGGGGCCCAGAGAGAGTCAACCACTGTGGTCCCAAATCTGCTCACAGCTCAGAGGCTTGGTGGGGGCAGGAAAGGAGGATAGGAATCACACCTGGCCAAGGTCATGGCTCAGGTAGTGGTGTTAGGGCTAGAGGACCGACAGGACACAATGCCCTTGTCTGGGCACTGGTGCATTGGACCCACTGTCTAGTCACAACACCCAGGTTGCTATGTCATTAGCTTATTCCTTTGGCATCTTCTAGACAATTTCAGATTTTCATTTTGAAACAAAAACAAAACTTTTGATTACTATTTGAGTGAGAGAGACCAGCTTTCCCATCATTTTTAGAACCTGAATTAAAAACAACATCAACAAATTATCTTGAGGACAACTGTCCTCCCCACCCCCAGCACATATGTGGGAATTCTAGAATCTTGGGATTATCATCAAATCTGGAGGTTTTCAAATTTTAGGAGTAGAATTTATCCAAAAAGGAAAATCTTATGTCAAATCTTAATATGTGAGACAATTAAAATTAGGTCCTCTCTAAAGCAGGGAGAGAACCTGGGAAGTACAACCTCTCACCTCTGCCTCTTTCCTCCCAGAAGTATCCTCTGGGGCTCTGAGATTCTCTCGCTTCATTTTTTTCTTAGATTTCTTTCCTTTTCCCCCTTCCTGTGGCTTGATGTGAAAGATTCCAAGATGGTAAAGACAAAATATGGAAGGAGCCTGAATCCTGGAGTCATTGCTTAGAATAAGACTCCCAACAGAGCCTCTAACTCACACTGGATTTTGAGCAAGAAATGAACTTTGGTTAATGTCTGTCTTCCCAACTAGGTAGCAACTTCCCTGAAGTCAGGAAACTTGTCTATGCTGTATAGTGCTTTTATTAGTCAGGGTAATACATGCTAGTTTCTGTGACCAAAAAAAAACCCAAAACCCTCAAGTCAATGGCTAAACACAATAAGAGAATCATTCCCAACTGCTACCTCCCTAGTGCACAGCATCATTGTTTTTTAGATAGATTATCTCGATGGCCTCCCAACTAGTGTTCTCAACACTGAAGCCACATGACTGATCCCTTACAGCCTGAGACCATAGCACTTCTCTGTCAGAATCCTCCATGGCTCCCATCTCATTCAGAGCAGAATCCTATGTGGACCCAAATTCCCCGCCTTGCACATACCTCTCCCTCAGCTTCCACCTACTGGCCTCTTTGCTCCTTCTGAAACATGCCCAAAGAATTCCCTCTCAAGGCTTTTGTACTTTCTCTTCCATCTGCCTAGAATATTCCTTCCTGGGATACCTTCATAATGTACATCCTAAGGTCTCTGTTGCAAGGTCACCTTGTCAGAGAGGCCTATGCTGAACATCCTATATAAAAGAGCACTTTCTTCCTTGGCCCTCCAACCAACTCACCAACTGCCAGTCCCTCACTGGGTGCCTGTGGCTTCCATCTTCACTCTTTCCTCCATTACAAGCTCCATGAGGGCAGTGACTTTATCTTGTAGTTCATTGTTCTTTGGGACAAGTAATAGGTCCTTAATAAATATTGTTGAATGAAGGGTGGAATACATAATATATAATCCTTTTCAAGAAGGACTGTGGTATAAGACAGCTTATGATACAAAATAAAACGAGTTGGGGTTAGAGAAAGCTTCACTGGAATAGCTGAGCTTGTGGCCACCATTCTGACCTTGACAAATGGCTTCAAAGAGCTGCAGGACCTCAGAATATGTGCTCAGGTGAACTTCCTAGACACTGAAGCAGCGGTAGGATTGTGGACCAGCTTGGCCTACATGTGGCTGAGTTTACATTGTGTGGTGGCGCTTCTTTTCAAGCTTTTATGAGAGTATTATCTTTCCTCACGCAAAAAAGACCAATGTTAAGGAAAAGGTTTGCAACAGAGCCAGAGAGAGCCCCCTGCGTCCTCACTATGCCCTTCCTGCCCAGCTTCCCTGCAAAATCAGTGCTCCTGGGGAGGGGAGGCAGCCTCTTTTGTTCACGGAACTCCGCCCCTTTCCTAGCCTAGTGGAGGGACCTGCAATGGGCCTCTCCATACACGAGGTAAGCCAATCTGATTTTCTGCCTTGGGAATATCAAGTCAAAAACATGAAAATTGCTGAGTGTATAGAATTGTTCAGAGAGAGAATTCTGAGGTGGAATAGATTATAAAGCAGTTTTTGTTGCTAATTCTAATTGAAATCAGTGCCTTCAAGGGAATAAGCATGGGTCCCAAAAGACTGTGGAGAGACAGGAAGAGATATGAGGAAGGGGTAGTGGAGCCAAGTGTTTTCCTGCGGCTGGAGCAGTGGGGGGGGCCAAAGGCACACCTGTGGGCAACCGGACAGCATGGCTGGACACAACAGCCTGATCGTGGCAAAACCATGTGTGAATGACTACACCCCTTGGTCCACCTGTGAGGGGGTCTGGGGAGAGCTTGGGGGTCTGGGGAGACACTCTGGACATGAGGTCATTTAGACTTTGAAGATAAATAAAAGTGTTCAATGTAACCTTGATCCCTAAGAGAGACCCCCTGGCCCCTTGATCAATCTCCTGATTACCTCTGTCCTGGAAGGAGCTGTGTCTGCAAAGGCTGCTGCTTTCTCTGTTTAGGCTCTGGATGAGTTGGCCTGGGGGAAAGTTCTCTAGGCCCTTCCTCTCCCTGAGCTGCTGAGCCCTGCAAGGAGGAGCAGGGAGGATGAGGAGCAAGAAGTAAAGAAACCAGATTCCTGGCAGTGGAGAACCTGAGGCTCAGAGTGCTCCAAGGATGAGCTGGAATCCCAGCAAACCAAGGGTAAGATGCACTTAAAAGGGAAGGATAAAAACATAGACCAGAGGGTTGAACCCATTTGATGATGATAATGATGATTTTAATAACATTAAATAATTAACACATTGTATTCTGATTCCTGGCTGCGTGGTTCCAGATTTCATTCTCTTTCTACACTGGATTGCCTCTCAGGTTGGAGAGAGGGAAAAGGAAGCACGTATGCAGACAATAATACCAATTCTACTAGTTGTAGCTAATGGTCACTGAGTAGTGACCACGAGGCAGGCTGTCTCCTCAGTGATTTACACAGTGATTCTCCCAGCAGTCCTGGTGTGGGCAGTGCTCCTATAATCAACCCCCATTTTGCAGCTAAGGATCATGGGGGAAAAAAAGAGGAAAGAAAGAAAGAAAAAAGATGGGGGATGTAAATAAAAAAAGGAAGGGTGGGAGGGAAGAAAGAAGGAAGAGAGGGAGGGAGGAAGGAGAGTAAGTACTCACTCATGGTTGCACAGCTAATAAATAAAGGAATTAAAAGTCAAGCATACAAATGGCCAACAGACACATGAAAAAATGTTCAATATCACTCGGCATCAAGGAAATACAAATCAAAACCACAATGAGATACCACGTCACACTGGTCAGAATGGCTAAAATTAACAACTCAGGAAACAACAGATGTTGGCAAGGAGGCAGAGAAAGGGGAACCCTCTTACTGTTGGTGGGAATGCAAGCTGGTGCAGCCACTCTGGAAAACAGTATGGCGGTTCCTCAAAAAGTTAAAGTAGAGCTACCCTACGACCCAGCAATTGCACTACTAGGTATTTATCCAAAGGGTACAAACATAGTGATTTGAAGGGGCACATGCACCCCAATGTTTATAGCAGCAATGTCCACAATAGCCAAAATATGTAAAGAGCCCAGATGCCAGATGTCCATCTACAGATGAATGGGTAAAGAAGGTGTGGTACACACACACACACACACACACAAGTGGAATATTACTCAGTTATCAGAAAGAATGAAATCTTGCCATTTGCAATGATATGGGTGGAATTAGAGGGTATTATGCTAAGCGAAATAAGTCAATCAGAGAAAGAATTATATGATCTCACTCATATGTGGAATTTAAGAAATAAAACAGATGAATATAGGGGAAAGGAAGGAAAAATAAAATAAGATGAAAATTGAGAGGGAGGCAAACCATAAGAGATGCTCAACTCTGGGAAACAAACTGAGGGTTGCTGGAGGGGAGGCAGGTGGAGGGATGGGGTAACTGGGGGATGGGCATTAAGGAGGGCACTTGATGTAATGAGCACTGGGTGCTATATGCAACTGATGAGTCAATAAATTCTACCTCTGAAACTAGTAAGAAGGAGAAGAGAAAGAAGAGAAGAGAAGAGAGGAGGAAAGAGGAGAGAAGAGAAGGAGGGAAAGGAAAGGAGAGGAGAGGAAAGAAAAAAGAAGTCAAGCAGCCTGATCCCGAGGCTGCATTCTGCACGGTATGAAAGTGCCCAAAGGTGGCTGTTGTGGGTTACAATAACAGCACTTCTCCATGGCTCAGCTTAATGCTATGCGTCTAACTGGGACCGACCACAGAGCCAAACCCCAGACTCCTCCAGCTGAGGCCCAGGGGCCCCCTTGATCGACTTTCTAACTCTCATTTCCTCTGCCTCCGGATCTTATGTCTTTTTCTGGGCTTTCCTCTGACCCCTCATAAGTACCTGTACAGATGGGAGTCTGCAGCTCAAGGCTCAGTGGTACCCGAAAGTACCCATTTCTCAATATTATGCCAATTAGAGATGCTAGACCCTTCATTTATGACCCACTTTGTTCAGTGGAAGGGCACCATTCCAGGCATTTTTACATGTATGTGCTACTTAACCCACCTACTCCCGGTCAGATGTTACCCACAGCAAAATGTCCCAGGTAGGAGCCTCCTGTCTTTTCTCCATAACATCTACCCCTAACACACCTGTGGCCCACCTCTACATAATGACTTGATGTCTGTAACTTCAGTTGCTTCCCTGGCCCATTGTCAAGGCTGGGGACCCCAGGGCTTGGATGTGTGTACATGTGTACCATTAGGCCCTTCCCCTCCAAGGTCTTACCAGCTCCACGCACTGCCAACAAGAAAAGGGGCTGTGCCGGACAGCCTGAGGACCACCAACTGCTGTCCACTCTCCAGGTTAGGGGACACTCTCTCTCCCTAGCTGCTTTACAAGGTTGCCTCCCTCTGAGACCACTCCTCCCGCAGGCACAACCCTCCTGCCTTGGGCTTTCATAGAACAAAGGAAGAGGGATTACCCCCAGCTTTTGCTTTAAGTCCTGCACATGCACTAGACAAGAGGAAGCACAGACTGCCCGGTTCCTTTTTTGAAGGGAGGTGCCGTAGGGAGAGAAAAGGACAAAGAACAGAAGTTAGTTCCCATCCCAGAAAGTTTCCTTTCCTGGTTTTTGTTGTTGTTGTTGTTGTTGTTGTTGTTGTTGTTGTTTGGTGGGGGGCGGGGGGCGGTGAGATTCTCTTCATTGCAGGCAAAAGCACTGAACCCAAAACATCAGTGAAGTATAGTTTCAGGGACTTTTCCCTTCCCTGGAACCTCCCTCCAGCTTCCTCTTGCTGGATCTCTAAGACATCCCCTGGCCTTCATTCAGCTGATGTAGGAATCCACATGTTCCTTCTTACAAGCATGATTGCATGTTGCAGAGTCAGAGCACAGGGCAGTGTTATTTTATATACATATCTAATTGCAGTGACTTATCCAGCCAGGGTACCTGAGGGAAGAGAAGGCTGGGTGTCAGATTACCCTTTTTTGCTTCTTCAGATTACATCAGAGCATTGCTTCTGTCCTTTTAGAGAAAAAATAAAAACAGAAACAAAGAACAAAACTCCTATAGAATTCTCTTCTCTTTGCCCAAACCAATGAAAAGGCAGATGACACCCTCTGGCTCAAGTGTGACTCAAGATCTGCCTGGAATCTCCTTTGGTATGGAGGCACTGTGACCTTGCTGGGCTCTTGGCTCCTGGCACCCTCCCAAATCTGGCTGCACTATACAACCCTAAATAACCCCGCTTCTGTGCTGTCTGACACGGAGAGCATTTCCCTGATGAATTACCCATGCACAGATAATCAAATAAATCTTTGTCTTACTACCTGCACCCGGATGCCCTGCAAAGTGTCCCAGGTCACACAGCACAGATCAAATTAAGGCCCAGAATCATGGGTGGGATGGACAGTTCAGGCACGGCTCTCTGGGGCCATGCTGACACACACAGCCAGTCCTCCTGGCCAGAATGAGGTTTTGGGGGGACACAACCATCACCAGTTCTAGTACCTAGGTAAGCTTCAAAGCAGTGGCAAAGCACCAAGGGGGTGGGGAGAGAAGAAATGAGAAAATAAATCAGCTTCCTCTGTAAAATTAAAGATATCGCCTGCCCAAAATCCCACTCTTGGAAAAGGGCAGAATTAGGGGCTGCCCAGTGTCTGCCCCACCCGCAAGATAGCAATGGATGCTTCTTCCCCCTTTCCTGACAGAGAGTGCTATCACAAGGCGGGAACCAGATGGCTGCCTTTATATTTCTTTTTTCTTTCTTCTTCTTCTTCCTTTTTTTTTCTTTACTGCAATACTAAAGCCACCATAAAAAAGCAAAGTTGAACAGACAGAGCTAATAATATAATCATTCAAAACACCTGCAAACAGTGCAGATGGGCAATTTCTGTCTGCAGAATCATCGGTGAAAGACCGCCTCCCCATATGGGCAGTTCCAGAAGCTCAGCATTGCCCAGGCTCCGTCCCTTACCTTAAGAAAACCTGCACAGAGCATATGCATGCTTTTTATAGTCGAGCTGAAGAATTGGTGGCTGATTATTTATATCCTTCTGGTATGTCTTAGAGTCAGGCAACCTGCAAAGGGCCTGTCCACTGTGGATCCCCAGGTGTAGAGGCACCCAGGGGAGGCCAAGGACCAGGGCTGCAGCCACGTCTACAGTCTGGACCCAAACAATGGCTGTTGTCTGACAATGGACCCATCACCAACGTCATCATCTTCCGGCTCCCTGTAAATAAACGATCCTCAAAAGCCAACAGCCTTACTTACCATTCCTCGCTGAAAGCACAAAACAGGGATTTGTAGAGAAAGAAAAATTTTACTCTACAAGCCTCATTTTGTTCTCTCTTGGAGCAGATTCCTCACTCTGCTTCTTCTGGTTTCCTGCAATGGAAGTGCCCTGGAGGACAGGGAGTCGTTGGGAGTCTGAGCAGAAAGCAGGGTGTCCCTCAACCACAGGGTCTGTTCTTGAAATCAGGCACTCCTCCATCACCCCTGTTTTACACAGGGGGAAACTGAGGTACAGAGAGGCAAGGGGATTTTCCCAGGTGGCAGAACTAGAGCTGGACTCTCCATTTGGAACCAGGCACAGAGATCTGGGGCCTCCCTCTCTCCCCCACCCCTACACTGAGCTGGCTCCATGCCTGTGTCAGGTTCCCTGTGGGTGAGCACAGATGGATGGGTGGGTGGGCCAGCACTAAAGGTAAAGCTTGCTTGCCAATGGGAGAGAAGCAACTGCAGAACCTGTTTTCTTTCAGGCAAGCTAGGCAGTTCAGCTCTGTACGCATGGTGAACGGCCCCTGTGTGTTAGGCACTGCATGGACACTTGTGGGAGGAAGAAATGGTCAGCCTGGCTCTCAGTACTTAGAGAGCCCCCAGGTCACTGGGGTGGATGTGTTTGAACAACACAAGACAGACCCAGACCTAAGAGAAGGCTATATAACCATCATTCCAGGTCTTGGAGGATGGAGAGTTTAAAACCAGGATTTAGCTGAGAAAATCAGAGAAGGCTTTCAGGAAGAGGCAACATAGGAGATTTTTTTTCTTCTTAAATATATGTGAATCTGTTCACTTCTCTCTATCACTGCCTCTGCCATCAGGGTCCTACATGTCCTCATCCCTCCTGTGGGCCATTTCCATTGGCTCCTTATTCTCTCTTATTGCTTTCTCTCCAATCCATTCTTTACATGGTAGGCTGAGTGATCATTTTAGACCACAACCTGAGCGTGTGAACCCCATCCTTCGCTTAACATTTACCAGTGGCTTTTCATTGGTCGAATCAAATAAATACTCAAATCCTAATTATGGGGAATTATTTAGGATGCTTTGGGCAGCAAGTGACCGTAACAGAATCAACTTAAAATGACTTAAACAGCAAGACGCTTTATGATCTTACATACAAATCCGGAGGTGAGAAATATTCAGATTTTGTTAACTTGGTGGTTTAATAACAGCATCAAGGATGGAGCTTCATGGTAGCTTTCCTGATATCCTGAATAATGGCTTTTCCCTCTGGACTGGGCCCCCAGGGACGAAGATGTCTGCAGGAATTCCAAGGATCACGTTTGCAGAATGCAGTGCCCAAAGCCAGAGGACAGAATATCCCTTCTCTTTGTCCCTTTATAAAGTCTAGGAAATGTTTCCGAAAGCCCTTCCACGCCCAGACTCCTCCACTGGCACATTCCTTTCACCTCCCATTGGCCAGAATTGTACAACCTACCATCCTTAAAACCAATCAAGGCTAGGAGGATGGAGCTTCCGTTGGTCAGACTAATAAAGACTCATCTTCTGGGTTTGAGGTAGGGCCTAACTTTCCCTGAAACTTAAGGTCGTCTTCTACCTGAACAAAGTAAGGACTTCATGAGCAAGAAGGAAGGGACATCGGGGGTAACATGACTCTTCAGTAGACAACCAACAATGTCTGCCATGTTTGCTTCCAGGACCTGCCACCTATGGCCCCGTCTCTCCTCCAGCCTCACTCTGCCCCATGCTCTCCCTCCCCTGATGATGGTCCATGAGTCTCCCTACCCCAGACCAGCCAACACACCAAGGTGCAGATGACTCCTGATACTGGCATGGTGTAAAGTCTCCCCATCCTGTAGAATCAACAAGACTGAGGACATCGTTCCCTAGAATGTTGGTGGTGTATGTCTGTTTGTTAGTTGTGTGTATGTATGTGTATGTATATGTGTGTACAGATACTTAACCACTAATTCGCTTTCCTTCTATTTTACTCAGCCAGTTTTTAAGATATTTTTATTGAGGTATAATTTATATATTATGAAATGCATGGTTCTTAAGTATATAATTTGATGAGTTTTGACAAGTGCTTACACCCACACAACCCACATCCCCATGAAGATATAGAATATTTCCATCACTCCAGAAAAATCCTTTATGTATCCTTTCAGCCAATGCTCCTCAGTATCTCCCCAGACAACCAATGCTATTATTTCTTTCATCATAAATTAGTTTTGCCTCTTCTAGAACATCATTTAAATGAAATCATA
Organism: Eumetopias jubatus; assembly: GCF_037043125.1. Lineage (NCBI taxonomy): Eukaryota > Metazoa > Chordata > Mammalia > Carnivora > Otariidae > Eumetopias > Eumetopias jubatus. The sequence goes on along the minus strand of NW_028274816.1, from coordinate 44,162,781 downwards.
TGTTATATATTATTTTGTATCTGGCTTCTTTCACTCAAAATAATTTTTGTTGAGACTTATCCATGTTACTGGTGTATCAGTAGTTTACTCTCTAATACCAGGTGGTGTGTTATATTGTTTAAATATACACAATTTGTTTATCCATTCCCCTATTGATGAATATTTGGGTTTAGGTTGTTTCAGTTTGGGGATATTATAAGTATTTCTACTATAAACACTGGTGTGTAACTCTTTGGGTAAATATCTCAAGTAGAACTGCTTAGTCTTATGCTATGCACATGATTAGCTTTATATAAAAAAAAAACTGCCAAAGTGTTTTCTGAAGTGATTTATCATTTTACATTCTACCAGCAATTATGAGACCTCTGGTTGTTCCGTATCCTCGCCAGTATCTGGTGCTTTGAGAATTTTAATTTTAGCCATTCTTCTGTGTATAAAATGGTATTTCGTTGTAGCATTGATTTGCATTTAATCAAAGATTACTAATATTGAAAATTTTACATGTGATTATTGGCAACTATATCTTTCTATGTGAAGTGTCTTTTTAAATCTTTTGCTTGATTTTTTAAAAATTAGGTCTCTTGTTATTTAATAATAGTTTTAAGAGTTATTCCTACATTCTTTACACAAGTCCTTTGACAGACATATAAATAAATAGATATAAATATAGATATCTAGACGGATGGATGGATGGATGGATGGATGGATGGAAGAAAGGAAGGAAGAAAGCCTGGATGGATGGATAGGCAGAAGGATGGATGGATGGATAGATAGATAGCAATAGATCTAGATAGATAGGATTCTGTCAAAGGACTTGTATAAAGAATGTGCGAATAATTGTTACAATATTAAATAAGGAGACAGCCTAATAAAAAATAAAGTAAGAGATTTGAACACATATAGTTGTAGATATAGATATACAGTGGAGTTTTTCTCCCATTTTGAGTCAGTTTTCAGAAGTAATTTTTTTTCTACAAAGTGGTTTTTTTTTGTTCAAGTTTTCAAATGTAGAGCCATAAAATGTCCAAGTATGCTCTACCTTTTACGTCTCTACAATATCTGTAGTTATGTCTCCCTTTTCAGTCCTAAAATTATTTGTACCTGAACTTTTGTGCCTTGCTCAGTCTTGCCAGAGGTTTGTCTATTTTTAGTCTTTTCAGAAAAAAACAGATAAGGTTTGATCCTCTTATTTATTGTTTCTTTGTTTTCTGTTTCATTAATCTTTTCTCTCACCTTTACTGTTTCTTCTTTCTGTATTCTTTATTTACTTTATTGTTTGCTTTTTAGCTTTCTCAATGGGGTATTCATCTCATCAGTTTTCAGGCTTTTTTCTCTAACACAGGCTTTCAAAGTCTATATTTTTCTCTGTCTGGATCCATGGCATTTTCATTTTGTTAAATTTTGTACATTTTCAAATTTCCATTTTTACATTTTCTTGACTTATTAATTATAAACATAATTTTTTTCTAAAACTGTGGGGGCTTCTAAACCTTATTTTTGTTATTGATTTTTAAACTTATATCCTTAACATCCTTTGTTGCTTTTTTTTGCAATTGTTGGGATGAATTAAATAACTTACTATACTTACATATTTATGAACCTCTTGTAAACAATTGTTTGTATACTTATCTTGTATCATTTAGAGCAGTTTCTGGCCATTTGAGCCATGAAAAGTTGAGCTTGGGTGCAGCCCCTCTTGCTGGAAGTAGGTCAGTCCAGTACCAGGTGCATCACTAGTAGGCAACCAGGTCATTAGACTAGTTTTTGGTCTCTATGCAGTTTACATTTAAATACACACTTAAGCATGTGATTATTTGATATATAATTCTTTGGCTAGCTCAATACCTGACACATAATAGGTTTAAATTTCTGTCTCTATCTCTTTCTCTACCTACAACTACCCCTGCATCAATACCTATACCAATACCTATATATCTGTATCTATATCTGTACATCTATCTCTCTAGGCATGGGGGTGCATGAAGAATGAAGAATAAATGAAATAAATGAATCTTAAAGGCAGAAGAGCATGTCCATAGGCAGAGAGGATAATGGTTTGATTGCCACATAGATGATCTTTACTTGCACAATGTTACACCAATAATGAAGCAGCAGAAAGAGAAATTGAGGAATTGATCCCATTTACAATTGCATCAAAAACCAGAAGATACCTAGGAATAAACCCAACCAAAGAGGTAAAAGATCCATACTCTGAAAACTATAGAACACTTATGAAAGAAATTGAAGAGGACACAAAGAAATAGAAAAATATTCAATGCTCATGGATTGGAAGAACAAATATTATAAAATATCTATACTACTCAAAGCAATCTACACTTTTAATTCAATCTCTATCAAAATATCACCAGTATTTTTCACAGAGCTAGAAAGAACAATCCTAATATTAGGATGGAACCACAAAAGACCCTGAATAGTCAAAGTGATCTTGAAAAAGAAAAGCAAAGCTGGAGGCATCGCAATTCTGGACTTCAATCTATATTACAAAGCTGTAGTCATCAAAACAGTATGGTACTGGCACAAAAGAGGACGGATACATCAATGGAACAAAATAGAAAACCCAAAAATGGACCCACAACTATATGGTCAACTAATCTTCGACAAAGCAGGAAAGAATATCCCGTGGAATAAAAGGCAGTCTCTTCAACAAATGGTGTTGGGAAAACTGGACAGCAACATGCAGAAGGATGAAACTGGACCACTTTCTTACGCCATACACAAAAATAAACTCAAAATGGATGGAAGACCTAAATGTGAGACAGGAAACCATTGAAATCCTAGAGGAGAACACAAGCAGCATGCTCTTTGAGCTCAGCTGTAACAGCTTCTTACTAGACATGTCTCTGGAGGCAAGGGGAACAAAAACAGAAGTGAAATTTTGGGACTTCATCAAGATAAAAGACTTCCACACAATGAAGGAAACAATCAACAAAACTAAAAGACAACTTACGGAATGGGTGAAGATATTTGCAAATGACATATCTGATAAAGGGTTAGTATCCAAAATCTATAAAAAAGTTATCAAGCTCAACACACAAAAACCAAATAATCCAGTTTAAAAAATGAGCAGAAGACATGAATAGACATTTTTCCAAAGAAGACATATAAATGGCTGACAGATACATGAAAGATGCTCAGTATCACTCGTGATCAAGGAAATACAAATCAAAACTATGAGGAGATACCACCTCACACCTATCAGAATGGTTAAAATTTACACCACAGGAAATAACAGATGTTGGCAAGAATGTGGAAAAAGGGGAACCCTTTGCAAACTGGTATAGCCACTCTGGAAAATAATATGGAGGTTGCCCAAAAAGTTAAAAATAGAACCACCTTAGACATAGCAATTGCAGGACTAGGTATTTATCCAAAGGATGCAAAAGCTCTGATTCAAAGGAACACATGCATCCTGATGTTTTCTTTTAATTTTTTTATTGTTATGTTAATCACCATACATTACATCACTAGTTCTTGATGTTGTGTTCCATGATTCATTGTTTGTGCATAACACCCAGTGCTCCATGCAGAACGTGCCCTCCTTAATACCCATCACCAGGCTAACCCATCCCCCCACCCCCCTGCCCTCTAGAACCCTCAATTTTTTTTCAGAATCCATCGTCTCTCATGGTTCGTCTCCCCCTCCGAATTACTCCCCTTCATTCTTCCCCTCTTGCTATCTTCTTCTTTTTCTTTTTTCTTAACATATCTTGCATTATTTGTTTCAGAAGTACAGATCTATGATTCAACAGTCTTGCACAATTCACAGCGCTCACCATAGCACATACCCTACCCAATGTCTATCACCCAGCCACCCCATCCCTCCCACCCCCCACCACTCAGCAACACTCAGTTTGTTTCCGGAGATTAAGAATTCCTCATATCAGTGAGGTCATATGATACATGTCTTTCTCTGATTGACTTATTTCACTCAGCCTAACACCCTCCAGTTCCATCCATGTCGTTGCAAATGGCAAGATCTCATTCCTTTTGATGGCTGCATAATATTCCATTGTGTATATATACCACTTCTTCTTTATCCATTCTTCTGTCGATGGACATCTTGGCTCTTTCCATAGTTTGGCTATTGTGGACATTGCTGCTATAAACATTGAGGTGCACGTACCCCTTCAGATCCTTACATTTGTATCTTTGTGGTAAATACCCAGTAGTGCCATTGCTGGATCATATGGTAGCTCTATTTTCAACTGTTTGAGGAACCTCCATACTGTTTTCCAGAGTAGCTGCACCAGCTTGCATTCCCACCAACAGTGTAGGAGGGTTTCCCTTTCTTCGCATCCCCGCCAGCATCTGTCGTTTCCTGACTTGTTAAACTTAGCCATCCTGACTGGTGTGAGGTGGTATCTCATGGACGTTTTGATTTGGATTTCCCTGAAGCCGAGTGATGTGGAGCACTTTTTCAGGTGTCTGTTGGCCATTTGGATGTCTTCTTTGGAAAAATGTCTGTTCATGTCTTCTGCCCATTTCTTGATGGGATTATTTGTTCTTTGGGTGTTGAGTTTGATAAGTTCTTTATAGATTTTGGATACTAGCCCTTTATCTGATATGTCATTTGCAAATATTTTCTCCCATTCTGTCGGTTGTCTTTTGGTTTTGTGGACTGTTTCTTGTGCTCTGCAAAAGCTTTTTATCTTGATGAAATCCCAATAGTTCATTTTTGTCCTTGCTTCTCTTGCTTTTGGTGATGTTTCTAGGAAGAAGTTGCTGCGGCTGCGGTCGAAGAGGTTGCAAGCTGTGTTCTCCTTTAGGATTTTGATGGACTCCTGTCTCACGTTTAGGTCTTTCAACCATTTGGAGTCTATTTTTGTGTGTGGTGTAAGGAAATGGTCCAGTTTCATTCTTCTGCATGTGGCTGTCCAATTTTCCCAACACCATTTGTTGAAGAGACTGTCTTTTTGCCACTGGACATTCATTCCTGCTTTGTCAAAGATGAGTTGACCATAGAGTTGAGGGTCCATTTCTGGGCTCTTTATTCTGTTCCATTGATCTATGTGTCTGTTTTTGTGCCAGTACCATACTGTCTTGATGATGACAGCTTTGTAATAGAGCTGGAAGTCCGGAATTGTGATGCCGCCAGCTTTGCTTTTCTTTTTCAAGATTCCTCTGGCTATTCGGGGTCTCTTCTGGTTCCATACCAATTTTAGGATTATTTGTTCCATTTCTTTGAAAAAAGTGGATGGTATTTTGATGGGGATTACATTGAATGTGTAGATTGCTCTAGGTAGCATTGACATCTTCACAATGTTGGTTCTCCCAATCCATGAGCATGGAATGTTTTTCCATTTCTTTGTGTCTTCTTCAATTTCTTTCATGAGTATTTTATAGTTTTCTGAGTACAGATCCTTTGCCTCTTTGGTTAAATTTATTCCTAGATATCTTATGGTTTTGGGTACAATTGTTAATGGGATCAACTCCTTAATTTCTCTCTCTTCTGTCTTGTTTTGGTGTATAGGAATGCCACTGATTTCTGTGCATTGATTTTATAGCCTGCTACTTTACTGAATTCCTGTATGAGTTCTAGCAGTTTTGGGGTGGAATCTTTTGGGTTTTCCACATACAGTATCATATCATCTGCAAAGAGTGAGAGTTTGACTTCCTCTTTGCCGATTTGGATGCCTTTGATTTCTTTTTGTTGTCTGATGGCTGTGGCTAGGACTTCTAATACTATGTTGAATAGCAGCGGTGATAGTGGACATCCCTGCCATGTTCCTGACCTTAGGGGAAAAACTCTCAGCTTTTCCCCATTGAGAATGATATTGGCTGTAGGTTTTTCATAGATGGCTTTTATGATATTGAGGTATGTACCCTCTATCCCTATACTCTGAAGAGTTTTGATCAAGAAAGCATGCTGTACTTTGTCAAATGCTTTTTCTGCATCTATTGAGAGGATCATATGATTCTTGTTCTTTCTTTTGTTAATGTATTGTATCACATTGATTGATTTGCGAATGTTGAGCCATCCTTGCAGCCCAGGGATAAATCCCACTTGGTCGTGGTGAATGATCCTTTTAATGTACTGTTGGACCGTATGGCTAGTATTTTGGTGAGAATTTTTGCATCCATGTTCATCAAGGGTATTGGTCTTTAGTTCTCCTTTTTGATGGGGTCGTTGTCTGGTTTTGGGATCAAGGTAATGGTGGCCTCATAAAAGGAGTTTGGAAGTTTTCCTTCCATTTCTATTTTTTGGAACAGTTTCAGGAGAATAGGTATTAATTCTTCTTGAAATGTCTGTTAGAATTCCCCTGGGAAGCCATCTGGCCCTGGGCTTTTGTTTGTTGGGAGATTTTTAATGACTGCTTCAATTTCCTTAGTGGCTATAGGTCTGTTCAGGTTTTCTATTTCTTCCTGGTTCAATTTTGGTAGTTGATACATCTCTAGGAATGCACCCATTTCTTCCAGGTTATCTAATTTGCTGGCATAGAGTTGCTCATCATATGTTCTTATAATTGTTTGTATTTCTTTGGTGTTGGTTGTGATCTCTCCTCTTTCATTCATGATTTTGTTGATTTGGGTCATTTCTCTTTTCTTTTTGATAAGTCTGGCCAGGGTTTTATCAATCTTGTTAATTCTTTCAAAGAACCAGCTCCTAGTTTCGTTGATCTGTTCTACTGTTCTTTCGGTTTCTATTTCATTGATTTCTACTCTGATCTTTATTATTTCTCTTCTCCTGCTGGGTTTAGGCTTTATTTGCTGTTCTTTCTCCAGCTCCTTTAGGGGTAGGGTTAGGTTGTGTATTTGAGACCTTTCTTGTTTCTTGAGAAAGGCTTGTTTTGCTATATACTTTCCTCTCAGGTCTGCCTTTGCGGTATCCCAAAGATTTTGTACAGTTGTGTTTTCATTTTCATTGGTTTCCATGAATTTTTTTTAATTCTTCTTTAATTTCCTGGGTGACCCATTCATTCCTTAGTAGGATGCTCTTTAGCTTCCATGTGTTTGAGTTCTTTCCAACTTTCCTCTTGTGATTGAGTTCTAGTTTCAAAGCATTGTGGTCTGAAAATATTCAGAGAATGATCCCAATCTTTTGGTACCGGTTGAGACCTGATTTGTGACCTAGGATGTGATCAATTCTGGAGAATGTTCCATGGGCACTAGAGAAGAATCTGTATTCCGTTGCTTTGGGATGGAATGTTTTGAATATGTCTGTGAAGTCCATTTGGTTCAGTGTGTCATTTAAAGTCTTTATTTCCTTGTTGATCTTTTGCTTAGATGATCTGTCCATTTCAGTCAGGGGGCTGTTAAAGTCCCCCACTATTATTGTATTGCTGTCAATGTGTTTCTTCGCTTTTATTATTAATTGCCTTATATAATTGGCTGCTCCCATGTTCAGGGCATAGATATTTACAATTGTTAGATCTTCTAGTTGGATAGACCCTTTAAGTAGGATATAGTGTCCTTCCTCATCTCTTATTACAGTCTTTGGTTTAAAATCTAATTTGTCTGATATAAGGATTGCCACTCCAGCTTTCTTTTGGTGTCCATTAGCATGGTAAATGGTTTTCCACCCCTCACTTTCAATGTGGGGGTGTCTTTGGGTCTCAAATGAGTCTCTTGCAGACAGCATATGCATGGGTCTTGTTTTTTAATCCAATCTGATAGCCTGTGTGTTTTGATTGGGGCATTGAGCCCATTTACATTCAGGGTAACTATTGAAAGGTATGAATTTAGTGCCATTTTATTCCCTGTAAGGTGACTGTTACTGTATATTGTCTCCGTTCCTTTCTGATCTGTGCTGCTTTTAGGCTCTCTCTTTGCTTAGAGGACCCCTTTCAATATTTCTTGGAGGGCTGGTTTCGTGTTTGCAAATTCCTTTAGTTTTTGTTTGTCCTGGAAGCTTTTTATCTCTCCCTCTATTTTCAATGACAGCCTAGCTGGATATAGTATTCTTGGCTGTATATTTTTCTTGTTTAGTGCTCTGAAGATATCATGCCAGTCCTTTCTGGCCTGCCAGGTCTCTGTGGATAGGTCTGTTGCCAATCTAATATTTCTACCATTGTAGGTTACATTCTCTTCTCCCTAGCTGCTTTCAGGATTTTCTTTTTGTCTCTGAGACTCGTAAGTTTTACTATTAGATGTCGGGGTGTTGACCTCTTTTTATTGATTTTCAGAGGGGTTCTCTGTGTCTCCTGGATTTTGATGCCTGTTTCCTTCCTCACATTAGGGAAGTTCTTTGCTATTATTTGCTCCAATATTCCTTCTGCTGCTCTCTTTCTTCTTCTTCTAGGATCCCAATTTTTCTAATGTTGTTTCGTCTTATTGTATCGCTTATCTCTCGAATTCTGCCCTCATGATTCAGTAGTTGTTTCTCTCTCTTTTTCTCAGCCTCTTTATTTTCCATCATTTTGGTCTTCTCTATCGCTGATTCTCTCTTCTGCCTCATTTATCCTAGCAGTTAGTGCCCCCATTTTTGCCCTGGAATTGCCCTGCCCTTGTCAGTCCCAGTGAAGCAAGCTGCTCAGGTTTGCTCTCAGGAGCTTTTCTTCCCTGCAAGCTTTCCATACAGCTTTGGAGGACTACAGTGAAAATGGTGGCATCCCAATCTCCGCCCCAGAGGAGGCAAGAACTCAGGGCTCCGCTCTTCAGTGCGCCCCCAGAGAAAGGCAGTCAATCACTCCCGTCTCCCCGGTCTCCGGCCGCACTCCGTGCTCACCCAGCCTGTGACCCAGTGTTTCTCTCTCTGGCGCCCAACCCCGTGTGGAGTCTCCAAACCCAGCAGATCCCTGCAGTGCGCTCCCGCGCCGCTCCTCCCCGGGGAGGAAGGGGAGTCTCCCCGGATCTGCCGCTTGTTGGGTCCCTACTGGAGGAGCAGTGGCCCGACTGTGTCACCGATCACAGTTTATGGCAACCCCAAGCTGAGATCCCGCGCCTCGGCTCCGTCTCTGCAGCTGGCTTCCCCGCTCCGATACCTGGGAGCTCTGCCGCACTCAGGCACCCCCGGTCTTTCTGTGACCCCGAGGGTCCTGAGACCACACTGTCCTGCGAGGGTTCCACTCCCCGCTTAGCCACTGGAGCGACGTCCCTCCGCGGAGCTGACTTCTAAAAGTTCCGATTTTGTGCTCCGCGGCTCTAGCACTTGCCAGAAGCGGCCGACGGAGGCCCCCTCCCCCACCGTCTATCCTCCCGAATATCACCTCGGATTCACTTCTCCGCACGTCCTACCTTCCAGTAAGTGGTCGCTTCTCTGTTCAGAGAGTTGTTGCTACTCTCCTCTTCGATCTCCTGTTGAGTTCGTAGGTGTTCAGAATGGTTTGATCCCTATTCAGCTGAATTCCTGAAACCAGAGGAAATCCAGGTCTCCTACTCCTCTGCCATCTTGCTCCGCCCCTTCACCCTGATGTTTTAAACAGCATCATTAATGGTAAGCAAACTGTGGAGAGAGCCCAGATGTCTATCAACTGTTGAATGGATAAAGAATATATACAATGTAATATTACTTCGCCTTCAAAAAGAATGGAATCTTCCCATTTGCAATGTGGATGGAGCTAGAGTATATTATGCTAAGTGAAATGTCAGAGAGAAAGACAAATACCATATGATTTCACTCATGTGGAATTTGAAAAACAAAACAGATGAGCATAGGGGAAAGGAAAAAAAAGAGAGGGGAGCAAACCATAAGAGACTCTTAACTATAGAGAACAAACAGTGTTGATGCACGGATGTGGTGGGGGATGGGCTAAATGGGTGATGGGCATTAAGTAGGGCACTTGTTATGATGAGCACTGGGTGTTATCTGTAAGTGATGAATCACTAAATCCTACTCCTGAATCTAATATTACACTATATGTTAATTAAAAAATAAAAACTTAAAACACTAAAAATATTAAAACATAAAATAAATAAATAAACAAATAAAAGAGTAATCTTAAAAAATATTTCCACTTCCCAGAGATAACCACGATCAATATATTTAATAAAAATAACTTTCAATATGTAAGTATACATAGACAAAAACAAATTATACTGCACATAACTATGTGTAAAGTTCTTTCTTTGTAGTTGTATTACATAACCATTTGTGTCATTAAATATTCTTAAACAATATTATTTTTAAAGTTGTATATTAATTTTATATGTATGTTCTATATTTTGCCTAAACAACAATCTTGGCTAAATATTATGTCGCTTCCAATTTGTTGTTATATAAACATTGTGCTGAGTATATTTTGGCTACCTGGGTCAATAAGTATGCATATTTTGATGACATGAACTACAAATTCCCTGATAAGCTGGAAGGAAGCATCAATTCATTCTCCCAACAGCAGTTCAATGGAGTAGCCATTTTCCGCCCATCCTCATCACAGCAGATATTAACCATTTTAAAATGTTTTGCCAATTTTATTTGGGTTATTCTTTCTGATGATGAATGATTATCTATATACCTCAAGTTGAGTCTGCATAATGCCAAAGAAGTAGAAAAAAATAAAGTATTAGATACTTGATGAAAAGTAACTTTTTTTAAAATCTGTTTTTCAGTAATTTGTTTGACTGACTCACCCAATAAACTTACTTGTCCTTGTAGAGCATCCTAAGGAAAGAAGCCTGCTACCCACCATATCTTGAGGTGGTCAGCACATGGAGCTTAGCTGGCTAGGCCAACTGACCTGCCTCCAAACCTGATGACTCATATTTAGAACATCTCAGGACAAGGACATATGAACTTTTATGCACATACAGTTTTGTCTCCCAAACTCATGCGCTTCTAGAGAGCGGAGGCCATGAATTATTCTGTGACTCATTATCACACCCAACCAATACCTGGCATAGAAATTTGCACACAAAAATAAATATTTTCTGAATGCAATGTAGTATCCTGGACTGGATACAAGGACAGTAAAGGGACATTAATCCACCGGGAAAACTGGTGAATCCAAATAAAGTTTGGACTAGTTAATAACAATGAACCAATATTTTCAAAAATATATCATAGTTACATAAAATGTAAACATTAAGGGAAAAAGAAAGAGATTTGGGACTCTTTTTGCAACTTTTCTATAAAGCTAAAATTATTCCAAGATTTTTGAAGAAAACTTCAAAGTAAAATAAATAAATAAAAATAATAAATAAATAAATGTTTTATGCATAAATGTCAGACATTTATCCATTTATTCACCTATCAAGTGGGGTCAGCTAGTTCCCAAATTAAGGAATTATAGTTTACAGTACAATTAGATAGCACGGTACACTTGTTTTCAACCTTTTTATGCCTCAACCTACCAGAAAAATGCTACATATTCCTATTAGTAGAAGGGGTTCATCTGGACATATATAATTGGAAAGCAGTCCCACCCTAACCCTGTAGCTCTGCTATATATCTTAAGGGTCAGAAAAGAGGGGACCACAGCCTTCATGTAGAATTCTGGACCTAACCCAATATGTTCATTTTATAGATAGGAAAATGGAAGCTCACAGAGAAGATGAAATTGTCTTCATTCTTTTTCCAATCACTATTTTAAATGGCCTTATAGTAGTATTGATTCATTTTGTGTATGCCAGTGTCTTTCTTCCAACTTGGATCTTGGCATCCTAGGGGCCAAAGGACACCAGGCAGCTTTTGGTGTGCTTTTGGCTCTTTCCTCCTGGGTTGATTCATTCAGAAGGAAGCTTGGTCCTACCATCTCTTGTTTGTCTAATGAGGCCGCTGTGTAACTAACTCTCAGGGAGGTTGTTCCCTAACGAGATTACAGTTTTTAACAATTTTTGCTGAAAGAGAAAGGAGAGGGTCCTAGAGGCTCTACAGTGGCTTCCTGCCATGCAGTTGTGTTATGGCTAAGTATCCTCCTGCTCTCTCAAAGTCTTCTGAATTTTTCTAAAAAGCAACAATAATTTGAATAATTTTAAAACTGGAAATACTTTATTTTCTATGTATTCTGTTTTCCTCCAAGCAAGAGCTGTGCTTTCATCTGGTACATAAAAGAGCAATAGTTTTCTGATGAACTAAGACACATGGAATATCTAATTAACATTAAAATATTGTCTCTCATCATTAGCTTCATTTTCACGGGATACATCAGTTCTCAAGAAAGTAGTACAGAGGCGATGACCCAATCTCACTTAAAAAAGAAAAAAAACCCACACAGACAAATTAAAGTAAAAAAAAATGTGTTCCACTTGTAGGACCCAGGCTCACTAAGCCCATTGCCTGGAGATGGCTTTCCTGCTCCAAGATCTTGAACATCTTGAATGTGTCTGCTACCATTCCTATGTGTTTTTATTATCTTTGGGTTTCTACAGAAGGACCCACCAAACCCAGGTGTCTAGAGTCATTACATAAAGCTTCATAACTCCAGCAATTGGCACAGAAACTGGGGAACTCATTAGAACAAGAGCATTCCAGCTGTCATGTTCAGCTTCATGGAGCTTCCAGATAGCCTCCCGTGAAATATCAAGGGTCACAGAAGACTAAATAAATGGGTTCTCCAAAATGGATTAGAACATCTGAATGAATATTTTGTCACCAAGAGAGGTCTAGAAGAATCTGAATGGTTTTCCATAACAAGTAAGAAGATCTCTAAGATTTTGGGACTTTCTGGGGCCAGGAGACATAACATCTAGGCCCTTCTTGTGTATCCTCCAATAAAGGGATCCTTTGTTGTCTTCCAAACCCAGTAATGTCCTCTTTACATCACCGGTTGACTCTGTAGCTGACTACAGACACATTAGTAGACCCAACTTAGATCCACTAAGCAAAACCACCCAACCAAACCCTAAACTCATAAGAAACTATAAATGGTTATTGTTTTAAGCCATTTAATTTTGGAATGGTTATGCCTCAGAAGCAAATGGATACAGAAATCAGTATCTAAAAGTGGGGTGCTGCTGTAACAAAACCCTGAAATCCTGGCATCAGCTTCAGGACTGGGAGAGATTGGGGGTTGAAAAGCAGACGTGAAACCCTTAACAAAAGTAGGAAAAAGAGTGAGGAAATAATTATAGGAGATAAGAAATGGCAACTTGTGTTAGGAAATGACTAAACAATGATTAAAAATGGATTCCTGTAGTAACATGAAAGATAACAGTTGACTTGCTGACATTGGAAAGATGATTTCCAGTGAGAGTTCTGAAAGGGCTAGCTGATTACACCTAGCTGTATATGATAAGATCATGAAACACTGGCCCATGTACAATCATAATTTAGATAGAATGTAGAGTGTCAAGGACTTCCTGAATTAGAAAATAAATAGTTTTTCTTCTCCAGACTTCATGGCTGAAAAAAGATTTTCAAAATAAAATGAGGAGGTTCTCATTCTGGGTAAAACAACCCAACTTGCTTTATCCACTGACTATATGTATAAAATGTATACAAAATGTTCAAAGCAGAACTTTCAAAACTCTAAAAGCAAATGTATTAGGCATAAAGGGAAATAAGACTAGAGTTCAACATACAATCAACTGGTGAGTGTGACTATAACAGAAGGACCAAATTTTGTTTCACTAGAGTCTCTGAGAGAGAAGAAATAGGGAAGTGCTGAAGAAATATTAGGAGAAATAATGGCTGAAAAATTTCCAAATTTGACAAGAAACATAAAACTACAGGCTCAGAAAGATAACCCCAAATAGGATAAACCCAAAGAAATCCATGCCAAGGCACATTATAATTAACTACCTGAAAACTAAAAACAGAGCACAAATTTTGAAAGCAGCTAGAGAGAAACTGCATTACTTATAAAAGGGGGGAAACCACCCCAACTGATAGCAGATTTCTTAACAGAAATGATGAAGGCCGGGGCGGAGCAAGATGGCAGAGGGGTAGGAGACCTGGATTTCGTCTGGTCTCAGGAATTCAGCTGAATAGGGATCAAACCATTCTGAACACCTACGAACTCAACAGGAGATCGAAGAAGAGAGTAGCCACAACTCTCTGAACAGAGACGCGACCACGTACCGGAAGGTGGGATGTGCAGAGAAGTGAATCCGAGGCGATATTTGGAAGGACAGATGGCGGGGGAGGGGGCCTCCGTCGGCCGCTTCTGGCAAATGATAGAGCAGCGGAGCACAAAATCGGAACTTTTAGAAGTCGGCTCCGCTGAGGGACATCGCTCCAGTGGCTAAGCGGAGGGTGGAACCCTCGCAGGACAGTGTGGTCTCAAGACCCTCAGGGTCACAGAAAGACTGGGGGTGCCTGAGTGCGCCAGAGCTCCCAGGGATCGGAGCGGGGAAGCTGGCTGCAGAGACGGAGCCGAGGCGTGGGCTCTCAGCTCAGGGTTGCCATAAACTGTGATCCGCGGCCCAGTCAGGCCACTGCTCCTCCAGCAGGGACCCAGCAAGCGGCAGATCCGGAGAAACTCCCCTTCCTCCCCGGGGAGGAGTGGCGCGGGAGCGCACCGCAGGGATCTGCTGGGTTTGGAGACCCCACACGGGGTCGGGTGCCAGAGATAGAAACACTCGGTCACAGGCCAGGTGAGGACGAAGTGCGGCCGGAGACCAGGGAGACAGGAGTGACTGCTTTTCTCTGGGGGCTCACTGAGGAGTGGGGCCCTGAGTTCTCAGCTCCTCCGGGTGGAGAATTGAGAGGCCACCATTTTCACCCTGGTCCTCCAAAGCTGTACCAGAGATTGCAGGGAACAAAAGCTCCTAAGAGCAAACCCGAGCAGCTTGCTTAGCCCTGACGACAAGGGCGGGGCAATTCCGCCTCCGGCAAAGACATTTGGGAACGAAGGCAACAGGCTGCTCCCCCAGAAGATCAGCACAAACAGCCAGCAAGCCAAGACCAAGTTTACCGATCAAGGAGAACGGGAGAACTCCAGCGCTAGGGGAACACTGCACATAGAATTCATGGCTTTTTTTACCATGATTCCTTAGTTTATCAAAGTTAATTTTTTTAACTTTTTTTTAAATTTCTCTTTTTCCCTTTTTCAACCAACATCTTATCAATCCCTTTTAAAAAAAAACATTTTTTATTTTTCATTTTTAGAGTCATATTTTATCCCTTCATAGTAGTTACCCTTATTTTTGGCATATATATATAAGTTGTTCTCTCTTTAAAATTTTGAGATACAGTTTCTTTTAACAGATCAAAATATACCCTAAATCACTAGTGTATGGCTTTGTTCTAGTCTCCTGCCTGACCACATTCTCTCCTTTATTTTTTTAATCTTCTTCTTTCTTTTTTCAAACAACTTCTTACCTTATCAATTCCTTTTATAAAATCTTTTATAATTTTCATTTTACAATCATCTTCCATCCCTTCATTGTATCAACCCTTATTTTGTACATATATAAGTCTTTCTTCCTTTAAAATTTTAGGAGGCACTTTTTTCTAACAGACCAAAATATGCCCAAAATCTAGTGTGTGGCACCGATCTATGCACTAGCCTGATCATATTTGATCATATTCGGTTTATTTTTTTGTATTCTGATTTTGTTTTTATCTTTTTCTTTTTTTTCCCTCTTTCTTTTTTCTTTCTTTCCCTTTCTTTTCCCCTGGTTTCAGGTCTTTTCTGATTTGTATAGAGTGTATTTGCTGGGGACGTTGTTAACCTGTTAGCATTTTGTTCTCTCATTCATCTATTCTCCTCTGGACAAAATGACAAGACGAAAAAAATCACCTCAGCAAAAAGAACAAGAGGTAGTACCGTCAGCCAGGGACCTCCTCAACACGGACATTAGTACAATGTCGGACCTAGAGTTCAGAATCATGACTTTAAAGATACTAGCTGGGCTTGAAAAAAGCGTGGAAGTTATTAGAGAAACCCTTTCTGGAGAAATAAAAGAACTAAAATCTAACCAAGTCGAAATCAAAAAGGCTATTAATGAGGTGCAATCAAAAACAGGGGCACTGACTGCTAGGATAAATGAGGCAGAAGAGAGAATCAGTGATATAGAAGACCAAAAGATGGAAAATAAAGAGGCTGAGAAAAAGAGAGAGAAACAACTACAGGATCACGAGGGCAGAATTCGAGAGATAAGTGATACGATAAGACGAAACAACATTAGAAAAATTGGGATCCCAGAGGAAGAAGAAAGAGAGAGGGGTAGAAGGTATATTGGAGCAAATAATAGCAGAGAACTTCCCTAATGTGAGGAAGGAAACAGGCATCAAAATCCAGGAGGCACAGAGAACCCCTCTCAAAATCAATAATAATAGGTCAACACCCTGCATCTAATAGTAAAACTTATGAGTCTCAGAGACAAAGAGAAAATCCTGAAAGCAACTCGGAAGAAGAGAATGTAACCTACAGTGGTAGACATATTAGATTGGCAACAGACCTATCCACAGAGACCTGGCAGGCCAGAAAGGACTGGCAAGATATCTTCAGAGCACTAAACGAGAAAAATAAGCAGCCAAGAATACTATATCCAGCTAGGCTGTCATTGAAAATAGAAGGAGAGATAAAAAGCTTCCAGAACAAACAAAAACTAAAGGAATTTGCAAACACGAAACCAGCCCTCCAAGAAATACTGAAAGGGGTCCTCTAAGCAAAGAGAGAGCCTAAAAGCAGCACAGATCAGAAAGGAACACAGACAACATACAGTAACAGTCACCTTACAGGCAATACAATGGCACGAAATTCATACCTTTCAATAGTTACCCTGAATGTAAATGGGCTCAATGCCCCAATCAAAAGACACAGGCTATCAGATTGGATTAAAAAACAAGACCCATGCATATGCTGTCTGCAAGAGACTCATTTGAGACCCAAAGACACCCCCACATTGAAAGTGAGGGGTGGAAAACCATTTACCATGCTAATGGACACCAAAAGAAAGCTGGAGTGGCAATCCTTATATCAGACTAATTAGATTTTAAACCAAAGACTGTAATAAGAGATGAGGAAGGACACTATATCCTACTTAAAGGGTCTATCCAACAAGAAGATCTAACAATTGTAAATATCTATGCCCCTAACTTGGGAGCAGCCAATTATATAAGGCAATTAATAACAAAAGTGAAGAAACACATTGACAGGAATACAATAATAGTGGGGGACTTTAACACCCCCCTGACTGAAATGGACAGATCATCTAAGCAAAAGATCAACAAGGAAATAAAGACTTTAAATGACACACTGGACCAAATGGACTTCACAGACATATTCAGAACATTCCATTCCAAAGCAACGGAATACACATTCTTCTCTAGTGCCCATGGAACATTCTCCAGAATTGATCACATCCTAGGTCACAAATCAGGTCTCAACCGGTACCAAAAGATTGGGATCATTCTCTGAATATTTTCAGACCACAATGCTTTGAAACTAGAACTCAATCACAAGAGGAAAGTTGGAAAGAACTCAAATACATGGAAGCTAAAGAGCATCCTACTAAAGAATGAATGGGTCACCCAGGAAATTAAAGAAGAATTTAAAAAATTCATGGAAGCCAATGAAAATGAAAACACAACTGTTCAAAATCTTTGGGATACCGCAAAGGCAGTCCTGAGAGGAAAGTATATAGCAATACAAGCCTTTCTCAAGAAACAAGAAAGGTCTCAAATACACAACCTAATCCTACACCTAAAGGAGCTGGAGAAAGAACAGCAAATAAAGCCTAAACCCAGCAGGAGAAGAGAAATAATAAAGATCAGAGTAGAAATCAATGAAATAGAAACCGAAAGAACAGTAGAACAGATCAACGAAACTAGGAGCTGGTTCTTTGAAAGAATTATCAAGATTGATAAACCCCTGGCCAGACTTATCAAAAAGAAAAGAGAAATGACCCAAATCAACAAAATCATGAATGAAAGAGGAGAGATCACAACCAACACCAAAGATATACAAACAATTATAAGAACATATTATGAGCAACTCTATGCCAGCAAATTAGATAACCTGGAAGAAATGGGTGCATTCCTAGAGATGTGTCAACTACCAAAATTGAACCAGGAAGAAATAGAAAACCTGAACAGACCTATAACCACTAAGGAAATTGAAGCAGTCATCAAAAATCTCCCCACAAACAAAAGCCCAGGGCCAGATGGCTTCCCAGGGGAATTCTAACAGACATTTCAAGAAGAATTAATACCTATTCTCCTGAAACTGTTCCAAAAAATAGAAATGGAAGGGAAACTTCCAAACTCATTTTATGAGGCCAGCATTACCTTGATCCCAAAACCAGACAAAGACCCCATCAAAAAGGAGAACTAAAGACCAATAGCCTTGATGAACATGGATGCAAAAAGTCTCACCAAAATAGTAGCCAATAGGATCCAACAGTACATTAAAAGGATTATTCACCATGACCAAGTGGGATTTATCCCTGGGCTGCAAGTTTGGTTCAACATCTGCAAATCAATCAACGTGATACAACACATTAACAAAAGAAAGAACAAGAATCATATTATCCTCTCACTAGATAAAGCAAAACATTTGAGAAAGTACAGCATCCTTTCTTGATCAAAACCCTAGGAATAAATTTAACCAAGGAGGCAAAGGATCTGTACTCAGAAAACTATAAAATACTCATGAAAGAAATTGAAGAAGAAATAAAGAAATGGAAAAACGTTCCATGCTCATGGATTGGAAGAATAAACATTGTGAAGATGTCAATGCTACCTATAGCAATCTACACATTCAATGCAATCCCCATCAAAATACCATCCACTTTTTTCAAAGAAATGGAACAAATAATCCTAAAATTTGTATGGAACCAGAAGAGACCCCGAATAGCCAGAAGAATATTGAAAAAGAAAAACAAAGCTGGCAGCATCACAGTTCTGTACTTCCAGCTCTATTACAAAGCTGTCATCATCGAGACAGTATGGTACTGGCACAAAATCAGACGCCTAGATCAATGGAACAGAATAAAGAGCCCAGAAATGGACCCTCAACTCTGTGGTCAACTCATCTTTGACAAAGCAGGAATGAATGTCCAGTGGCAAAAAGACAGTCTCTTCAACAAATGGTGTTGGGAAAATTGGACAGCCACATGCAGAAGAATGAAACTGGACCATTTCCTTACACCACACACAAAAATAGACTCCAAATGGTTGAAAGACCTAAACGTGAGACAGGAGTCCATCAACATCCTAAAGGAGAACACAGCTTGCAACCTCTTCGACCACAGCCGCAGCAACTTCTTCCTCGAAACATCACCAAAAGCAAGGGAAGCAAGGGCAAAAATGAACTATTGGGATTTCATCAAGATAAAAAGCTTTTGCAGAGCACAAGAAACAGTCCACAAAACCAAAACACAACTGACAGAATGGGAGAAAATATTTGCAAATGACGTATCAGTTAAAGGGCTAGTATCTAAAATCTATAAAGAACTTATCAAACTCAACACCCAAAGAACAAATAATCCAATCAAGAAAAGGGCAGAAGACTTGAACAGACCCTTTTCCAAAGAAGACATCCAAATGGCCAACAAACACATGAAAAAGTGCTCAACATCGCTTGGCATCAGGGAAATCCAAATCAAAACCTCAATGAGATACCACCTCACACCAGTCAGAATGGCTAAAATTAACAAGTCAGGAAACGACAGATGCTGGCGGGGATGCGGAGAAAGGGCAACCCTCCTACACTGTTGGTGGGAATGCAAGCTGGTGCAACCACTCTGGAAAACAGTATGGATGTTCCTCAAATAGTTGAAAATAGAGCTACCCTACGATCCAGCAATTGCACTACTGGATATTTACCACAAAGATACAAATGTAGGGATCCGAAGGGATACGTGCACCTCAATGTTTATAGCAGCAATGTCCACAATAGCCAAACTGGAAAGAGCCAAGATGTCCATCGACAGATGAATGGATAAAGAAGAAGTGGTATATATACACAATGGAATATTATGCAGCCATCAATAGGAATGAGATCTTGCAAATGTGCAACGATGTGGATGGAACTGGAGGGTGTTATGCTGAGTGAAATAAGTCAATCAGAGAAAGACATGTATCATATGACCTCACTGATATGAGGAATTCTTAATCTCAGGAAACAAATGGAGTGTTGCTGGAGCGGTGGGGGGTGGGAGGGATGCGGTGGCTGTGTGATAGACATTGGGGAGGGTTTGTGCTATGGTGAACACTGAATTGTGCAAGACTGTTGAATCACAGATCTGTACTTCTGAAGAAACAGTGCAATATATGTTAAGAAAAAAAAAGAAGAAGAAGATAGCAAGAGGGGAAGAATGATGGGAGAAAGTCGGAGGGGGAGACGAACCATGAGAGAGGATGGACTCTGAATAACAAACCGAGGGTTCTAGAGGGGAGGGGGGTAGGGGATGGGTTAGCCTGGTGATAGGTATTAAAGAGGGCACATTCTGCATGGAGCACTGGGTGTTATGCACAAACAATGAATCATGGAACACTACATCAAAAACCAATGATGTAATGTATGGTGATTAACATAACAATAAAAAAATTTAAAAATAAAGAAATGATGAAGGCCAGAAGAAAATGTCACAATATATTTCACATGCTGCCATAAAATCATTACTAACCCAGAATTCTATATACAGTGAAAATATTATTTAGGAATAAAAAAGAAATGAACATTCTTAAATAAAGAAAAACTCATGTTTTGTTGCCATCAGACGTACCATAAAAGAATGTTTAAAGGAAATTCTTCAAATAGTAAAGAGATAATAAAAGATGGAATCTTGGAACATCAAGAAAGAAGAACATGGTAAGGCAAAAATATAGGTCAACACAATAAAATTTACTTCTCTTCTTGAGTTCTCTAAATAATGTTTTATTATTTAAGCCAAAAAAGTATTTACACAGTCTAATGTGACTATCAATGTATATAGAGGATAATTTAAGATAATTATAATATAATTTAAGATAATTGTAATATAAATGAAAAGAGTAAATAAATGTAAAAGGAGGTAAAATTTCTACACTTCATTCAAAATGACTAAAATGTAGAAAACAACAAACTTGAATAAGTATGTATCTAAGCACAGCTACCAAAAGGGTTAATCAAAAGTACACTCAACAACACTATAGATCAAAATGTAATTCTAAAATATGTCTAAATACCCTCGCAGGAATGCAGGGAAAGAAAAAAAAAAGAAACAAAGAAACAGAATAAGCAGAAAAAATAAATAAAAAGATTTAAGCATAACAGGTCACTACTTCCATTAGATGTAAATTGTCTAAAGGGTCTAAAGATACTAGTGAAAAGATAGAGATCAGCAGAATGAATAAAATACCATGACCCAATTATATGCTATCTACCATAAACTCAGTTTAAATATAATGATAAATGTAGGTGGAAAGTAAAATGATGGGGAAAAGTTGTACCATGCAAACATTATTTTTAAAAAACTACTGTGGCTATATTAATATCAGATAAAGTGGATTTCAAAATGAAGACAATTACCAGAGACAGAAAGGGACATTAAATAATGACAAGAGTCACTCTACCAAAAATTCATGTCAATACTAAATATGTAGATAACAAACAATAGAACTGCAAAATATCTGAAGCAAAAGTTAAGAGAACTGGGTAATGACAGAAAAAATGTAGAGTAAGATCCTCTAAAAATTAAGTCCTATGTAAAACCGAATGAAAAAACTGGCAAAAAAAATGGTCAGAATTAACTTTTTTAGAACTTTGAAAATTAACCACAGACTTACAACAATCCAGGGCACTTTTTTAAGTGGTTGAATCCCATAAAGAACAGCAAACTTTGTGATGTTTAAATTTACCCTGGTTCCATCCCCTTACTCTTCAGTTCAGCAGTTGCCTTGAAAAATAAAAGCCAACATTTCTGGTACCAGAGGGACAAATGATAAAAGAAATGTCATTTAACTTATCTGGTGGTTCCCTATAAGATCCTACTTGTAAGTCTTGTCTTTATTTAACCAGACTTGGAACTCATCATTGTTAAGTCTCATTCCAGGGGGACTTTGTAAAATTAATTAATTAATTATTTGTTTAAAAAACCATGTACAGCAAGTATTGTGATCACCTGAGGCAGTGGATAATATTTGAGGCAAAAAATAGACTCACTTAAAAGGAAAAGCATTAAGAGAAAAGATGAGAAATGAGATATCCATAGGGACTTTGAAAAGCTGCAACATATTCCTGGGAATCTAGAAAGGCAAGCACATGTATACCACTGTGTACATGCTCAAGAAAGACTGGAGAAGGCTCCAAAATATTGTCTGGTTGTCTTCAAGCATCTGCACAAGTAGGAAGTGAAAGCTAAGGCAGAATTGTCAACTATCTGGCTGAGTTTTGAGGGCATGCCTCAAAATTCATGTATGCCTCTCAGAAAAAGTGGGGAGGTTATTTATTCAAGATGTCTAGGAAATATCTAATTATTAGTTGACCACTAAGCTAACTAAGAAGAGACTTTAGTGGCCACATACATTAAAAATGTAGACTTTACAAATAATTTAGAAATCACAAACAGCAACAACTAAAATAAACAGCAGAAACAGAAACACTGGGAAGGACAGAAGAATCTGATTTTCAGAGTTTCTACATTATAATATTTAACATCATTTTTAACATAAATTAGAAGACATGTGAAGAAACAAGAAAGAATGGACTATACACATAAAAAAATTAATCAATAAAAACACATTCAGGAAACCTAGGCATCATACTTGCTAGCAAATACTTTAAATGATCTATTCTAAATATTTTTAATTAGCTAAAGTAAACCAAGTCTAAGGAACTAAAGAAACGTATGACAAGATAACTCAACAAATATAACATCAATAAAGAGATATAAATTATTTAAAAAAATAACCAAACAGGATTGCTGAAGTTGAAAAGTACAATAACTGGGGAAAAAACCCCACTGGAAAAACTAAACAGCATATTCGAGAAGGAAGGCAGAAAAACGACTCAACACACTTGAAGATAGGTCAATTTAGATTACCCAGTCTGAGGAACAGAAAGAAAAAAGAATGAATAAAAAATGAATAGAGTATCAGAGACTTGTGGGACAACATCAGCATGCCAATATATGCACAAGAGGAGTTCAAAATAAGAGAAAAGGAAGAGAGTTAGGAGAATAACAAATATTTGAAGAAATAATGGCAAAAAAACCCTTCCAAATTTGAGTAAAAAAATAATCTACACATTCAAGAATCTCAACAAACTCCAAATAGAATAAACTCAGATATGCACACCTAACACAGTATAATCAAAATATTGTAGATCAAAGACAATCTTGAAAGCAGCAGAGAGAAACAACTCATTATGTACAAGGAACCCTCAATAAAGTAAACAGGACATTTCTTATAAAAAACCACAAAGGCAAGACAGTATTGGTATGGCAGATTCAAAGAGCTGGAAAAAAAAAAGAACTGTCAACCAAGAATTTTATATATACAACCCATACCATACCATACCATACCATACCATACCATACCATACCATACCATACAATACAAAAACTACCCTCCAAAAAGGAGAAATTAAGCTATTGCCAGATAAATAATAAGTGAAAGAGTTCATCACTAGCAGACCTGCTGTTCAAGAAATGCTAAAAGGAGAACATTAGACAGTAAATTGAATATATGTAAAGAATAAAGAGCACTGGTAGGAATTGCAGGGGGACAAGCTCTTGCATGCCACTCCAGGTGACAGCCACATGCCACCTCAGCTAGGATCAGAGTGATGATCTATGTCCCCATTGAGGCACCCCTTAGCAACAGGCATTTAGCATGGGCTGAGAAGCTGGATCTTTCTAGAGAGCAGAAATGAGTTCCTGGCTGAGTCCTGGGCAGTCAGTGTAACAAGGAGGAGATGCCTGGGCATCTAGAGCAGGGCTGAGACAAAGCAGTTCTGGAGTGTGTGAACCAGCTGGAGCCAGATTATTAAAAAATAAAAGAAAGAAAGAAAGAAGAATTAAAGAACTCTGGTAAAGGTAAATACATACATAAACTTAAAAATATAATAAATAAATAAAATAATATGAACACTTTGGTTTGATTGTAACTTTTCTCTCTGACTGAAACAACACATGAAGTAATAATTATAAATTTATGTTTATGTGCACACAATTCATAAAGATGTACTTTGTGACAATAATAGCATAAAAGAGGAGGGGAATAACATATCGGGAACAACATTTTGCACATTAGTGAAGTCAAGTTGGAATCAATCCAAAGTATAATGCTATAAGTAAAGATTTTAATGGCAATCCCTAAAGAAACTACTAAAAATAACTTAAAAATATATAGTCAAAAAATGACAAGGATATTAAAATTGTACACAAGAAAATATTTAACACAAAATTAAACAATAAGGAAGAAATTAAGGAACAAAAAAGATAAGACGTAGAAACAGCAAACAGCAAAATGGCATAATAACTATACCAGTTATTACATTAAATGTAAATGGATTAAACTTTCTAATTACAAGGCAGAGATTGGAAGAATGAATTTTTAAAAACATAACCAAACTATATGCTATCTTTAAAGACTCTGATTATATCCAAAGACAAAATAATTTAAAAGAACAGAAAAAGATATACCACAAAAACAGTAATCAAAAGAGAGCTGAGGGGAGCCTGGGTGGCTCAGTTAGTTAAGTGTCTGCCTTTAGCTCAGGTCATGATCCCTGAGTCCTGGGATTGAGCCCCACATCGGGCTCTCAGCTCAGTGGGGAGTCTGCTTCTCCCTCCCCCTGCTCTTACACTCTCGCTCACTCTCTTTCTGTCTCTTTCTCCCTCTTCCTCTCAAATAAATAAATAAAATCTTTAAAAAAAAAGAGCTGAAAATAGGTATACTAGTATCAGAAAAATAGTCTTTAAAACAAAAATTGTTCCTAGGGATATAAAAGGAGAGTTTATAATGATAAAAGGGTCAATTCATCAAGAATGATATGTTAAATATAAAAATAAACACAAAACAACAGAGACTTCAAACAAACAATATATAACATATAATAATAATTATATACCTTGCCCAAATGTACTTTATCCAGGGATGCCAGATTAGTTTAATATTTGAAAGTCAATCAATGTAATCCACCATGTTAACAGGCTAAAGAATAAAAATCACATGATCATATCAATTGATGCAAAAATAACTTCATAAAATTCAATATCTACTCATGGTAAAAACTCTCAGCCAACTAGAAATAATGAGGAACTTCCTCAAATTAATAAAGAGCACCTATTTTAAAAACTTACAAGTTAACATCATACTTTATAATGAAAGACTGAATGTTTCCCCTCTAAGATTAGAAATAGAGCAAAGATTCCACAATCACCATCTCCATTCAACATACTACTGAAAGATCTAGACAGAGCAATAAGGCAAGATATGGAAATAATAGCTATATAGATTAGAAAGGAAGAAATGAAACTAGCTATTTATAGTTGACATAATTGTCTACATGGAAAATAACAAAGAATCTGGGGAAAGTAACCACATCATTTACCTTCATATTTAGCACTTTGTTAACCCCAGACCATCAAGGCTTTCAGCTGATTTTTTCTCTCTAAAGCTGACAATATATATATTGTCATTTGTGCATTTATGCTTAGTTAATTTAATCATCAAAATAAGTGAATTGGCATATTTTCAGATATTAAATTCTTTTGTTCTAGAAAAAATAAAGAACCCACAAAAATTATCTTAGAAATTATAAAGTTCAGCATATTTACAAAATGCTGAGTCAACATTCAAAAATACAACAAAAATTGTATTTTTGGATAAGTGAAAATAAATGAGAAATACAATATCATTTATAATCATTCAAAAAATTAAATATTTAGGAGTGAATCTAAAAATATGTATGGAAAAAACTACAGAACTAAAAGAAATCAAGAAGATATAAATTAATAGAGAGATATTTCATTTTCATGGATTGTAAGACTGCACAAGAAAGATCAATTCTCATGGGGCACCTGGGTGGCTCAGTCGGTTAAGCATCTGCCTTTGGCTCAGGGTCATGGTTCCAGGGTCCTGGGATCGAGCCCCACATCGGGCTCCCTGCTCAGCAGAGGACCTTCTCCCTCTCCCTCTACCTGCCTCTCTGCCTACTTGTGCTCTCTATCTCTCTGTCAAATAAATAAATAAAATCTTTTAAAAAAAAGATATCAATTCTCCCCAAGTTAAGATACAGGTTTAAAAAAATTCTTATCAAAATCCCAGAAAGATTTTTTTCTTGATATATGCAACATTAATCTAAAATATATATAAAAAGGTAAAAGAATAGCCAACATAATTCTGATAAAGAAGAAAAAATGGGAAGAATCACTTTACCCTCTTTCCAGACTTATTATGTCATCACAATAATCAAGACTCCGTGGTATTGGTGAAGGAAGACTGATCAGTGGAGCAGAATTGAGAACACAGAAATAGCCACTCACAAGTTTAGCCACCTGATTTGACAAAGACGCAAACGCAATCAGATGGATAAAGTGTAGTCCTTCTAACAACTACAGGAGGAGCAAAAACAAAACAAACAAAAAAAATCCTGATCTAAACCACACATGTTGTGCAAAAATTGATTCAAAACAATAGATTTAAATATAAAATTATAAAGTATTTGGAAAAAATAATGAAGGAATCTTCAGGAGCAAAGGC
Source organism: Eumetopias jubatus (assembly GCF_037043125.1). Classification (NCBI taxonomy): domain Eukaryota; kingdom Metazoa; phylum Chordata; class Mammalia; order Carnivora; family Otariidae; genus Eumetopias; species Eumetopias jubatus. The sequence goes on along the minus strand of NW_028274816.1, from coordinate 44,136,305 downwards.
TTGATGAATAGTTCTTAGACATGATATCTAAAGCATGATTCATCAAAAAAAAAAGCCTCAATACATTGGATTTCATCAGCATTTAAAATATTTTCTTTATGAAAGATCCTGTTAAGAGGATGGGGGATAAAAGCTACATCCTGTAGTTTATTTGTGACCACATATATTTTTTGTGGGTAGTTTTTATTTACTTTATTCTTTTATTTATTTATTTTGTGGTTCAAACCCTACTTTATTATTTTTTTAATTTTATTATGTTATGTTAGTCACCATACAGTACATTATTAGTTTTTGATGTGGTGATCCACAATCCATTGTTTTCGTATAACACCCAGTGCTCCATGCAGTACGTGCCCTCCTTAATACCCATCACCGGGCTAACCAATCCCCCTTCCCCCCTCCCCTCTAAAACCCTGTTTGTTTCTCAGAGTCCATAGTCTCTCATGGTTCATCTCTCCCTCCAATTCCCCCCCCTTCATATTTCCCTTCCTTCTCCTAATGTCCTCCACGCTATTCCTTATGTTCCACAAATAAGTGAAACAATATGATAATTGACTTTCTCTGCTTGACTTCTTTCACTTAGCATAATCTCCTCCAGTTCCATCCATGTAACAATGGAATATTACTCAGCCATCAGAAAGGATGAATATCCAACTTTTACTTTATTCTTTTAAAAAATTATCTTAGGGGCTCCTGGGTGGCTCAGTTGGTAAAGCGTCTGACTCTTGATTTCAGCTCAAATCATGATCTCAGGGTTATGAGATTGAGGCCCATGTGCTCAGTGTGGAGTCTGCTTAAGATTCTCTCTCTCTCCCTCTGCTCCCCCCACTCATGTGTGCTCTCTCTCTCAAATAAATAAATAAATCTTTAAAAAGTATTTTAATTCCAATTAGTTAACATACAGTGTTATAGTAGTTTCAAGTGTAGAATATAATAATTTAACACTTCCATACATCACCCTGTGCTCCTCATGACAAGTGCACTCCTTAATCCCCATTACCTGTTTCATCCATTCCCCTACCCACCTCCCCTCTGGTATCATCGGTTTGTTCTCTGTAATTAAGAGTCTGCTTCTTGATTTGTCTGTCTCTCTCTTGCTCTCTCTTATTTTTTCCCTTTGCTTGTTTGTTTCTTAAATTCCACATATGAGTGAAATCATATTTTGTGATTTCATATTTCTCTGCCTTTGCTTAGATTATACTCTCTAACTCCATCCATGTCATTGCAAATGGCAAGGTTTCATTCTTTATATATGGCTAAATAATATTCCAATGTGTGTGTGTGTGTGTGTGTGTGTGTGTGTGTGTGTGTGTACCACTTCTTTATTCAGTCAGCAATTGGTGGACATTCGGGCTGCTTTCACATTTTGCATATTGTAAATGATGCTGTTATAAACACGGAGGTGCATGCATTCTTTTGCATAAGTGTTCTTGTATTCCTTGGGTAAATATCCAATAGTGTGATTACTGGATGATAAGGTAGTTCTATTTTTAACTTTTTGAGGAACGTTCATACTGTTTTCACAATGCTGTACCAGTTTGCATTCCTACTAACAGTGGACGAGTGTTCCTTTTTCTCCACATCCTCGCCAACACCTGTTGTTTCCTGTGTTGTTGATTTTAGCCATTCTTACAGGTGTGAGGTCATATCTCGTTGTAGTTTTTATTTGAATTTCCCTGACAATAAGTGATGATGAGCACCTTTCCATGTGTCTGTTGTCCATCTGTATCTTTTCTTTGGAGAAATGTCTGTTCATGTCTCCTGCCCATTTTTTATTGGATATTTGTTTTTTGGGTGTTGAATTGTATGTTTTTTATATACTTTGGATACTAACCCCTTATCTTATATGTCATTCAGAAATATCTTTTCCCATTCCCATTGGTTGTCTTTTAGTTTTTTTTATTGTTTCCTTCACTGAGCAGTAGCTTTTTATTTTGATGTAGTCCCAATAGTTTATTTTTGCTTTTGTTTCACTAGCCTCAGGAGACAGATCTAGAAAGAAGTTGCTACAGTCAATATCAAAGTTACTGCCTGTGTTCTCTTCTAGGATTTCTATGGTGTTGGGTCTCACATTTAGGTCTTTAATTCATTAAATGTGTAAATTATTTTGGGTAATATAGACATTCTAACAATATTTGTTCTTCTAATCCATGAGCATGGAATGTATTTCCGTTTCTTTGTGTTGTCTTCAATTTATTTCATTGGTATTTTATAGTTTTCAGAGAACAGATCTTTCACCTCTTTGGTTAGGTTTATTCCTAGATATCTTATTACTTTTGCTGCAACTGCGAGATTGTTTTCTTAATTTCTCTTTCTGCTGCTTCATTATTGTTGTATAGAAATGCAACAGATTTCTATACATCGATTTTGTTTTCTGTGATTTACTGAATTAATTTATTATTTATTATTAATTTATCAGTTTTTTGGTAGAGTCTTTTGGGTTTTCTTTATACAGTATTATGTTATCTGCAAATAGTAAAAGGTAGAATTCACCTGTAAAGCCATCTGGTCCTGGACTTTTGTTTGCTTGGGATTTTTTTGGTTACTGACTCAATTTATTTGCTAATTATCAGTCTGTTCAAATTTTCTATTTATTCTTTTTTCAGTTTTGGTATTTTATGTTTCTGGGAATTTAGTCATTTCTTCTAGGTTGTCCAATTTTCTAGTATATAGTTTTTCATAATATTCTCTTATGATAGTTTGCATTTCTGTGGTGTTGGTTCTCCTCTATTTTATATATTTGAGTCCTTTCTCTTTTTTCTTGATAAGTCTACCTAGAGTTTTATCAATTTTATTGATTTTTTTCAAAGAACAAGCTCCCGGTTTCAGTCAGCTGTTCTATTGTTTTTTAGTTTCTATATCATTTTATTTCTGCTCTAATATTTATTATTTCCTTCCTTCTGCTAGTTTTAGGTTTTGCTTGTTGTTCTTTTTCCAGCCCCTTTAGGTGTGAAGTTAAATTCTATATTTGAGATTTATCTTGCTTCTTGATGTAGACCTGTATAGCTATAAACTTTCCTCTTAGAACTGCTTTTGCTGCATCACCTACATTTTGGCCCATTGTGTCTTCTTTCTTTTTTTTAAAGATTTTATTTATTTATTTGTCAGAGAGAGAGAGAGTACAAGCAGGGGGAGTAGTAGGCAGAGGGAGAAGTAGGCTCCCCACTGAGCAGGAAGCTCAATGTGGAAATTGATCCCAGGACCCTAGGATCATGACCTGAACCACCCAAGCATCCTGGCCCATTGTGTTTTCATTTTCATTTGCTTCCATCTACTTTTTTATTTCTTCTTTTATTTCCTGATTGACCTATTCATTATTTAGCAGCATGTTATTTAACCTCCATGTATTTGTGGTCTTTCCAGATTTTTTCTTGTGGTTGACTTCTGGTTTCATAATGTTGTGGTCAGAAAATATGCACAGTATGACCTCAATCTTCTTGAATTTGTTGAGATTTGTTTTGTGGGCTAATACGTGATGTATTCTGGAGAATGTTCCACGTGCCCTTGAAAAGAATGTGATTCTGCTGTTTTAGGATGAAATGTTCTGAATATATCTGTTAAATCTATCTGGTCTAGTGTATCATTCAAAACCATTGTTTCCTTGTTGATTTTCTGCTTAGGTTATCTGTCTATTGATATAGGTGAGGTGTTAAAGTCCCCTACCATTATTGTATTATTACTGATTAGTTCCTTTATGTTTGCTATTAACTGTTTTATATATTCGGGTGCTCCTATGTTGGGTGCATAAATATTTACAGTTGTTAGATCTCCTTATTGGATTGTTCCCTTTATTGTTAAAAAAGTGTCTTTCTTTGTCTCTTGTTAAGGGCTTTCTTTTAAAGTCTATTTTCTACAATATATGTATTGCTACTCAGGCTTTCTTTTGACATCCATTTGCATGGTAGATGTTTCTCCATCCTCTCACTTTCAACCTGCAGGCATCTTTAGGTCTAAAATGGGTCTCTTATAGGCAGCATATAGATGTGTCTTGGTTTTTTATCCATTCTGTCACAAACCACATATTTAATGAAGGATTCACATGTAGTATATAAAAAAAACTCTCCAAATTCAACATTGAAAAAACAATTCAATAGAAAATTATTAAAAGATATAAGCATTTCACTGAAAAGATCTACACATGGCAAATAAACCACAGAAAAATATGTTCATCACTAACCCTCAAAGAAATGGAAGATAAAGCTAAGATGAATACCAATGCACATGTGTTAAATTGGTGAAAATAAAATATACTAAAAATACCAAGTTTTGGTGAAGATAAAAAGCTATTGGAACTTTCATACATCATTGGTAGGAATGCAAAATGAAATAAGCAAGTAAAACAGCAGTATCTTATAAAGGCAAACATACCCTATGACCCAGCAATCCCATTCATAGTTATTTATCACAGAAAAAATAAAACAAAACAAAAGTTATGTCCACATGAAGACCTATGTACAGATATTTAGAGAATTTCTAATCCTAAATACCCCAAATTGGAAACAACACAAATATCTTTCAGTTAGTAAATGATTATAGAAACTGTAATACATTTATACACTGGAATCCTACTTAGCAGTAAAAGTGAATTTATGATTGATACAAATGGTAACTGAAAGTCATTATACTGAGTAAGTAGAGTTTCAAAAGCTTACTATTTGGTTCTATTTATGTGGCATTATTAAAAAGAAAATATAGTGATGGAAAACAGATCAGGAAGAAATCAAAGAGGAAATAAAAAATACATGGAAACAAATGAAAATGAAAACACAAGGATCCAAATTCTCTGGGACACAGCTAAAGGCACAGTCAACCTGCCAAAATTAAACAAGCAGCTAAAGTCTGAGCCAGTCTAGCACTCTGGTCTTTCAACTCTGATTCCTTTTCTTGCACATAATGGTCCATCCAAATGGATGCATGGTGCTTAGATGATGATGATGATGACAATGATGATGGTAACTTATTAGGATTGTCATATAACTGAGAGCATCCACATATCTATTTAATACAGTTTGACAACTCTAAATTGCTCTAGAACTAACATATTCTACAACTCTCTCTCTTGGGTAAAGGAGTTTATTATTCTTTTTGCCTGAAGTGGAGAAAGAACTAGAGCACCTCCTTAGGCATTTGATATCCTAGGCATGGTGCAGAGTCTTCCATGAAACAACACTGGTCCTGAAAGACTAGGTTTCTGTGATCTTGAACTTATTTTATCCTGATGAAATGGATAGAGGCCAGCAGACCTCCTTAAAGTTCCCACCTTACCTGTGCAACTGCTGCTGAAACATCCATACTTTCTATTTTGGAGCTAAATTCTCAGTCTGAAGAATTGATTTGTGTAATTAGGCAAGTGATTTTGTAGGAAGATTTTGCATGAATTTGCAATATAATTTTCTTTTTCTGTAACTGTTAATTGAAATCATTTATCAGGTTTTTAGGCTGAAAAAAAGTTAACTTTGAAAAAAAAGGTGTGAACTGCTCATTTTTAATGCGATCTCGACATTGTCTTTGATGCACTCATTAATTTCTTATTTACAATCAGAGCTGCTGGCTTCCTCAGTGTGGGTAAGAAATAGCCTACCTTAACCCTTCCTGGGAGGGCATTTTCGGACCCAACAACTGGTAATATTTGTCTTCGCTCTTCCTTCTCCTCACATTATCATCCTATGGAAGTCTGGGGCTAAAATTACCATAAAAATGATCAAATAAGAATCTTGGTTCACAACCACAAGTGTTTATCAAATATAACTTCACTTCTTATAACTCAATTAACATTCTATCTGAGCAATCATTTTACCAGGGTTGCAGTAGGATTTAACTTCAGTGAAGATAGGGGCTCCTTCAAAACCCCTTCCCCTCCAGGTGCTGGTAGGTTCTAAGATATATAATGCCCACATTCCTAGTGCTCTGACCTTCGGTGTAATCTGACTATACTGCAGTACACCAGAATGCCCATCCCCATATCTGGTCCATTCCATCCTCTATGAAGTATCTTACACCCTCAGCTGAAGACCACTCATCCACCAGCTTCCACTCTGCCCCTGAGCACATGAGGATTGAGATGCATGCTTCCCCTGCACTTTGCTGCTATCTGGAAATTCCACCAGATTGCCAAAGCCTTGTCTGCCTTCACTGGTCTTCTTGCCTCCCCCGGTCTCTTCCAGGAAATTGTGCAGGCCACTACTACTGTAGGTTCCTGCAAACTTTTCTGGATTATTTCCACATTCTCTAGGGCTCAGCCAAGTGTACTGGCCACAGGGACCCCTGCAGGAAATCCAGACTTCTTTGCCTCTCTCTCTCCTCACTCCAACCTGAAATCTTTTCCTAGACTTGGGAGGAAACTCTTCATCATGATGTTTTATTTTAACATGTTGCCCACACCTGTGGTCCTACAGTTCCTTCCAGGGCCTGGGTTGTTAAAATTCTGAAGGAAGAAAGATAACTTCCCTCCCTTTCCTTTCTGTCTCTTCCCTTTCTTCAACCCAGCAGAATAAAACAAGAATGAACAAACAGATTTTCTGAAGGAGGGGAAAACAAAGGTAATGCATAGTGTGGAAAATCAGTCATATTCTAGTAACAGTCCCGGGAATCACTAGGTCAAAGGAAAATCTCCCTCTCCAGCCATCTGATCTTATGTTGTAAGAGCTGAACTTTCCAAGTAACAGGGAACCCCTGATCTCAGATCCCAGGAATCTGCATTGTGTGTCTGCTGTATGGTGTTGGGCACTGCCCTGTTCTTTCCAGCTTCCCCCCTCCAACAGTGGGAAATGCTCTCACAAGTACAAGAGGAAATAGAAATGGTGAGTTTTTCTTGTGATAATGCTCACAGGGTGCCTGGAATTTATCCCCAGTGAACTATTGTCAGCTGTGATTAATTACTGGACCACCACATGGTGAACAGGGGAGAAATGGACACTCACACCATTTTTCAGTGGCTTCATAGATTTCCACTACATGGATTTGACAGAGTCTTATCCTACTGTTGAACATTTATTTTGTTTCCAAATGTTTACTATTAAAAAAAACACCAGGCTAGAGAATGGGAAAATAATATAGGTCAGGAATTTGGATCTACAAAAAGAAAGGAAGAGTGTCACAGAAAGAATAAATGAAGGTAAAATTTAAAAATATATATTTTTATTATTCTTAATTGATCTAATAGATAGTTGTTCAAAATAATATCAACAATGTAC